>NC_133775.1:73937722-74219695 GCF_003597395.2 Chelonoidis abingdonii | reverse complement strand
TGGACACAATACTCCAGTTGAGGCCTAACCAGCGCAGAGTAGAGCGGAAGAATGACTTCTCTTGTCTTGTTTACAACATACCTGTTAATGCATCCCAAAACAGATTGCTGTTATGTAAGTAGTAACAGCACAGTAGAATCAGTCTTTAAATGACCACTCAAAGGACTCATGCCAACTGTTTCCAGCAAAGGTGGAGGAGCAGTTTGTGGAGGGAGCTGGGAGATGCTTTAAGGTGATTTCTAGACAGGAAGTTGCCTAATAAGACAACTTAAATATTTCATTTACATTTGTCTCCATCCCAACCTACTGCAAAAAGGCCATCTCACTCCTCAGGTGCCATATCAGAACAGCCACCCCCACAACTGACTCAGGTTCAGCCCCCCTGTTGGTAGGCTCAGCAGAGCAGCTGAAGACTGGATGGGCCCGGAAGACACCTGAACACCCCCCCTTAGTGTCACTCTGAGGCTGGGTGAGGTTGTGAGCAGTAAGCGTGAAGGGAGCTTGTGCTAGATCCGCCATGGACTAGCCTGTGACGTTCTCTGGGGCGTGCCCAGCTTTATTTTGGCCAGCACTAAATTCATTCAAAGAATCTTAAATTTCCTGCTGTATTTCTCCAGTGTGGGAGACACTAAGAATTAAATTACCAGCACAAAGAGCATTATCCAGCAGCACTACAAAGCTCCACCTAAGGACGCTGCAGCCTCTTTAGAACAGCTGGTTTGCTGTCCAATATCCTCTTTTCCTCGTAAGTAGAACTGAGTCAAATTCCTGAGAGTATTGTGTGGTAACCCCTTGTTAGAAAGTTAATGATGAGGCCAAAGTGGCAAAGACTTACAGAGGGCAGACAAATCTGTATTTTGAATCTTTCCGCTTCAGTCCCCTTGGGCATGGCTCTCCTGCTGGTTGCCTCTTGCCAATCTATCCATATCAACTCCTTGCAACAAGAACTCTCTCTTATGGTATGGCTACATTGCAATTAAAAACCTGCCGCTGGCCGTTTAATTGCAGTGTAGATGTTAAGACTCAGGCTAGAGCCCAGGCTCCAGGACCCTGTGAGGTGGTGGGTCACAGAGCTCAGGCTGCCTGAACATCTACACCACAATTAAATAGTCCCTGAGCTTGAGCCTCGCAGGCGTAGTGCAGTGTAGACAGACCATCCATTCCATGTTTGCTCAGGGCCTAGTGCAATGAGGTTCTAGTTCATGACGTCCTGATGTCAGGAATTAAAGATAATCTCAGAATACGGTAACCAAACTAACTGCTATTATATTTCGCAGGGTGCTGGATCATTTTCATTAGCGTGAGTAGCAGTGAAATCATGTAAACTCTTGAGATGTGTAGTGCCTGTGGTGGCTGGATTCAGCCCCAATTAGCATCCTAGCTTAATCACAAACCTTGAGACAATGTTCAGGAGCTAAGATTTTTAAATCTTCTCTCATGGTGACATTTGGCTGGTGCAAAGAACCAGGCTGTGGATTAATAGCCCAGGAGGGTTTATTGCATAAGCCTGATTTTAGTGTTTGGAATTTCAGTTTTTCACCCAAGTGAAATTTTCCTTTCTCAAAAAAACCAAAAAACTGTGTCGGCTCAAACATGCTAAAGCCCTGGATCAGTGCCACACAAAGCATAAGAATGGATGCTTCAATGGCATGCACTTCCTCAGTTTAAGAAGCTGTCCTGATTCTGTTTACCATTAAAGCAAAACATTTCCCAGTACAGATCTTAATGGTCTTAATTTTTAATGAACTAATAAGTTCAGGGTTTGAGTGCAAAGTTGCAGTCATTTATATTGTCGTCATCCACGTTTAACACATGAAAAGCTTTTAAAGTGATGCTTCCTTCGACGGCTCGGGCACAGGAAATGGCTTTTGCGGTAGGGCTTTGTATTAAAGGCTTGGTTACAGTTTCAAGCCTGCAGTTAGGTCCATGTGGGCCTGATAGTATGATTGGGGCCTAAATGAGCATTTAGGATGTATGGAGCAGAGGTGGGTCTCCAAGAACAGGCTCCTGCATTGCGTCTCTTTAAATCCTGATTTGAGGCCTTCAGTAACTCAACCAGGTCAGACTAGATCATGATTAGGGCCCTACTTACCAAATTCACAGCCCTGAAAAATGCATCATGGGCTGTGAAATCTGGTCTTTTGTGTGCTTTTACCCTATCCTATATGGATTTTAGGGGGGAGACCAGCATTTCTCAAACTGAGGGTCCTGACCCAGCAAGACATTGCAAGGGGCTCATGGTATCGCCACTCTTACTGCTGCGCTGCCTTCAAAGCTGGGTGCCCATCAAGTGGCTACTGCTGACTGAGGGCCCAGCACTGCAGACAGCAGTGCAGAAGTAAGGGTGGCAACACTGTACCAGTCCCTTCGGCAGCTCTGCCTTCAGAGTTCGGTTCCCACCCAGGAGCCTCCACTCTCCAGCTGCCCAGCTCTGAAGCCAGCGCTGCCACCCGCAGCTGTGCAGAAGTAAGGGTAGCAGAACCGCAACTGCCCCTCCAACAACCTGGCAACTCCCCCACACACCATTCCTTTTTGGGTCAGGACCCCTACAATTACAACACTGACATGTCAGATTTAAATAGTTGAAATCATGACATTTATGATTTTTAAAATCCTATGGCTGCGAAATTGACTGAAGTGAACAGTGAATTAGATAGGGCCCTAATCATGATCATCTGTCTGGCCTTAAAGTCTAGGACCAATATTTTTAAAGCTAAAGCACATTCAGGCACTTGCTGAGGGGAGGCTGTGATCACAGCTGTACTGAAACTTCATTTTTGTTTGGGCCCAGCGCACAGTCCCCTGGATTTATACTGTGTTTTGGCAACTTGGTTGCAGTGAGCCTGGCCCCAGCAAGCCATCTGGGTCACAGAAATAGAACTGCAGCCAGTGATGTTTACAGCAGAATGCAATTGAGGAGGGGCTGTTTCTGGGTCCTGGGGCTTATAGTGGGGGTCTTGGAATTGGAAGGATTTTTAAAACTCACCTTAACCGCTAAAACAAATGGCACTAAACTCGGTGCTGTGCCCAGGAGGTCGCACAGACTTCGTGTTAGGCAGCCTGCCCTCCCTGGGTGTGCAGTCGGTCTCCAGAATGAGGACTAAGGGAGGGAGTCCGGTTCTTTGGCATGCTGACTCCCAGCAGGGGTGTCACTAGGAACTGTCCCAACCCCAGGCAGCAAAGCCAGTCTTTGGCCAGTCTGATGCAGCTGCTCTTTGAGAGGTGCAGGTTTGGTTTCTCTTCTAGGGTTAATCCTGGGGGAATTCTGCACCCAAACAATTAAAAATTCTGTGTATAATATTTTAATAGTTTGCAAAATGCTGCATATTTTATTTGTCAAAAGAACAGTATATAATCACGCTCATTTCAGTTATTTTGGTAATTTATTTCAAAATATCTATCAGCAACTATGTAAATACAGACACACACAAAATTCCTCCAGGAGCAGAGTTAAGGAAACCACTATGACAGGGGTGGCCAACCTGAGCCTGAGAAGAAGCCAGAATTTACCAATGGACATTGCCAAAGAGCCACAGTAATATGTCAGCAGCCCCCTAGCAGCTCCCACCACCCACTCCCAGCGTTTCCCACCCACTAGCAACCCCACCAATCAGCGCCTCCCCACACTTCCCGATCAGCTGTTTCCTGGAGTGCAGGAGGCTGGGGGAGGGGGGCAGAGCAAGGGTATGGCAAGCTCAGGGGAGGGGGCAGGGCATGTGGCAGAGCTAGGGGTTGAGCAGTGAGCACCCCCCAGCACACTGGAAAGTTAGCACCTGTAGCTCCAGCCCCGGAGTTGGTGGCTATACAAGGAGCCGCATATTAACTTCTGAAGAGCCGCATGCAGCTTCGGAGCCACAGGTTGGCCACCCCTTTTCTAGCCCACATGACTACTGTTAGCCAAGTAGCTGGGCCTTTCTTTCTCTCAAGCCCCATTTAGGTGACCTCTTCCCTCACCTGCAGCCATGTGGGGGCTGGGCACTTGCTATCCATTCCTGTTGTGTAGGGCTCATGTGCTTTCCTGTCACAGCCGAGTCCAAACAGCTGCTCAGATCCTGGCTCTGCTGCGGTGAGAGTGTTTAAGAAGCCGAATTTGGGCAGCATTCGGAGTGAGCACAGGGGATCTATTTATAGACAATAAAGCCAACAACTCTGTGTTCCCTTTCCCCTGAGCCCCATAATCCCTCCCCATGACACAGGCAGCATCTTCATTGCATCTACTAATGGGCTCGGTTCTCAGGCATGCGTATTTCATCCCCACCCCTCTCCCCTGCAGAAAAAGCATGGTCCTGGCAGCCAGCCTTGTAAGCTGATCACCTCTGGGCTTTGCAAGGAACTGAATAGTTCCAGAGCAGCGCTGAGGCTGCAGGCTGGAGGGTGAGATCCCAAAACATGCATCAGAAAAGCTACAGCAGCAGGGAATGCTGGGGGCCCGGCCAGAGCATCCACTGAATGGAGCTCATGCTCAGCCTGCCCAGGGCATGTCAGGGAACCCCTGACTCCTGGCACAATGCTCAGAGAGAAGCCACATGGTGCTGCCAGTAGCACGAAGCCCCAGGGAGCTGAAGCTCCTATTTAGCAGGGAACACGCGGGAGCCGGACAAATATGACAAAACAGCATCCCACCAAGTTCGGCCTCATTTCCTAATGACTCTGCCCCAGGAACGTTCCTGCCCTGGGAGGGAGCGAGTTTTACTGCACAGAAAGTAAATGTCAAAGTCTACCCCCATGCTGTCCAGCCGCTCAGCCCAGCAGTGGCCTGAGACAATACCATGTGACTTCTCAGACCGTCCCAGGCCCATGTGTGTGTGTGGGGGGGAAATCGCCCAGTAGCAGAAAATGCTCTAGAAGATTCCTGATGAGTACATGTGAGGCAAGCCTGCTTGCCCCGTGAACCTGACACCAGGAGAAGAGCCAATGTAAATGTTCACAGTGAATTCAACCAGCACCTGCCTTACTCTCACTGCCCTGCCCTGCCCTAAATCTCGGCGCGTGGCGATGGCCATTCAGGAGGCATCCAGTGCTCTCCTTCATTAAAATAAGCACCCTGCTCTCCTGCCTCAGCTCTGTTGCCCTGCCCGAGGCCAGCGTCATGCACAGCTCATGTGCATTCGATCCCCAGCCCAGTGACAGCAGAGTCTCTAGTCTCAGGATATGAAGAGCTCCAGGCTTTTCATAAGCTTGGCAGGAAGCCAGGGGGTGTCTCAACAGACGGGACAGAATTCAGTAAATATCTAAGGGGCTATTGAGGCTCTAGGAGCTACCCCTTGTGACAGTCACGGCTGCCATGGCACCTGAGGCGGGCAGCACAGGGTGGCATTGGAGAGAGGTAGACGCTCCCTGATTTGCTGCAGCATAACGCCAGGGACTCCCATGGAGTCACAGCTGATTGATAGTGGCAGTGCCCAGGAGGGAGCCTCTGACAAAGCCTTGCTGAGCTTGCAGAGCTAGGCACTGACATAATATCAGAGGAATTTCCCACTCTCCCCACCCCCTTAACGCCCCTGGCTTTAGCCTGGCCTCCTGGAGTTCATTTCTTGCCCTCCACCCCACCCCTTCCCTGGCCCTCCTGGTTCCAGCACCGTTCCCCACACAGCTTTATGTGCATCTCTTGCTGCTTTTAGCAGCACTCAGCAACACCCGATCTTGTACCGAGATGAAGAAATAAGGGACGTCCCCATAATAAGGGACTATTGGCACCCATACGGCCACCTCACCCTGCCCACCAGCCTTGACTCTGATCCACAGCCTCAATGGGGTGTAGGCAGGGACCACCTCTATGGGCCAATCATGCTTGGCTGCTCTGCTGAGCTGGCCAATAGGGGCCCAGAAAGGGCCAACGGGTTGGTGCTAGTGTCCACATGGGCATTCCCACTGCATCGGAGCACCTGGCCATGGGCGCTGAACTGAGACAAGGTTACAGCCTTGGCCCACAGCCCAAGTGCCAGACACCACCCCTAGCTGAAACGCTCACCCTCAGATGCTGAGCTAGCCCCATGCCCCATGCTGCCCAGCCTGGCAGGGAACAAGGGGTTCCCGGCTAACGTTCAAAGCTGCCGAGGCGAGTCCACTCGGCTCTGACAGACAGAAAGGGCCCAGCACCTGGCCCCAGCACCCCACCAAGCAATTGTTCCACTTCCCCGAAGCCCGAAACGACTCACAGCCAACGCCTGAGGCCGTCGAGTGTGACCAACGCTGCATTGCAAAGCCAAGGATCAGAGGGGCTCAGTGTCCCTCGTGCCCAACAGGATGGCTGTGTCCCTGCCCTGGCACCACGCTGGCTGTCCAGGGGCTCCAGGGAGCACCGGCCACGTCCAGCAGCTGGGGTAGAAACACCTGACTGCCCCCAGCTCGGACGAAGGACCCACAGCTGGCGCTGGGAACCCTGCTTTATTACTGTTGGAAAATGCAGCCTGCCTGGTCCTGTCGGCCTAGGCTTAGAGATGGCAGCTGCTGGGCTCCCAGGAAGCAGGGCCAGGCCAGAACAAGCTGCAGAATTCAGCCCTAGCGCTGGCATTCACCTGCAGGTTGTCGGGGAAGCAGTTCACAGCTCTCCTAGCACTGGGCAGAGCAGATGGCCCCTGCTCCCACTGGGCTCAGGCAGACAGTGCAGCGACACTCTCCTTCTCCCAGCACCCAGGCACGAGGAGCCGAGCAGGGAGCCCCAGAGCGCTCCCTGCACCCAGGCAGAAGCCACATGATCCACAGAGACCTGGGAGGGGGAGACTGCATTTGCCCCAACACCCCACCCCAGAGAGGAGGGCAGGAGAGACCTCAGTCCCATTCGCCAGAGGTAAGCATCTACACCACAAAAATCACCCCAACTGGTGCCATCCACCCTCCTCACGGGCAGCCCCAGCAGAGGCCACAGCGACTAATGCTCTTCCCAGAGCCAGTGGTGGCCCCACCCCAATGCCAGGCAGTCTGGAGGCAGGGGGAGCCCAGGCTCTGGGTCAGACCAACAGGGCTCACGGGCATGTGTTTTAGGAAACAGCCAACCCAGGGGGTACAGAAGAGAGGAGCCACTCCAGCCTCATCTCAGAGTTGAGTGCTGAGCTCTGACGCCTGTCAATTGATCCTCACAGCCTGTTGTCCAGTTCAGCCGCTGGCTTCCTGCTTCCTGGCCTGCAGCCCCAGCACCCAGGAGCCTCGCTGCAGGCAGGATGGCGCTGTGCTATGGGGAAGCAGTGCCAGAGACTGGGTCCCCCCAATGCAGCATCCTGGTGAGGTTACTGACTGATTTCCCATTCCCCCGGCCCACTTCTCTGAGGGGGGTGGGAGCATTCGGGGCTGCAGTCCAGGGAAGCTGGCTTTGCTGGCTCACCTCCCAGCTGGGCCTGCACTGCAGGCTCAGGTAAATCCTGAGATGGGGCTTGCACACAGCCCTCTCTGCCCCAGTGCTGAGGGCATCACCCCAGATTTTAACCCTGGGCTCCATTTGTCCTCTGTGCTCCATTCCCCTCAAATATCCTCCTTTGGAATGAGCTGCTTGCTCTGTGCTAACGTCCCTGCCGGTTCCAGGCCCAAGGGGGAGTATGGGAACCAGCAGCAGGATGCGGCCAGAAAAGCCCTTCCTGGCAGCGAAGACTCTCAGTGGCCATCTCGTAACCCTGGCAACTGCTTCAGGCCCTATGGAGAGTCAGTTCCTGGCATGGGACACAGTGAGTGGATCGTTATTTATTACTGAGCTGGCAGAGGCTCTGCCACATACTGCACCAGCGGGAGCAGCTATTGCTGAGCACAGCCAGCAACTCAGACAGGAGTTTCAAGAGCAGCAGGTGGCTTTGGGTGCCCAGTTTGAGACCCAGTGCTGAGCACCAACAACTGCTGTTGGAGTCAATGGGAGCGGCAGGTGCCCTGCATAAAGCCTCTAGCCCTGGAGCTACGGCTCAGCTACCCAGCAATGGGGTGTGCCAGGATCTAGCGGAGGGCAGCGCTACACACACTAAGCCTGGCAAACTCTCTGAACAACAGAGCTCCTTCATTTCAGCCTTTTCCTGCTGATTCACATGCCTGCAGAAGTAACTGAATGGCAAACAGATTTGTCACCCAGAACACAGGCTGGAATTTTTGGTGTAACTGTCAAACCCCCACATGCCACTGGCCCTGTTCTGCTCCATCCTGGCTTTGGGCTGTGGCTTAGTCCCTCAGAGATGGGGTTTATCGCATGAAGGAAACTCCCTGTATGTCACTAGCTACTGATGCTAAGAAGTCCCCACTCCACCTTTCTTTGGCCAGCAACGCAGTGGGGAAGGTTTTACCTGGCTCCCCCCACTGTACTACCCAAGCACCTCGCAATCGTAAGGTATTTATCCTCTCAGCACCCAGGGAGGTGGGGCAGGGCTAGCACACAAGACACTACCAGACTAAGTACCCCAAGGGGTAACTGAGCCCAGGAGAGCAGGGGATTGAACCCTTCTCTCCCAAGTGTCAGGCTAGCGCGCTACCCACTGGGCCATCCGCCCCTGCCACCCCTCCTTCTTGGAGGGTTGGCACAAAGTGATTGACAGCCCTGGGTAACAAAAGCCTCCTGATCCTCCAAACTGGTAAAGGTTTGGCAGCAGCAATGCCAGCTTCTGCCTCACACAAGCATGTGTGCCTCCCTCTGGTTCTCAAGTGACCGAGCATCTCTAGGCACCTGCAGTTCAGTCTCCTTAGTGCTTCTGCCCCGAAGGTGCCAGCTACTGCCAGCCGTGATGATGGATCTAACAGTGCTCACTGGGCATTGAACTAACTTCATTTCCTTGCCATTGCAGGGCCTCCTGTGCCTTGGTCCTGCCCATTCTCTGCCTGTGGCACGTAATAGCTAGTTCCCTGGGGGCTGTGATACTTTGGACTCATTGCGGTGGCTGAGTTTAGTGTGCGGGTGCTGGGGGTGGCCTGGGGTACACAGATGAGACCATCTGAGGTCCCTATGGCCTTGGACTTCATGACTATCACTAACTCGGCTTGACTTGTCACAGGCCAACTGTTCAGTCATTGCAAGATAAGCAATTAAAATAAGTCTGGCCTCCTCCTAGCCCTAGGATTATGGCCACAGTGGGGCCACTGTGCTGGACAGAGGGTGATGCTGCTGGAGAGCAACAGGGGAGCACTCACAGGACGGCATCCTTGTGTCTCTTCAGTTTGCCAGTTTCACAGGGCTGCTACGATCCAGGCCTTGGGGACACAATTAACCCTTTGTTGTGGTTCTCCACAGAGAGCTACTAGAGGGGATATCCTCACACAGGCCATTCATGGAAGGATGGCACCAGCATGTTTAGCGAATTAACCCTCTCTGCGCACCCGGGATGTAGGCTTTAGACTCACATTAGTGAGGGGAAAGCTGAGACACTGACAGCTCAGGTGTCTTGTCGAAGGCTACGCAGGAGTCAGTAACAGAGCAGTGGCATTTAAAGGCATGGAAATACTGCCCTGAAATAAATTAGTGTCAATAACAAACCTGTACCTTGCGTTTTGTTTTTTGCAGAATGGGGAGCATTCATTACACACATTATCCACAAGGGGGCACCAGCACAACACAGTAACTCTTAGTAGCTAGGAGAGCTGAGAGAGCTCAGATGTTTCACAGCAGTAGCTAACCAGGTGCTTTCTAGTGGTAAAGTTTAGTCTTGCAGGCGAATACTGGCCCATTGGCAATGTCCCGCCCTGGTATTTGTGCGGCTGCCACAGCCCTGGCATCTAGATTTGTTTGTAAGCTCTTTGAGGAGAGGACCATCTTTTACTCCATTGCTAACACGAAATGGGGCCCTGATTGGGGCTCTTAGACGGCTGGAATCCAAACAACCACTCCAGCAAAGATTCTTACTGACCTCCCAGGCAGTGACCATTTTCCTAACAGCTACATACACAACAGAAACGGGCAAGTGACTTTACAAGCAGTGAGGTTTAGAGATAGATTAAAGTTCAATCCATGCTCCCAACTCCTTTCCCCCTCCTCCAGTTCAGGAACGGAAAAGCCATGCTGCATGTGTCTGTGTATTTTCCTGCACATACTCTTCCCTCGAGCCAGCCACTTTTTTGCTGCTGTTTGCTTCTGCTTTAGTTTTGCCAAAGGAAACTCCAAGAGCTCTTTCAAAGCAGCATTAAAAAGAAAAACAGAAAGTCCTTTGTTGCCCTGCTGCTTCTTAGGAGACAGTGTGATGCTTTTACCACAGCAACCAGCAACCCACCAGCTTTTGACAGAAGACATGCCTTCCCCTTGAGCACTCTGACTGCGTGCCAGGTCCTTCTGATGGCAGTCGCCCTATTCATGGGAGTAAGCAGTAGGCTTGGGAGTAACCATTTGCTACACTGGGCCTGAAATCAGGTCTATGGGCCAGATTTTCCAGTGAGCTCAGCATGCTGGGTGCACACTGGGTGGTGCTGAACTCTCGAACATCCAGCCCGAAGTATCGTAACAGGAACTGCTGGGTGATTTGGGAAATCTGGGCCTGATAGGGTTCTGGACTATTCAAATCTGGCCCATTCTGAGCAAAAAGTATGATACCTGAAGCAGCATAAGATTTCCTCCACTGAAAAGCCAAAAGTATGAATGCAACTGGCATAAAATCCAAGCTAGTCTGCTAGACACAGGAGCTGGTTAACACAGCAGTCTTTTCAAGAAGAGTTTATTACAACATCCAAATACAGAAAGGGTGAGACACAATATCCAACACATTCAAACACAACTCCTCCCACCAGCAGGCGGCAGCAAACAGAGCGGAAGGTCATCACGTCTAGAAAACATCCCGGTTCTAGCTAATCGGAGTGAGCACCAGTGAAATGGACAGACTCGGCTGAGGCATGTGGCAGCCACGCCCCTACTGTGCTCTTCGGGCCATCAACATTTCTCGGATGTTATCTTCAGCGTCCTTTACACTCCGCTCCAGGTACGACTTCCTCTGCTGCAAGGTACAAAACCAGAACAGACTCAACAGCCATATCACCCACACCCGCTGCTCTGTTTCAGAGCAGTAGCTGAATCTGTCTTTTCCTATGGCAAGTTATAGTGCTAGGAGTGAACCCTACAGAATGGAATTAACATTCATATCATCATAAATAATGCGAGTGGGGGTGAGGGGGTCATTTGGGCTCCATGCAAATCACGAGTGATTTTTAATGAGTAAAGGTTCCAGCATACACTGGTTCATACAGTGGGGCTGTTGAGGGTTATTTTTGAATAGTTTTAATCTTTATTAGATATATTTTTGGCAGTGTCATATTTACATGGAAAACATGTATTTCATTCCTTTACAGACATCATAGTCACAATTGTCATTACATCAGTAACAAAGCATTGAGAAGAGATTGACAAGCTAACTGCAATAAAGTTAAACAGATACATAAACTTAACATCCTGAGCAGGAAACAAAGGAAAAAAAAAAGTACTTCTGTATTACATTATAAAGTACCTCTGTATTTATGTACTCACATCTAAAGAATCAACTGACAAAAAACCCACAAAGCTCATAAAATAATCTATTCACACTCAGGTAATACTGGAACATCTATAAAATCCTCTTCTGGCCCCATCAAATTTTCACAAACTGGATCACCTTTTATCCCCTTTCTTTGAGATGCATGTTCTAAAACTCCCTAGCAATCAGAAAAAAGACTTTTTAAAAAAAATCATCCTGAATTAGGCTAAACTTGGCAGGGAAATGTGTTCCAGAAATAGGTATTCAGCCAGTAGCATTTTTTCCTCCTTGTTTGGGTAACCCTAGAGGACTAGAGTCACTTCTTTTGACTATTCTCTCTGAGTTTCCAACCAGAAGACACCACTGGCACGTCTCCAGCGGACTGCAGAGCCACAGAAAGCATTCTTGTCAGAGTGGACCAAGATCCAAGTACTAGAGGCAGAGCTCTAGATCCAAATTCTCTTCATTAGCCAGTACAAGGAAACTTCAGGGAGGCTCCCAAGGACCTTGACTTCCAGAGGAATGAACTATGATCCCTGAGGACACCGGTCAGTATTGTAACACTTTGGTAACTGTAAATTCTGTTTTAAAACCCAACAGTGACAGGCGTCAATAGCTGTCTTGGTCTCTGTTCAGAGCTGCCTCCCATGCTCTACCCATTCAGAATCAGGGGTCCACCTAGGTGACAGGCAAAAAAAATGGCCTGTGAGCATCTTCAGTTCACTATATTGCCTCTGAAACAGATTGTAAGCTCTGCAGGGCAGAGGCTGCACCTACCTTTGTGTTTGTACAGAACCTAGCACAGCAGGACCCTGATCCTGATTACGGCCTCTCAGGACTGCATTAAGAACATCTATGTTGCAGGGGCAGCCCACGGACAGAGCTGACTGATAAGCCAGAGATTCCTCCATAATGGCCTGGGGAGCTCCAAGTCTAGTCGGTTTCCAAGGAAGACCTCAATACCAGCACTTCCATGCTGTATGTATTTGCATTTATTATGACATGTAAATTCTAACAGCCAGGCCTCACCTCAGGAGTCTTTACTCAGGCAAGGAGCCCAATGAGGCCACCTGAGTAAGGGCTTGCAGGGTCAGCTCCACTAAATACAAGTGAAGGGCCCAGTTCTGTAAGATGCCAAATCCCACTGCAGCCAATGGGAGTTGGAGCTCAGCACCTCATAGATTCAAGCCCAAGGGACAACCCACAGCGTTGCAAAGTTTGGGGCTCCTGGCTAAAAGGAAAAAAAAACCCACTAAGCTGCAGGTCAATGGAATGTATGCCTACACTGCAATGTAAACCTGTGCTTCAGCTGGAGCTCATGCCTGGCCCCCCTTGCGTCTACACTGCAATTGCACCACCCCAGATGCAAAGCGAGGAAACAAAGGGGTTGTATCATATCTATTGCTGTCATGAAAGAACTGATTTAATTACTATGACACATAACTGATCGTTACCACCATCAGTCTGTCTTTATACACTCAGTGGGATTCCAAACTTCCATTGGGAGGAAACCTAGCTAAAAAACCTTTAGGTCTTGCTTCCGATGAGTAAAAGTACTAGGCACACTAATCCTGCCTGACATCACTGAAGCATTCATACTCTGGGTGTTGATGGTAAGACACATTTCTTCAAATAACCCTCCACACTCCCCACTCAGGGCCTCTTCTCCACTGGCAGAGTATGGTCTCCTGCTGGCATATGGCAGAGCACTGGAGGTGGAGCTGAATGCCAAAGGGCCACCCCTTGCTCAGATCAGATCAACTCTAAGGTCCTGTGAGCTCAGGATTCAGGCAAGAGCTGCTTGGGGATGGCTGAACGCCCTTTAGCTGTGTTCCCACCCTATTAGGTGGGTCGCAGGATCCAGTCTCACAGCATAGAGGGTCTGCCACCCTTCCCTACTCAGTCCCAAAGTGCCTTTGTTTCTCCCCAACACAAGGATGTCCTAGCATGGGTCAGTCCTCTGCACGAGATCTGTGCTCTCACAGAGAGGGCGACAATGGGCACCCCATGGGCTCCAAGAAGCCTTCAGGTTGGCAATGCCAGCAGTGGAGCAGCAGAGGCAGTCTAGGACTCAGCGAAGAAGGGTCCAGGCGAGGTGAAGGCCTCTGCTGCTGGTAAAGGAGAGGGAGAAGGCTGGGGAAAAGAGGGAGCCAAATATGACCCGAAACAGCTCTATAATGTGCTATCACCAGCAGAGGAAGAAGTGAAGCACTAAAAGCTCAACCCAGAGAAGGTAACCTCACAGATCCCACCACTGGTGAGCAGTCCGAAGAGCCAGGGCTACAGCTGGCTCATTACATTCTGACCAAGGGCCAAGCTCTAAGGACAGGTGTGAAATAAACTATTGCTACATTGTCACTGCAAAGGGAAATCGAGGTGTCCTTTCCCCTCAGAACTGCAGGCTGGTTTCTGTTTAGGTAATCCAGGAGCAGTATCAGGAACTTCTGTGTAAACTCTCCTCATCCCCTAATTACTGGGGCCTAGATGGGAACTCAATGTGACTCTCTGGTCTTGTCTTCGCTGGGGACAGCAGCAGAGCGTTACACGAGCTGATCTGAAAAACAGTTTGACTGGTCAGATCAGTTTTAAAAACCCACCTGATGAGTTTTGAATACAGTTTTAAGTCATGTTTAAGGCCTACTCTGCTGACATGGCCATATCTGATTGGACCTAATTGGCAGCAATAAGTGAATCATTAACTGTTAGCGTTATCAGAAACTCTACTGACCTCTTGTGACAACACACCCATTATTACGTGCTCCCCAGTGGTCCAGTCATATTTCATTAGCATGCTGATGCGCTTTTCATTGCCCTTGTTAACTGAGGACCAACTGATTTTTCTGTAAGTTGTACCAGAATGTGGTTGCAAGGGTTTAAAATTCATAGTCTGGTTCTGCACTTGCGTTTCCTGCTACCTGCTGGCACCAGTTAAAGTGATACATTCCATCTGTAAATGTTTTTCTTCGCTGCTCTTTAAAAGGCCAGCACAGTTAATGAAAACCTCTAATATAAGGAGTTCCAGCCACATTGCACCCCACACACATGTGGAAGTCACAGTCAATTTATGCATTTGTGTTCATAAAAAAAATCAGACAGACTCTTTGCCAAAGTCTCCTCCCCAACTGAGTATTTACTTTAGTTCTATAGTGTTTTTCACCTCAACACAGCTCCCTGGCGCCAATCCTGGCACTGACAGCATGCTGGCACACCAGCATGCTCCCGCGGAGCCTCACCGACTTCAGAGCAATCTGGGGAAGCGCAGCAGGGCGCTTATGTGATCCCAATTGTAGGACGAGGGCCTACACTTGATAACTGAGTTCTCAGTACTGGAAATACAGCTGCTGTGTTCTGCCTCAGAGATGGCTGCACAACATGGCTCAGTAATATTACCTAGCACAGCAGCAAAGGGAAAATACCCTATCCGATTGAAACTGCCAGTGGCTTTAGCATCAGCAGAATAGAATTTCCCAAAGTGGAAGGAGAGTAACATTATCCCTTTTTTAAAGAGACAAGAGGTCATGGGCTGGGATTCTACAGAAGGCTGAGGGGGGGGTGGAGCCCCATTCCTGCTGATTTTCCATGGCCTAACTCCCTTAGACCCTTTTGAAAATCCCAATCCTCATTAGCACAACTGATCAAGGCCTCAATTTTACATTGCATGCAGAAGACAATGCTTTACCAGCACCAATTACATCAGAATGCAGGTACAAACAGTTATGGGCATGTCTGCACTACACTGGCATAGTTTCAGCTACACCACCGTAGCACCATAGCGTAGATGCTTCCTACATCAATGGAAGGGGTTTTTCCATCCATCCACCTCCCTGACCAGCAGTAGCTAGGTCAACAATAGAATTATCCTGTGTACCTAGCTGCCTCCATTCTGGGGGCGAGTTCGGCTTTACTAGGTTGATCTAAATGTTAAGTGTAGAGCAGGGCTCAGTTGCTGCTGTGGCAAACAGGAGAGGGGAGAATAAGGGATTAAGTAGCATGAAAAGGTTGCATTGCCAGCTGATGTCTATATCTGGAACAGAGAGATGGTCCCTCTCGGAAAGGCTCTCCCCTGCCTCAGTCAGTGAGTGCAAATGACTCCTCATTTAGTGTACTATGTATAGATTTATCAGTCGGGACTCTGCTACCAACATAGATCTTTGTAGTTTTACTGACGCTTATTCAGCACAGGCTACTGCAGGTAGTTTCTTAACTGCTCACTGCCAAACTGCAACACTCAGCAATACCAGTAAATAAGTTTAAATCGTTTGTCACATAAGTGAATCATCCAGCACTCAAAATTACCAGGGATTCCAGTGCATCTCAGTTACCAGCGCTTACTGGGCTGAGTTTGCAAGGAAATGGTTTTCAGCGGTTTCAGAAATGAGTTTATTTTTATGGCACTGATATTTACAGGACTTCCAAATATGGAGGAGTGACCTGATGTTACACTCCTCTGGCATGTGGTGTAGTCTGTTAATTATTGTCCAGCTGAGGAGCCGGAAGCAGAAGGCTGCCTTGAAGGCAGATGAATACACATGTGAATAATTTAATGAGATCTGTAGTTCTAAGTCTTTGGGCAAAGGGAACATTTAATGTGTGATTTAAAACAAAAAAAAACAAAAAAAATCTAACTTGCTGATTCAGAGAGCGGGGCCAGAAGAGATGCCTATGAGGAGCCAACCTGAATGCGGCATTTTCAAGTATTGCTCGCTATGCCACTCACACAGATCTTATCTAATCTGCTCCAGGTTTACAGAGCAGGAACTTTGATCACCACCCTAGTCATCTACTCTCTTGCTCAACTGCTCCCACTTCATCAATCCACTTCCCCTACACTAGCATTTGGCGGGAATCTTCTACCATGGCACTACCACCAGCGCTATTTAGAGCAGGTCTAGACCAAATGGTGGTAGAAACATCTTGTCTATACTAGAGCTCTCACCATGGCTACCATCAGCAGGAAATTCCTCAAGATGCCAATGTTCATTATTTTACCTTCAGAGATTGAATAACTACAGCACCTTCTTCCATTTATAGTGCTACTTGGAAGGTATTTATGGACTGATCATGTCCACCCGTTTGCACACACTCTTATTTCCCTACTACATACTGTTACAGATTGGGTTAAAACCTCTTAAACTGATTAATTAGCAGACATCTTTCTTTCAGTTTAAATGTAAGAAACAACTGCAGTCTCCAAGACAAACCAAGTTTGCTCAGGAATTCTACCTACCCAGAAGAAGAGGTTTTCATTGGGTATTGTCTTGGGGGAAGGGACAGACACAGCACAACAAGGAGGGAGACATGACAGAGACACTGACAGAGCAGGAAAGAAAGCCACATGGACACCACCTGGAAGCAAGGTGTGTAGCCCTGGGAGCAGCCTAATGAGAAGTTTTTGGGTCAGAGTACTGGCCAAAAGAGTTTGGGGCTGTGAGTAAGGAAGCTGTCTCTGGTTTTGGAGTCCTCTTGTGTTTGGAGAAGCAAGACTTCATACATTCCTTGTAAATTAACAAGACTGCATCAAAGAAAATACCTGACTCCAATGGCAATTTCTCCTCCCCACAGTAACAGAAGGGAAATAAGGTAGTCTGCCACAGGCCCCTGAACTTTGACTTGCTGCCCTTTAGTTGACATTTTGCCCTATAGTTGCTCCTCCAGTGCCATACCCTTCAGTCCTTGTTCTAAGGGACCTTTCTTTGCCTTTTCCTCCTAATTCTTCTACTGCTGGTCATAACCTGGGTGGGATTTCACTAGGGCTCTGTCGAGTAGAACTGGTACCTCCCACATGATGAGAGATGCAGCCAAAAATAGTACTGGCAGTTTACACATCTTTGTCATACAGAGAGTTCACATTAACTTCTCTGGCATCAAGATCCGGCTTCCCTTCTAAAATAGACAGGCCACAAACTGAATTCACATTGGACACTGAGCAGCCATCAGATTGTAAAAGCCACAATTTATCTAGGCCACATTTAAACTAGTGATTTAGTGGAAGAAAAGGAATTAGTCAGTCTTCCTCCATGCCTTTCCCTGATAGGAAGGTGTAACAGTCCTGAGCTTCAGTTATTGGGAACATGAACTTGACTCTTCCTCCTTGTTTTGAGGTTATGCAAGTCAGGCTGTGTCCCACGAATGCTAACTCTCTCCTGGTACTTACTATTACAGTTCATTTAAGAGGCTGCTTTGGTGCTCTGGTTTGTGTCTTGTCAACAGTACAATAAGAAGGCTGTTTTAAATACCTACCATCATCCCCTAACCTCATGTGTCTACTCCTAAGGGGTGACCTTGTGTTTCAAACCCCTATTCAGGTAGCGTGCTGCCACCTTGTTTTCTGAGCTAAGCAATCCTATTGGGTTTCATCATCACCTGCGGAACTGTATTCCATTTAATGCAGAAGTTGCTACAGCTGATACTCCCTCAAGAGGGCAAGAGCTGTGATTAGCACAGACTCTCTCTTTGGCAATCCAGGAATCAGCTTCCTGTGTGGTTCAGGTAAATTGGAGTTCAGTGCACTGGATAATCCTACCTTAAGTTTTTATGACACAATCTCCTAATAAGAATCATTGAACTGGTGCCATTCTGAAACAGATATGCAGCATGACACATCAAAGCCATACATTCCTAATAGGTTAAAGAGGTAGCATGCAAGCATTCCACCACACAGAGGGAAAAAAACTATGACTCAGACCCTTCACTGACTAGTTTTAGAAGACTAAAGCAATATATTTCCTACAGCCTTGTAGCTTAGATACTGGCCCCACATTGAGAGAAACTAGGATGGTTTTTGGTTGGATTTTGCATAACTATGACGAATCCCGATTTCTGTTCTCAGGAGAGGATGTGCTACTGACATGTCTGCTGGGCACCCAACTATTGTGGCACATATTCTTCTTCCATTAAAAAGCCAGTATTACACTCTGCTCTCCACGATGAATCATGCTGTGAAAGGCAGAACTCTAGATTATGCATATGATTTAAAGATAGTCTTTTATCAAATAATTGTTTATAATTTATTTTTCACCATTTTTGATGTTTCCATTGTGCTTCTCTCTCTGTTTGACAATGAAAACCCAGAGTAGCCAGCTTCAACCTCTGGTTCTCATGCCTTAGCACAATATTTCAATCTGTGGGCCGCAAATACTGAAAGGGAACATTTAAATCCAAACAAAAAGCTCTTAATGGAAATTTAAAAGTCAGTCATGGAAACTTTCTGCCTAATGTTAGGCTTTGTAAACCCTTGTCCATACAAACCCTAAATGATGGGTCTGAAGCAAGCTGGCAGCTTCCTTTCCTGAGGATGCTCTTCCCCCAATGCCTTTTCCCAAGCATTATATCACATTCTGGAGCGTCAGCCTGCTGGTTGCCAGTATTTTATTCTCACAATCAGAAGCCTTTCCTTGAGGAAGTCTCTGAAGTCTTTGGACATGACACAATGCCTCAAATAGCACCCCTGATGTAACTCATCTTGTGACATGGTCTCTATAAACTTTTTGGCCAAGAGCTTCTGTATCTCTAAAGTTAACATGTGTCATTTTTTACATTCCTCAGGGTCTGTGTGGGAATACTCTTTGGGAAAGTGATCAGATCCCGAGATATAGTTGGGTATATACAATCGTCTGGAGAAACATTTTCCCCAACCCTACAGGGCTTCGGCCAACATCAGGATGGTTGAAATTGTCCACAAAGCGCAGGCTGGAAGGAAGGAGATTTTGCTGTCTTCAGAAAGATCAGTAACAAAATCTAAAATTTTTGTCTACCCGTGGTCTTTGAAAAGGACATAAGAATGGCCCTACCAGGTCAGACCAAAGTCCATCGAGCCCAGCATCCTGTCTTCTGACAGTGGCCAGTGCCAGGTGCCCCAGAGGGAATGAACAGAACAGATAATCATCAAGTGACCCATCCCATCACTCATTTCCAGCTTCTGGCAAACAGAGGCTAGGGACACCATTCCTGCCTATTCTAACTGATAGCCACTGATGGACCTATCCTCCATGGATTTATTTAGCTCTTTTTTTAACCCTGTTATGGTCTTGGCCTTCACAACACTCTCTGTCAAGGAGTTCCACAGGTTGACTGTGCGTTGTGTGAAGAAATACTTCCTTTTATTTATTTGTTTTAAACCTGCTGCCTATTAATTTTATTTGGTGACCCCCTAGTTCTTGTGTTATGAGAAATAGTAAACAACACTTCCTTATTGATTTTTTCTACACCAGTCATGATTTTATAGACCTCAATCATATCTCCCCTTAGCCATTTCTTTTCCAGGTCTGAAGTACTCTGCATTTTGTCACTTACTTGGCCAGAGTGAAATCTAATTAGTCAAACAGATTAGCCCATCTAATGCTAGACTGGGCATTTGCTGCTACAGGTATGTCTTGGGGAAATTCAGAACATAGCAATCAGTGGGCTCTTTTCTGAGCAGCTGCATGAGCATACACCATTTCCCGTAGTTTAATGAGCCCTGGGCCATCTCACGTTGACTAGAACCTCAGGGATACTCTAAGATTTATACCTTACTGCAACTGATGAACAGTCTGACTTGTTCACAATGAGTCTTCCCAAACAGGAGATTAATTTCAGGAAATTTTGCTAGAGTCTGCTCAAGGCAGAACACCAAACAGAAGAATCCAACTGGATCCACCCACTTTGCAGGAAAGCATCAGACACCGTCCATGGCTAGACAGTGGCAACACACAATACCAGTACTACAAGAGGAATTACTATGAAACATAAATGATGCCTGTCGATAGGCACTGCCCCTATATTTAGAAACCTACTGCACAACACTATTGTTTCATCTGAACTACAAAATTTAATTAGAGGTGTTTGAGGGTGTAGATGAAACCTTCCTCAGCTGTATGACAACTATTCCACTGAACTTCTGCACCAAAACCTGAAATGAATGACAACTTGAGAAAATTGACCTATGCAGTGTCAATGTGTGGCTGCAGAAATGCACTCCCTCTGGACTCAGCAGATTGATTACTGGCTAAACTAAACCTCTTAGCAAAACTCAACCTGTAGGCTGGGATTTTCAAAAGTTCTCAACATTGACCTAGATCTGCTCCTGTTAACTACTGAGCAGAGAGTTAGGTCAAATGCTGAGTGCTTCTGAAAATCCCACCTTGTCATCTGAATTTTTGCTTGAATATTTTCTATGCAAAAGTCCTTTACAAAGCAGAGTCCTGAAAAATGTAGTAAGTTCCTCAGTTGCACACTTTGGATCCTAATACATTATTACTGTTAAAGCCAGTAATGCAATCAAAACACTTCCTGTCAGAAAGACCTTTTTAGAGAAAAGTTTTTTTGCAAAGATTTGTATTGTACTTTTCCTGCTTTTCAGCTCTGCCTTCACATTCAATGTCAAATGAAACCTTTCTTTAATAATTATTTTCTAAGATTTCAACGCCCAACTGTTTTTAAAAAATCAGAGGCCAATAAGAAATATCCATTCTTCCTAAGTCAGACCCTGCTGAACTTCTGTTTGCCTTACAGATATATAAAGAGAAGTGGCCAGACAGTCACATTGATACTTAGCGCTGATCTACCATAAAAAGTTACTTTGGCATAACTACGTCTCTCGGGGCGTGACAAATCCATACCACCGAAAGATGTAGCTATGCTGACCTGACCTGACCCCTGGTACAGATTGTGGTAGGTCGATGGCCAGACTTCTTCCACTTAGTTACCACCTCTTGGGGAAGTGGATTAACTCCAGTGACAGGAGAACCCTTCCTCTCACTGCAGTGAGTGTCTACAGTGAAGCACTACAGGAGCACTACTGTAGCATCTGAAATGTAGACTAACTTCAGGCATAGTGAAGAGTGAGAGAGGGAAGGCATGTGCCAAGACGCAGTTATGCCAACACCCTCGAATTCCTGAGAACTGAGGTGTGGTTTAACAATGCTGACTCAAAGCTTGGCCAGTTCTGAGCACAGGTAAGGGTTCTAGACAATATAAACAATTATTTCCTGTTCCCACCTGGGGCGTAGGTGGTGGTAGTGGAAACAGATTAGCCCCGCAATAAACTGCATAGAGTAAGGGGCAATGAGGAGTGGCTGGATGGGCCACAGTGACTAAGAGGTGACTGCAGAGATATTAGTCCCATGAGTAAGGATTACCTGTGTGAGTAATGCTATTCCGGGGAGAGCCCTGAGGAAGTTCTGGCCATTGCCTTGGATAGCATTTCACTATAAATTCCAAGCTCTCCTTTTAATGTGTTAATACGCTGTTTCCAAATTACAAGAAGGATTTGGTAATTCAATTTATTCATAAAAACAGGTCCAGTCCTATCAGAGGACACGGTAGTTGCTCCTCAGGTATTACCATTTCCTCTAAGGAGATCCTGCGAAGCTAAAAATCATATTTTAAAAAAGTGACCAACATTTTCAAACCTGGGTACCTAAAGTTAGGCTCCTAACTCCATACACAGATATCTAATTAGAAGCAGACTTTTTTGTTTCTAGTCTATTTCACATTCTAGTTCTTCGCTAGAACTGAAGGCTAGTAGGTGCAGAGGTAGGTGATCGTTTTTAAAAGCTTTTTCCATTGCAATTTTTAAAGAATGATAGAAACATTTCAATTATAAAGTATATTTTTCACAAAAATCTAAATTCTAGGACAAATTTGCCCAGAGACCATCCCTTCAATAAACTATCAGAATATTTTTAGATTAATTTATCAACACCGATGTCAATCATTTTCCTAATTTCAAATCTACTCCATATCTATACACCTAAAAAAATAACGACAGGAAAAACATCAAAGGTCCTAAAGACAAAACACAACAGTGAAAATACAAAATGAGGTGGAATTTCAAACTTCTGACTGCATGAAACTTTAGCTCCTGCTGGCCAACCTACGTGTTTATTTTGTACCATTTACAGCTCAACTGAAGGCTGGTTGAGTGAATTAGCAATATGATAATAATCAAGTAGCTATCTGCACAACTTGCAGGCCTTACAAAAATCCCTATTATGAAGGTTTATTCCAAATTAAAGGCCTAACCCTGCAAAGACATACACACAAGTCATTGCATACATATTGGTTGTCCCACTGAATTCACAATGGCCACAAACATTTAAAATGTATATAATAGCTGAAATTTTAAATATAGATCTCCCGACCTCTCAGGGCTAAGCCAGTGCCAGATCCTATTAGAAAGCTGGAAATCTCCTCTTTTAAATGATCTAATTCTCCTTTTTCTATTTCCTAGGTTTAAGGTCTAATACCTTGCAGCCTGTTACTTGCATACGACTTACTATAAGTCATACTTTGCTGGCAATTTTTAAAGCCCAGACACACTTTTCACCTGTGATCTGTGTTGCAGGCCAGAAGTGATCTAATGCATCAACCCCATCACAGCAGGCCATAGAAACTGACCTCCTGGCTGCATCATAATTACTATAGAGCAGCTGACTCCCTTTCAATTGCAAGGCTGATCATACAGTAAAACTGCTCATCATTACACGGATCACAGGTAAAACCACCTCTACCTCACTTGTCGTGCTCCTGCTGTTACCTGGGCAGAGTGAAAAACTGGAGTACCTACGCAGTAAAGAAATTAGTGCAGTACACCTCTACCCCAATATAACGCGACCCGATACAACAGAAATTCGGATATAACTCGGTAAAGTAGCGCTCTGGGGGGGCCGGGCTGCACGCTCCGGCGGATCAAAGCAAGTTCGATATAACGCAGTTTCACCTATAATGCGGTAAGATATTTTGGCTCCTGAGGTGTATGAACTTTGTCCCGTCTCTCACAACACTAACTGACATTAATCCAAATTTGTAAAGCGGCAACCAAATGACAGAAATGCTCTGTAAAAAGGATGGTTTTGTTCTTTCTTTGTTCTTTTGATCATTCTAGTTTCAGGGTACTCCATATCCTCCAGCTGGCTACAAAATGGTTTTTTTAAGCCAAAAAAGCAGCAAGGGACAGCAGGTGTGGCGTTGTTGTGGCTATGGTTTTTTGTTCTGCTTGGAGGTTTTTTTGGAGATGCTCGAGTATTTTTCATTTTTAAATGGAAGACTAGAATGTGGATGCCCTCTCCCACTTTAAAGATCCTAATCTATGTGCTAGACTAAACTTCAGCTACTTTCTTCGTGAAAACCAGCAACTATATACAGGGTAGATTCATGCCAGCAGCTCTCCCTACATGTCCAATGGGCTGCCCTTCCATAGGAGATACTGCAGCGGTGGAGGCTTAGTAGGTGGCACCAAGGAGTAGTGGGTGAACAGCTGCAGTTTGTTACCACTGGGGAAAAGCTTCGTTATATAACTGCACCCATCCCCAAAGGAAGCAGAGAAATGAGAGAACAGGTTGAAGGGCTTTCACTCCCCATATGCACAGAATTACAAAGTAGGGCTGTTGATTAATCGCAGTTAACTCATGCGATCAACTCAAAAAAATAAATTGTGATTAATCACACTGTTAAACAATAGAATGAATACCAACTGAAATTTATTAAATATTTTGGATTTTTTCTACATTTTCAAATATACTGATTTCAATTACAACACAGAATAAAGTATACAGTGCTCACTTATTTTTTATTACAAATATTTGCACTATAAAAATTATAAAAGAAACAGTGTTTTTCAATTCCTCATACAAGTAGTGTAGTGAAATCGCTATCCTGAAAGTGCAACGTACAAATGCAGTTTTTTTGTTATGTAACTACACTGGAAAACACAGAATATCAGGGTTGGAAGGGACCTCAGGAGGTCAACTAGTCCAACGCCCTGCTCAAAGCAGGACCAATTCCCAACTAAATCATCCCAGACATACCTTTGTCAAACCTGACCTTAAAAACCTCTAAGGAAGGAGATTCCACCACCTCCCTAGGTAACCCATTCCAATGTTTCACCACCCTCCTAGTGAAAAAGTTTTTCTAATAGCCAACCTAAACTTCCCCACTGCAACTTGAGACCATTACTCCTTGTTCTGTCATCTGCTACCACTGAGAACAGTCTAGATCCATCCTCTTTGGAACCCCCCGTCAGGTAGTTGAAAGCAGCTATCAAATCCCCCCTCAGTCTTCTCTTCTTGCAGACAAACAATTCAGTTCCCTCAGCCTTCCTCAAAGTTCCCTGTTCCAGATCCCTAATCATTTTTGCTGCCCTTCCACTGATTCTTTTCCATTTTTCTCACATCCTTCCCAAAATTGACACAGTACTCCAGATGTAGCCTCCACCAATGTCAATATGAGAGGGGAATGAATCTCGCCTCGATCTGCTGGCAATGCCCTACTTATACAAGCCTAAATACCGTCTAGGCTTTCTTGGCAACAGGGCCGCTGTTGACTCATATCCAGCTTCTCATCCACACTGCAATCAAAAAACTCCCTTCCCATTAATACCCGAAGATAACGTAACCCTATCTCTGGCAGAACGGTGCCTAGCCATTCGGTCCAGCTGTAGCAGTCGCAAGGCACTTCTTCCGTCCTAAGTGCAGACTCTGCACTTGTTCCTTGTGAATTCATCAAGTTCTTTTGCCCAGTTCCTCTAATTTGCCTAGGTTTCGCTTCGTAATCCTATCCTACTCTCCAGCGTATCTACCACTCTCCCAGTTAAGTGTCATCTGCAAACTTGTGAGAGTGGCAGTCACGCCAGTCTTCAGATCTTAATAAGATATTGAACAAAAACGCCCCAGACCGACCCTGGGGCCTCCGCTTGATACTGCTGCAACTATGACATTGGACTTGTAAAACCTTAAGCCTACAAGTCCACTCAGTCCTACTTCGTTGTTCAGCCATCCACTAGAGAACAATATTAGTACAGGAGATATGCTGCTGCTTTCTCATTACAAATGTCACCTAAAAAAGTGAAAACGCTTGACATGGCAATTGTTAGCACTACTGCAGTATTTGACATGCCAGAGCGCTAAAGATTGATAATGCCTTCAGCTTCGACCGTTGTTCAGAGGAAGGCTTCCATGCTGATGGACACTCGCAAAAAAAAAATACGTTAATGAAATTGTGACATGAATCCTGGAGGAGACTGTAGTCTCTGCCTTTTCTCTACGCTGCATTCTTCCATATATTTCATGTTAATACAGGAGGCTCTAGGATGATGGACCCAGCATGTTGTCACTTTTAAAGAAACTTTCACTGCAAATTTGACAAGCATCAAGAGATAAATACCAATGGTGAAATTTCTAAAGAAGCTATAGCACTAGCGACCCCAAAATTTAAGAATCCGAGAGCCTTCCAAAATTCTGAGAGGATGAGAGATAGAGACAGCCTTTCAGAAGTCTTAAAAGAGCAACACCTGATGTGGAAACTACAGAACCCAAACACCAAAAAAGAAAATCAACGTGCTGGTGGCATTTGACTCAGATGATGAAAATGAACATGCATCAGTCCACATGGCTTTGGACTGTTATCGAGCAGAACCCATTATCAGCATGGATGCATGTTCTCTGGAATGGTGGTTGAAGCATCAAGGAACATATGGATCTTTAGCACAACTGGTATGTAAATATCTTGCGACATCGACTACAACAGTGCCATACAAATGCCTGTTCTCACTTTCAGGTGACATCATAAACAAGAAGCAGGCAGCATTATCTGCTACAGGAACGTAACCAAACTTGTTTGTCTGAGCGATTGGCTGGACAAGAAGTAGGACTGATTGGACTTGAAGGCTCTAAAGTTTTACATTATTTTGTTTTTGAATACAGCAC
Source organism: Chelonoidis abingdonii (assembly GCF_003597395.2). Taxonomy (NCBI): domain Eukaryota; kingdom Metazoa; phylum Chordata; order Testudines; family Testudinidae; genus Chelonoidis; species Chelonoidis abingdonii. The sequence goes on along the minus strand of NC_133775.1, from coordinate 74,193,615 downwards.
TCAACCTAAATTTTTTGTAGCTAATCCTACATTTGTAAGTTTAACTTTCATGATAAAGAGATTGCACTACAGTACTTGTATTAGGTGAACTGAAAAAACCTATTTTCTATTAGTTTTTACAGTGCAAATATTTGTAATCAAAAATAAATATAAAGTGAGCACTGTACACTTTGTATTCTGCGTTGTAACTGAAATCAATATATTTGAAAATGTCGAAAACATCGAAAAATATTTAAATAAATGGTATTCTATTATTGTTTAACATGGCAATAAATATTTTTCATCACTTGACAGCCCTAGAATAAAGCAATGAAAACGAAGGAGCCAGTATGGTGCAATCCTCTTCCTATCCATGCAGCAGATGACTAATGGGTTTTGGCTCTTCCCTCCACTAGCTGCCATGCACAATATGAACAGATGTAGGGAGTAAACCCTAAAAGGGGTGAGCAGAGATTAGATAAAAAGACAGGGAGATCATATCTGTGCATCGGCAATCTTTCCGTCCATGCCCAGCAGGGCTTCAGATGTGCTTCAAGACACTTTCCTATGGAAGAATTTTAGAAGGTCTCATGGGTGGACAGAATTCTGTTACCAATTTTTCTAATAAACTTAAAAGTGGAGCCTCCACAGGATAGAAGCCTGCAACCATGTTGGTAACAACAACTGAGAGTTAGCAACGCGTGTTGATGTAAAGAGCTCAGAGCAAGCCCTATTGCCAAACACATACCCTGTTGACTGGATGAACTCTGTGCCGAGAGCATTGGAACTGCCATCACAGGCATATGGAACAAGTTACGCAGAGCTTTCACCATCTCCAACTTCCTGAACCCTCCAGGCATTTGACCATTCAGATACAATGAAGATAACTCCAAATATCACACAAGGCCATTAAAGCCAAAGTAACACAGCTTTGACTCCCAAGCCTAGTACTGCTAGGAGAGGATAGCTCCCCTAAGGCCAAACTTCATCAAGCCATGGAGAGGCTCAGTTGAGAATCTTAATAACTTGGGGGGCCAGAATTCTGTCCTGGAGCCTTCCACACCGCCATTATAAATAGAAGACTTTGGGAAAGTCTAGAAACAATACAAGATTCTCCCAAAGAGTTCAAACAGCCAAATCTTGTATGCAGCAATGCCATAAACTGGCACAGCCCTATCTATATGATAGACATATTACAAACTGATGGCAGCACTAGTTCTGCTCCATTAGCATTAACAACCCTGGAGGACATGGTACTCAAAATACCAGCAGCTCCACTATACCAGGGCTCCCAATCTTGCTCAAACTATAACTGAACTGGTGTTAGCAATGGTGGGAAACATTTGCAAGATGTCTATAATGCAGCTGGGGCCATAAGGTCAAGAAGACAGAGCTTAAGCAGACCAGCACTTACGGGCACACTTGGAGCGGTTCTTAAAAATGACAGCCTGCTTCTATGCTAAAAGAGAAAAACCACACAATCAAAATAAGATCCATCTAGATTAAAACACAGAGAGGGCAATTCTTGAGAGGATTCCCCTGACAGAAGAAAAACAGGGCCACTCATTCTCTCTCGTTTATTTGAAAAAACCCACACACTCAAGACCACTGGCCTGCTCCATGAATCCACAATGGGATAAGCAGCTTGTCAGTGGTAATTCATGGGATTAAGTGTGGTCCAGCTCAGTAATAACGTAACACTGTTACCTTCTGGTGGCTGTTTAGTGGCCTGTAAAATGAACCGAGGGTTCACACTAGTTTCTAGGCTTTCGACATAATTAAACTACACTCACAACTGGTACCCATGTTGACAGTCTCAGTATGAAAATCAAGGGACTGCCTAAATCATGGAGACTGGGCTCCCTTCTCACTTCTGGAGGTGGTCCCTCAAGAGCAAAGTGGAGGTATATTGCCTCCTGGCAATATACCTCAATTACTGCCTGGACTATACTATCCTGGTAACAAAGAACTTCAGTCTCCACGCCAATTTGGCACTTTTCACCAGCACTACATTTACTATTTAATTAAAATAGCTTTGTTCTCATGCAGCATGGAGTAGCCCTGGCAAAGTTCAGAGACTCCTTATCTTACAGATCAGTAGAAAGAAGATGTTGCTAGTATCTTACACCTGTGGTTAGGCCATCCTTTCATCCAAAGATCCTCCAACGTAACGAACCCATATACTGATTCTGTGAGGGATGCTTATTTTACAGAGGACGAATGTGAGGCACTGAGATATTGCTAGATCACAGACCATGTCCATGGCAAAGGCAGGAACAAAGCTTCCAAGTCTTGATATCCAGCCTCCCTATTAGATCCCACTGCCACAGAACGACCCCTTCCTTTTATTCTACCATAAAGGAGCCTTGCAAAGTTCAACTCGCCCTCTTACTCAAGGAGACTAATGGTATTTGATGGACAGGTAAAATATTAGTTTCTACATCATCATGGTAAAGGGTGGGTGAACAGATCTTGAGCATGGGTTGGGACAATTTTACATGGCTTCTCAGAAGCCACATGGCCAAGCTATTGAATTAGAATGAAACCACTTATTTTCCTGTGGTTTTCCAGGATCATAGTTTTTGCTGTAGACAGACACTGAAGATTTAGCCCTACAGGAGCAGTCGGCTTTCATCCTCTTGTACATGTGCATGGAGTATTAATGTTTGGGAAATGTGAGACACACAACAATGTTCTTGTCAGCACTTTAAAAAAAGAAATCCCATTCAACAAGAATGGAAGCTGGTTGCTTTTGCCCTTTCTATGAAGGAACTAAATTCAACAAGTGGCACACAGCGAAGAAAGCTGCCACAGAGCAGCCTCCCCCGTATTTGTTATTTTTAGCAATTTAGTCTGACAACGCCTGACAACTAAACATGCCGAGAATAGCGGGAGGGAGGGGGATTATCAGATACTACCAGTGAAAAAACACAGCAATAATCACTTCCTCCACGCTGAAGGAAGAATCATTTTCCATGTCTTTATAACATCACAGAGTTTGGTCTTTTTAAAATGCCACATTTAAAAACAGAATCCATCTAGCCCTACAATGGAAACGGATAACATTTCCTGAACAAAGCATTGTTCCACCCCAGCATATCATGTTTCCTTAAAAACAAGGGAAGAAAAACATTACTAGGTTTTTCTCCTAATACTGCACAAACATTGCTGAGCTAAAAAGGGCTTGTGCTCATCCCTTTAGAATGCTTTCAAAATAGATTTCACATACACAACTAATATAGTTAAACATAACAAGAGAATTGATATTATCAAGGCTGGAAAAATCCAATTGCTGCTAGTGAGTTGAAAGCTCCTCTTGTAAGTATGTGAGCACAGGGCATTAATCTCTGGAGAATTTAAGAGGTTGCGTTTTTTTGATTTTTTCATTGCCTTATGTTCCCAGTCTTGCAAGCACGTACACAAAAGAAGTCCCATTGACTTCAGTGGGACTATGCACAAATGTAAAGTTAAGCACCGTAAGTGTTTGCAGGATTGGCCCCTGCAATGGCAAAGATCATTTTCAAATGTCCATTGAATGTAAAGTGCCATTTTGGGGTTTGCACATAGAGGTCTAGTTCCTCTGCCACTGCTCACAGCTTTGCCATGCAATAGACACACCTGAAATTCAGTGGTTAAAAAGAATCACAGCAATTTCATGGTACTGCTATTGAGAAAGCTAGGAGCAACATCAGACGTAGGCATTGGAATTATTCATAGGGAAGCAGGACCTACCATAACGAGGAGAGAAAGGTAGAATAGCAGAGACCTTTCTTCCCCTCCCTCAATCCTCCCACTAGTAGGGAGGCTTTAGAGACCGGAGGAAAGGCAAAAAATCTCTTCTTCCTTTCCTGCAGGTCAAGGAGTGACCCTCAAGTTTAATCAGATATATCTACTACCCAGGGGCAAATATCTGAGATGGGTCTAGAAACCACAGTTCAAGAACAGAACCCTGGTAGAAATCCCAGCACCTTTGCTCACTCCAATTCTTGTTGTTTGTATCTAACCCTGACTAATGGGTGTTTGTGAAACTTTTTGAGCTCTGGGTATTATTCCACCATTTTTCAGCACCTTAAGACCTGCATAATTTTTCTTTATACAAGTGAATTTCAAGAGGCTGCCTGCAGTGCCCCTAAGGTGGCTTCCAATGCAGCTAAGTCTCAAAGCCATTTGCATGGCCAGCCATTTAGATTGAAGTTGGTATAAAAGGAGGCAGTTTTATTTTTTATTCAAAGACTGGCCAAATCCCCTTCAAAGTAACCTGCAATTTATTATTTTTAACTGGGTTTGTATCCATTGCTAATAAAAGCAAAAATAGGGCAAACAAGTCCTGAAAGAGAAAGTTAAGTTTTATATTGTAGGCTCAGTGTACAGTAGTTCACTATAGCAATGCTGTAATGTAAAAACATGCAGCTCAAGCCTCTGAAGAACACCAAGAGAGTGATTCTCAGAAGTACTCGGCACCCAGCAGCTCCCATTGCGACACCTATGGCCAGATTTTCAAAAAAGCTCAGTAACCAATGAGCTCTCAGTGTACTGAAGACCTGGCCCGGCTTCCCAGGGCTGAATACTTAGGAAAATTCTGCCCTATGTCAGCAGCATACATCTTATGCAGGCCTGATAATAGCTCGGCAATACTAATGTCTCACACTACAAACTCCCAACAATGCACAGGATCAGGCCCCTTGAAGGTGGGATTTCCCAAAGCACTTACAGGAGGAACTAGGCACCCAGCTCCCAGACTATCAATGGTAGTTGGGCATGTGCTTTCAAAAAGCACACTCAAAATGGGCACTATTTTTAGCATGCTACCAAAAAGAGAAACACTTCCAGGATTTTATAATTAAGTGAAGCTAGGAGCACTGCCTATTGCTAAGGCATAGCCCAACACTCAGTCGTCACAAGACCCTGTTTTCAGTTGCTTAAAAAACTTTGCAAATTTTGGACTGAAATTTTCCATGCCACGGCCCAGGCTTACTTTTTCTTTTTTTTGTGTTAAGCCAAACGAATTCAGCTATTTCCAATATTGTTGGAAATGGGTTGAGTTGGATATCATTCCAAGCCTTTTCTCCCACAAACACAATCAAACATGGCAAACCTAGAACAATGATGTAAATATATATTTGAGAAAGTGTTAAAGTATAATTTTTTTAAAATGATTTTAAATACGTAGCCGTCACAAAGTTAAATTGTGGACCTCAAATGTGTGAGGGCATAGGCAGTGTCTAGGCAGTTGAGTGCGAAGACAGCGTCTTCACTGAAGCACTGGAGCTGTGCCACTGTAGTTAGGATGGGGAGGCGGTAAAGAAAGCAGCAGACATGGTGGAAGGTAAATCCAACCTTCAAAACCTATCCACATTTAATAATCTGAAGTTGGGGATTTTTAACCTCATCACATTTCTCTCAGTCTGATATTTTCTTTAGGACGACCTAGTGGAATAACTAAGATCACGTAAATTTCACATTCTTTCCTCCCTACTATCACTGGTTGGTTTCAGGACCAGAGGAATTCTCTCCCAGCTACTCCTGTGATAAGTGTTGTAACTTGGATTCAGGTGTTCCCCTGGAAATCCTCAGCTCACAGGAAGCATCAATGTAAGACTTCAACCTTTCTCATAAGGAATCCCATGGCTCGCCTGGAACAGCCAGCTTGAAAAGTAGTTAATAGCAGATATGAATCTTCATTTTAAACAAATTGTAGAAGCTTTAGGGAACCTGGCCCCCATATCAATGGTTAAAAAGGAGAGTGCAATCCAACTGGCAGCCACTTTCCCTCTCCCACCAGTTACTGAGATCAGTCACTGCTTTTGTTACAGTCAATTCAGTGCCAATAACGGTTGGCCAAAGGCAGCTGTAAGCTTCAAAGGAGAGAAAACAACGATCAAGAGGACAGCTTTGAAGCTCTGCCTAAGAAGTAGAAGGTTATAATTTACAGGGAACTCCACCCGTTCTGCTTAACCCAGCAATCAAAGTTCAGAAGGTTAAGAACCATTTCCCACCAGGAACAGATGGAGACATACAGCTAAAGGTTATAGTTGCTGAAAACTGACCGCAGTCTGGCAAGACTAGCAGCCTGGGAGCCCAACACTCAGTAAACTAAGGCCTATCAACCAGATTCCATTTGGCTTTAACACTGGGGCTGCATCTAATCAGGATGTTTACAGCTGCCTTTTCAGTCCCAGTGCAGCTCCACCTGTGCGATCAATGGTGAAATGTTTAGCGTGTGGTAAAAATGCCTGTGTCCTGTCTCCACTAGAGCTTACTCATCTTAAAGCACTACTATTACTAATGATGTTAGTCTGAGAGCATGTGTAAATCTGCGGACAAGATAATAAGAGAAAGTTAAGGGAGGTGTCATTTGATTCATAGAAATGTACAGAATCATAATTTCAGTGCATCCCCCTCTGCAGCGTGGCGGGAGGACTCGCTGCCCCCAGGTCCCCGCTCCAGGTTCTACAGCTGGCAGAAATTTTCATAATACATCACTGGAAATGGGTTGAGTTGGGTAACATTCCAAAGCCCTTTCTCCCACAACCCTAAAACAATGACATAGAGATATATTTGAGAAAGTGCTTTGGTTTTAAAAAATGATTCTTGGACACAGGCATGTCAAACATGCAGCCCTCGCAAAGTTAAATTGTGGCCCTCAACTGACAGCACTGTGTTATCAGTTCATGCCTAGAACGTATCTAATTAATTTATTTTAATGTTACAAATTACTGGATGTGACGAACTGGGACTGTTCTTAATGTGGCCTTTGAATGCTGAGTGGGGAGTGTTGGCCTGGGATGACGGTCTGCATTGGGGGATGGGAGACTGGCCTTAAGGGAGGAGACCCAAGCATGTAATGTGAGAACCCAGGAAGGGGTTAGAGGCCAGGCGACACCTTTGCCCCGGAAGCTTAACAAAGTTGGGGGGAGGAGACGCTGAGGGATGAGAGTGTTTCAGGAGCTGGCTGGGGAATGGAGGGGAGCCCAGACAGAGCTCTGACCCCCCAGTGGGGCTGTGGTGCCCCTGGGGCCTCAAGATGGACCTAACTGGGGGGGATCCTGTTGCCTGTGCCTGCAAGACCTGTCTTGGACTGTGTTCCTGTCATCTAAATAAACCTTCAGCTTTACTGGCTGGCTGAGAGTCATGGTGAATCGCAGGAAGCCGGGGGTGTAGGGCCTTGTGTCCCCCCACATTCCGTGAATGGAAGGAGTGCTTCAAATTGATTTGTCATCATTGGCAAAAAAGAAAAGGTTTAGTGGTACTGATTATTAGCTTGGTTTATTATGACAAAAGAGTTGTAATGAGGCACTGGTTAAGACATCAGCATGCAGCCAGAAATTACTGGAATCCATCCACAAACAGTACGTAATGATGTTATATAATGTATGTTAATTACAACCCCAAAGTAATTTATTACAAAATCCTTCTTTTATTTTGGTTTTGATCACATTTAGAAGTCTATGGGGAGATGAAGAATAGCAACCAGTAGCTGAATCTTTAGAGAATACCCCTGCAGAGTACCTGGTTAAATAGTGACAACTTGCATGCTGTAAGAAGCACTGCCAAAAAATAAATTTGGCAAGGTTGGAGGGGAAGTACATGGAGCATTTAAAAAAAGTCAAAGATTTTGGGACAGGTGCCAACTGTGGGTGAGACTTGCCTTATACTAGTTCCCATGGTATGCATTTAGAGAAGAACACCTGCTTCTTCTGTGGTAAGCTGGAAGCCCCAAGGCATCCATTAAGTAGAGTTTCAACACAAGAAAAAATGTACGAAGCAGTCACTCTTAGCGAGAATGCTGCTCTTTCCTTGACAACCCTAGAACTCTAGCAAATTTCAAATGAAACATTAACTGTGCTTAGAATGATTTTCCCAGAAGTAACCAAACACCATTTAAACTCATTAGGTGCTGTTAAATACCAAGAAAGAACTATTTTAAAGCTACAGGTGAGTTTACTCGCACTGGCTACCCATTCGTGCATCGGAGCTCATTAATATTATGATAAAAGCAGTCTTCAGTGATGAAATAGCTGAAGATGTCACTCAAATGGATACTCTGGGTCATGATTTGTATGAGGCCTTCAAAACCCAAAGAATTATTCAAGGCTCTGTCAATCTTTGGAATCCCATTAAGAAAAACAGACTAATGGTGTGCTCGAAAGCAAAGAGGAAAGTCAGAGTGAAGGTGGCAGAGACTATTACAAAGCTAACTGCAGACAGGTTGTTGCTCATCTACTGGTCAAGTCCAGACCTCAGCATCATGATGATCTATGTGAGACTTTGGGTCTACATGAGTTCTCCACGATCAATGTTCACATATGATGGAACAACTCATATATGCCAGGCAAAAAAGAAACTAATGTACATCTTCCATGGTCTTCCTAAGCCAGCACCTACTGACAACATGACCAGTACCTTATGCCAGCAGAGGCCTTTCAGGATATCAATCATAGATGGTATGGCTAAGGTACAAGCTGTCGACAAAGTAGAAACTATTAACACCTGCCAAGATTTGGCTGAACACTTCATCATTAGGATACAGAGAAAATACTGGATCTATGACGGACTCCATCTCATGCTTGACAAGTATTATGGGGAAATCAATTAAAAATATTACCAGAAAGAAGAGACTCCATTGTACTGCACTTGTGAAATATAAGATCACTGACTCCATGAACATCCCCAATGCCATAGTGAAGAAGTTACTGTTTCATACTCACATGAAGGATGAGTTAACCGCATACCTTGCAGGAAAAACACTCCAGGATGTGAAGACTTACTCGAAGAATTTCATTGGTGTATGACATAATGAAGCTGCTGCCTCACAGTGGTCAGTGGAGTTTCTTCATAGTTCCCATGAGGAAGCTGACTCTAAAATTATCTTGCATGCCATCAACTTCACAGAGAGAGGTGCTACTAAATTCCAGATTTTTGCACAAGACACGGCTGTTCTAGTGCTCCCTGTGAGATGCTACCCAAGACTTCTGTCAGATGTTGTTTTTGTGCCTGCTGCTGGGGTACAGAATCACTGTAATACCTCAGAGATGTCTTCCTATCACTTGAATCATTAAAAACCACACAAAGCCTGCTGGAAAGACCAAATTATCTTACTGGAAGGCATTTGATTCAGCCTCCATAGAGCATGAACTTGCCCTGAAGGTGCTCAGAACAGCTGAGACAGTCACTGAGGAAGTCATAAATGCACTGGAGATGCTCCTATGCCCAGTTTACTATTTGAAGATCAACATTACAACACTTGCAGAGGTATGCAGGTGCGTGTTTTCCAAGACAGAAACGGAGAAAAATTTCCACCATCAAGGGATGCATTTTTACCTGCTATCAAGAGGAAAAATTTTCAAGCAATGGAATGTCTTCAGGTTCAGAAAGTGTATTCAAAACAACCCTTTAATAACTGTTGAGGCAGTATGGGGACTCGTGAACATCACTGACATTGGGTTTCATCAGTGAATGTCCCAGCCATGAGGTCAACCCAAGCACTTCGGCTCAGAAATGACAGCTGTAATTTGCAAGTGCATCTTTCACATTATTCACGGAGAGAGTATTTTCTATAAATACAGCATTAATGTTTTTCTCCAGAGCATAGGATAGCACTGTCCATCTAGACTGCCCTGGACTTCACAACCAAATAGGCACAGTCCTAGATTGATCAGACCTGACAACGCACTTGCTAATGTCCAAAATGTAGTTAAAATGTTATCTTGCCTCATCTCATTACCACAGCTGCCCCCCTAGACATATCTGTTCTCTCCTTTCCAATGAAAACTGAGACAGTTAAAAACAGATTTTCAAAGGTTAGGATATCTCCCTTACTGTGGATCCTATTTTAATTAGGATATTACTATAACAAAAACATATCCCCACATTAAAGAGTTTGTCATGATGCCATTATGGTTGCAGACACACTCCAACTACAGATATGTGCATTACTTTTCAAAAATAAAATAGTTAAAACACCACAAATGTGAATGGTAGATATCAAGGAAACGCAAGCTTAAGATTGTCCTGTTCCAACACAACACCCAAAACTACTTTAAATCTGCCCCATCCTATCATCTGTTCTTTGAATAAAAACACTTTTCACCACATTAAATCCAGAGTCTTTAAAATGAAAAACACCTAAAAATGGCACATTCTAATCTGCTCCCTATATCTATTCAGAATCATATCGAAGTACTTTATTGAACAAAATACAAGAACCTGATTTTCAAAAGTAATGAACATGAGCCACATTCATTGTGTTTAATGGGAGTTGGGGTTGCTCAACATCTCTGAAATCAGGCCATGCATTTAAGACTTCTTTTTTTTTTTTTAAACACCTTTTAGTGCTATGTAAGGCAGACTAGAATCAAACACATGCATCATATCTATCTCCCACTTTATCAGCAGAACTGTTAATTAAGTTCTCCCTGCAGATTATTTACTGATAGAGATGCAAAAGATAGAAGCCATCTTGTCTTTCTTACTGTAGGTTTCAGTAAGAACCTACCTTTCAGGGCAAAAAGAAGAAAAACACCTGTCTATTTACCAACTGAGCAGATTTGCTCTGGAATAACTGAGTAAATGTAGAACTCCACAGTGCCACTTTTCAGAGTAAAACTGCACTTTAAACACTTCATATCAATATTCTTTGTACGCGCGCACACGCACACACACACTTACTTGCCTGCTCTGCCTTCCCTATTGTTAATTCCATCTCCAAAGCTCACATTAACATATCAGACTGTTTGGTCAGCTCATCATTTGCTTCCCCTAAACATATTCCTAGAGAGTATTTTTGTTGTGGATTTTTGTTTGTTTGTTTTTAAGTCCTTTGCTCAAGATACTAAGGGGCAGGGTTTCATATTATTCACGTATTAGGGACATTTTAAAAAAGACATAATGGTAGCACTTTTGGAGCATTTCTATTTGTGTCCCTCTGAAGAATTAAATGCAATGAGCAGAGCAAGTGAACCTGGCTTGTATCCCCTGGACATTGGTCAAGATTAAATGGATCCAAAGCCCCATTTCAGCAGTTTGAACTTGCAAAAGGGCATTAACTGAAATTATTGTGCATTTCCTATATATTTCTGTATCTCTCAAATACTCAAATTAGGTAATATGTCCAAATCACATTAATTACTTCTAGACTAGATAGGTATTTTCCTACCGGATGGGGGGGGGGGGTCAGCAGGATATGCACTGCTAATATTACTACGATGACAGCTGCTCCATTCTACTCAAGAGATAGCAATGTTTCAGCAGTGGATAGGAGTTCTAGTGTTTTAAAGATCCTTTAGGAAGAAAAGCGCTATACAAATATACTATATATGTAAGGGATGCAACAAAGACTAGCATTGATATTTTTTTTTTTTAAGGTCTTACTTTCAATATCACCTTCATTCACCTAAAACTTACCTCAAGTTCTTTAATTTTCTCTTCTGCTATTTTCTGTTTTTCTAAGAGTTGGTTGTGAATTACTCCCTTGGACTGAAGGATAAACCTACAAGAGACAAAGAAAAAAGAAGTCAGGCACATTTACTATGGTTGCAGATGAACCACATCATCCAAATGTTAGTCACTCTCATCCTGTGCTCTGTAAGAAGAGACTGCAGAAAGATTCATTTACAGCATAATAAAAGATAATGGAATTAATCAGTCAATTGGGCTGAAAAAAACTCAGCTGCATAATGGAGGTGATCATCTAGTGAAAGTCGCCCAGACTTCACTCAATTCAAGACAAACTAAAACACTTAAAATGGAGTAAAGGTGGACGCCAACCTTTTCTGCCCCACGCATGTTACCAGCCTTCTGGATGGTCTTAACATTTAGAGAAGACACTATACTGGCACAGCTTGCAGATGAAATACTGAAGATTTGAACCACAGAACATGTTACATAACTGTTCATGCATATACACTTTGGCACTGCGCTAACCTTTAGGTTTCCATGCAAGTCCTATAATTTCATTATCTCAGTTTAAGAGTTTGGATACAGAGATACACTAGATCTGTATTTCATGGCATTTGGATATTTCATGGCACAAGGAATCTTTGCGAGCAAAGGGAAAACACTATCTTCAGTAGGCTATATATCTAATCAAGAATCATTAAGGGATGACTTCTTCCAGGGATTGTTTATGTCTGGAGTCTGACTGACCTCTATGTTAAGATCAGATCTGGCAAAAACTCAGAATTTCCATTGTGTGTGAAATTCTGCCATTTCAAAGAAGTTTTCATTCCGATACAGAACAAAAACTTGAAATTTCATTTTCCCACAGAAAAGAAATTCTGAAATTTTTCATTAAAAAATAAAACAAACAAACACATTTCAGTTCCATTTTTCTAAATGAAATGGAACAGCTGGCTCCCCCACCTTCCAGGCTGCCTTCCATTCCTGGGGATGCCCTGGGATTCAGGTGAGCTCCCCACCACAGAGCAGGGATCCTAAAACCCTGAGAGCCATGGCTCCAGCCAGAGCCTGATCTCAGGGCAGTCCATATGGCAAGGTTGCCCATGAGCCATAGACCCTGGAAGCCCTGAAGTCCCTGGCCTCATGACAGTTGTCATAGAGGGGCTGCCCCGGAGCCAGAGGAACCCTTCCTGTGCTTTGTCAGAAGTTCATTGAACCCAAAACATTTCTGAAAAATATTTCAGGTTCAGTGAATTGGCATATTCCAATTAACCTTGTCCCCGACCAGCTCTAGTTAATATTAATTAATATTTTGTATGGTCACAAAAGACATGAACCTGCATAATGGCTGGGATAAGGCAAACCCTGGTCGTTCTCACTATGGAGACAGATTTATGCTTGTTTGAGTGCCCTTAACTGTGCTTTAACAGTTTCCATTGTTTAAGGTTTGTTTATTTGTTTAAAGCGAACTTTGAATTCCAATACTTTCTAAAGTTCCATTTTGTTGCATTCATATTTTTTTAAACTGAAGCTGCAGTCACAAGTGTCTATATCTTCCTTTTTTCCATTTGCAATCAAATTATGAAAATAAGTTTCTTATGAATTACAGATGAAAATAACAGCAAGCTTGTACAGCCATCATAAGAAAGCTGACCCCAAACTGCTCAGAGCAGTGTTCTGAGTAATCACACAGCTCAAGGCTACTCTCAGAATATGACAGACAGCTTGCAAAGAGGTAAAGGCTAATTGAGTTCAAGTAAATTTTAGGAACCTTACATAGCTTTCTTCATCCCCTCCTCTCACACACAAGGAATGCACAAGCAACGGATTAGCCTCTTCCCTACTTAGAAAGTCACCCAGGAGGATTAAAAGGAGCCTCCATAGCTCATACCATTGTGTTCAAGGTCTCTCACAGGGCTAACTAGTGTCTGGGACCATGTCTTCATGCCAGGTGACAAGAGATCATGTTGAACAGCTAAAAGGAATAGCTTTAGACTGGGCAGTGCCAGACTACATGCCTCTTCTGCACAAAAGTTTGAATTCAGTGTGTGGCATAATCTCCCATGACAAATGGATATTATTAACACGTTTATTCAGGGCCTGGAAGATGAACAGAACTGAAACAAACAGAAATGAGGATCCTCTTGCACAGCTTGAAAAACTTACCCAACACTAGCTGCCTGAGGATTAAGCCTAGGTGAACAATACCTGGTGCCATCACAGCCCTGCAATTTATAGCAACAGAAGAGTTGGGTACTGCATTTAATTTTAACAATTCATGCTCTCCTTAGTGTGTTTTCAATCAGACTTTACAGTGTTTTCCTTGATTTTGTTACACTTTTTCTTCCTTCCTGGCTTCATTCCACTTTCTCCCTTTTACAATTCACTTGGTAGCTCTGCTTATGTAGTTTTCAACATCTCTCCTCACTTTATCCCTTTTCTCTCCACTCATTTTGTGCGATGCTTCTCCCTGGTATCATCTTCGCTCCCCCAAAATTCCTCTTTTTGCTATCATATTTCTCTTTTTATCTAATGCATCCCCTCAATTTCTCCCCCTCTCCACCTACCAGCCTCAACCCCTCCCCACCACCTTGTTCAGACACTAGTAACATTTTCAGGCCCTAACACTCAATAGCCAAGTGACTAAACTAAAAGGAGGGTTCTGTCTCTCTGGGTTCAATGTCCCTTTGAGAAACCACAGCCACCTGTGCACCCTCAGGGAAAGGGAAGGTCACTGCATTTGCATCAAGTGCAGTCCTGGATCTTAAGAAGGGACTCCATTTCTCATAGCCTCCAGCTATCAGGTTTTGATAAATCTGAAGCTCTCACACACATCCTTCAGACAGCTGGAAGAGAGAGGGAACATTCCCCCTGCTTCTTTCCTATACTAAGCTCTTTGAGGCAGGGATTCTTTTTGTTCTGTGTTAGTACAGCACCTAACACAGCAAGATCTTCGTCCATGCAGCTCCTAGGCACTACTGCAATACATATAAATCATTCCTCTCTCACACCCAAGATCATCCTGGCTACTGTTAAGATGATGGTGGTGGTGTGTTAGGGGGAGAGGTGGCTCCACTTCCATAATTTTGGGACGGGGGGCGGGAACACCACACGAGGACAGACCCTAACTGTGAACAGCTCCAGTAACTGCTCATTTGCTGTACATAGCTTTCCAAAGTTGGAGTAGTTCAAGATGACCAACTTCTCTGTTACACTGCTGCCCACTGTGTTCTAAATATGGAACAGTGAAAACTGACAAGATTCTGGTCAGTTTTCACTGTGCTGCAACTTGGGAAATCTCTGAAGTTGTCCATGCAGACTTAGGAAAACTACACAGCATTAGTTTACACTTGGTTCACTCTGGAAGATCTTTGCAACTCTAAGAACTAGAGGATTTTTTTTGTTTGTTTTTAAATGAAAGCTTAGATTCTGCAGCTGTCAACACTATTCAACGGAGAAAATAACCTCCCTGGTGCTTTCCTCAAACAAAAGCTTAAGAATGTACATTGATTACTAGTATTTCACTGATAGCAGCCAAAGATCAAAATTTTCTAACTGAAATCTTAAAGCTAGAAAATCACATCCACATGCATCCACCTAAGTGGCCTGACTTTCAGAGGTACCAAACCCTCAAACAACTGGGTTACTGACGATGTAGGTGCCTAACTTGGGGCATTCAACTTCAAAAATGTTGGCCAAAGTTTTCATCCAATTGAGGAAAAATGTACCATTGATCAGAGCCACCAGAGAAAACAGGGAGGCCTACTCCATGCAGTTATAAAAGGAGCATTAGAGTAATTTAGCAATTAGTAAATTAGTAATTCTGGCTCAGATTTTGACATTTCAATTAATACAGCTAAACGCTTAGCTAGAATGTTCACTGTTGAGTAGGAGAGAAATCAGGCACTAATGTTTTTGTGCAGTACCTACAGTAGCAGGTTACACCGAATTGTATTACCTGAGATCATATAGGTATTACATTTCTTGACATTCTAAGCAATATCAAAGAAACCTAGAAAGTACGGACAGATGTTTTCTTTAGTGTGCATACAAAAGAAATATTCTAAACATGTTTATTCAGCGCAGAGTATATGAAGAAACTGGTGATAGCTGGAGACACTGCAGGGACTAGAATATTTAGAGTGTTTCATTTTCACCTAGCATACAATATAATGCTTTAGGATGTTTAAAAAGCCTGGGGCAGATTCTCAGCTCGTGTAATTTAAATTAATGGACCTATGACAGTATATAAATGACAGAAAAACAAAGTTAGCAGAGCTCAGTTGCCTCCTTCGGAAGTGTGAAGTTGAACTTGTGAGATTAACCTGACTGATATGAGCTAGATAGGGTAAGAAGGCACTGCGCAAAATTCCACCACACTCACCTCTAGTTTCCTCAAGTGAAGTTCCGCTGCTCAAGCGTTATTAATTTTAATTGTGATGACTGGTTTGTGCCAATGTGTGCATGTTGCTGTACAAGACAAACACCATGGCAACCCCTGCTCCAGAAAGCTTTTTACTGAGACATGGATCCGTTAGGAACTGGGATGAGGCCAAAGTCACTTCACGTGCTTCTTTCTTCAGAAGCAAAGCTCTCTGCTCCTGATTACTCACAGAGCCTTCAGAGCAAAAACCAATACACTCTGCAGCCAAACAGCATGAAACCACCACCCAGAAAGAGCTGCGAATTTCCCCTTTTCAACTTAATTACCTGTTAACTTTAAAGCCTAATAACTTTCACAACTAATCCTCATACAGGAAATATCCATCTCTCATGTAGCAGGATAGAGTCATCAAGTACTGATGTTCCATTCATTTGAAAGGATAGTCCATTAAAAATAAGGTTGTAAGTTTTTAATAAAAAAACAGCTAAATGTTCTTTTGATGATTTGCATACATAAGACTCCCTACTTCTCATTTGTACCCATTTTTAAGGACTGTGGGGAGTCAGCTAGAATATATTAGGCTCTTCTGGTGCCGTGTGTGAGATTCTGTGGATTGTTCAACAAAAACTGGGATGCCAGCAGCACAAGCAGCTCTTTATTACGGTGAGTATTTCTGAGAGAACATGTGTGAGCGAGAGAATGAGTCTGAGACTCCTCATGACTGCTGACTCTAAAGGCATAAAATGTATTGGAGGAGCAAAAAAGTAACAGTATTACCAAGCATAAGCAGAAAGAAAACACACCCCAAAAAAATCTTTCAAAAATTCCCCCACTGATTTCTATTTTCCTCCCAATAACCCTCTGCTAATCCCAAAGCAGGATTTTTGTTTTTTTAAAACAGGGTGGAGGCTATACATTCCCCTTAAGAACCCAGCTGTTCGTTTCCTTCAGAGAGTTTCCCCCATTTCCAGATGTGAGATTTCTAGCATGTCTTTCCATTATTTTATGCCCCTACCACTCCAACATGGTCTTCAGGATCCAGCTACTCATCAGTAATGCTATAAACTCTGCAGGCCCCTTTGTGTCACACACACATACTGGTAAACATACCCACATACTGATGTTCACACTGAATATTTAATTCCATAACCCACAGTTCGTTTGTGACAGGATCTACTATTTGACTTACCAAACAGTATTACATTTTAAAATATTTAAACTGTGGCTGGATGAGTTTATGAGGATACTTGTTCACAAATCAATGCAGAGTGCACATTTTATGGCACAAGTTATGCTGGACTGTGGTGACACCTGTAAGTTTGCCTAACACTTTCCATTAGGAGACCCTGATTTCAGTTGTTTATAATTTTGCCAATCTTTAACCATTCAGGCTGAAATTTTTCATGCTTGAAGCAGAATTTTACATTTAGTAGAAATAATTCAAGCTATTTCTGGGAATGAGATAAGGAAGGAATTAAGTAGTTTTGCCAATGTTAAAAGTATTTTCTACCAGCTCTGGTGTCTCCCAGGTTTGGAGCAGGAACATGAAAATTGGCAGATGGATTATCCTGGCGTCAGAGAGATGCCTTTTGCTGTTCAAATGAGAACCCGTGCATATTTGGCCAAATTATAAACCTCTAAAAATTACCATTTGTACATGCTCAGTAGAACTTGTTAGAGGTTTGTGTCTACAATCTCTGAACATTCTATGCACACTGAGCATATAACTCCAGCCCTGCATAACTTCCTACATCCCAACGACATGGTGCATGCTCCTGGACTAGGGACAGTACTGCAGCTGCCACCCCTTTGGCCTAGGAGAATGCAGACATTAAAGTAAGCAGAGGTGAGGGGGGGCATACAGATCTGCTTCCTCGTTTGGGAAAGCTCCTCTTTCTGCTTCAATCTACTTTAATCACAGGGGCACTGGGCACCAGGAGGAGACAAATCCTAATTTCACTCTTCCACTGACTATAAAGTGTTAATAATTCTTTACGCTTCACAGTCCTTATTGTTGAGCAAAGCCTCATACCCCTACCTTAGGAGGTGACCAGATTTCACTGTCCCATTTTACACATGGGGTAATGGCACAAAGTCACCTCTGCCAGAACTATGAATACAACCAAGAGGCTGCTCTAATTTACTGCAGCCTTACCTACCTGCCTATGAGCCTCTCCCAAGCCCCCAATTGCTGCAGAGTTCCACAAATCAGCCACTTCCTTTTCTTTCCCTTGCATGTCCCTACATCAGTGGCTATGAGATGAATAAAATGGGACTGAGTATACCGGAGCACAGTAAAGGGGCCATAGCAAGGACTAGAATATGGCCCCAGGTCTCTAGTATGGTAGACCTAAGTTTCATGCACTTGGGCTCACTGCCTTTCAGAATCAATGTGCCAAATTTGTATTTGGCTGTGCTGTCTAACCACTAGGTCACACGCTACCTTCCAGAGACAGGGACAGAACCCAAGATTCTCTACATTCCTTTGCTGTCTAGCAAAGTTTTGTAAGTCACTGGCAAAGTGTATGTCACATGCCTGTAGTGGGTGGTCTACAGACAGGACAATAGCCTAATGCTTCTACTAGTTACTCGTTAAACTGAAGTAGCAAAGGTCTGTG
The DNA here is from genome assembly GCF_003597395.2 of Chelonoidis abingdonii. NCBI lineage: Eukaryota > Metazoa > Chordata > Testudines > Testudinidae > Chelonoidis > Chelonoidis abingdonii. The sequence continues at coordinate 74,175,237 of NC_133775.1, read as the reverse complement.
TCATGGATCTAAGGTCTTGGATTCCAGGCAGATCAATGATTCACGCAGGAAGTCAATATGGTTCCATAAAATGGGAGTTTGGGTTATTCAATTCACTTCAAAAAAAAAAAAAAAATCTAAAAAAAGTCACAAGTAAAAAACGTTAAAAGAATGTTAAGACTGCAAAAGAAAAGTTGGGAAATGCCAGAATTAACAACTTTAATTCAGTTCCCTTGTGTTCTTAATGTTCTTTTAACACAGCTTTCTGCATATTACATATAAATATATAATGCAGTAAATATATCATGGTATGCCTTGTAAATATATGTAATGTTCTGGCTAAAATGCTTTGCCTCACACATGTAATGCTGTAGGCCAAGGCTTTTTTCAATCAGACTAAGCAATGCGAAAAGTTAGGCTAAGCCCAGTCATGCCCTCATCTATTTAAAGATGCATTTTAATGCTGAACTCGTGCTGCCATTCAAGCTTTGAGAGTAACCCAGTATGGGATTAGTGCATTTTAAGTACTGTTCAAAGCCAATGGAAAAGAGGCTTTCAAAGGAGCTGATCTTGTTCTCAAACAATCCATCTTGACTGGAACAGAAGTTGGCTGCTCAAGTTCACAACCACTCAGGACAGACCCCTCTACCTTCTCTACATATGTCCATTTAAATTCTAATAATAATTTGCCTGGGTACTTCATAACATAGATACTAGTTATATACTCAGCAAGCTTCAGTTTTAATTACTTTATCTAATTGAGAAACATCTACTAGCCATAAATTCCAGTACAAGATTAAAAATAATACAGTACTGTAATTCATCAGTGTACATGTTTTAAACACCATTTTATACACACTCCCTCTCCATATCTAGACCTTTCATATTTTGTCAGTCTGTTTTTTAACGTCTCATTAAGCAGCTTATGTTCTTTGGCTGATGTATTTGAGTCAACTCATCTCAAGCAGATTAGATGGCAATTTGTTCCTATGTTTGCTGTTATGAGATAACTAAAAATCAGAAAATTCTCAATACAGCTAGACTCGACTCCATTTTTCTCCAATTAGCAAGTATTTTGGAGAAAAAATTCATATAGTACATAAATCTCCCATTACAGGCTAACACACTTTAGCCAAAAAAGTTTCCTAGCAAATCTCTGCATTTGTACAGGCAAATCAAATTTTTAATTTTACTACTGTATCTATACATAGGTAATTAGATTCTTATATGCATCAGGTTTAATGAGCCATTTGGCAGTTTTAACTTAAGAAGTGTAGGTGCAATAATGTACACATTGTGCAGTAATATCTGTGCCCCCGACATTGGATGGAAAGAAAGGATTAACTATAAGGCAAGTGTTCCAGTTTTAGTCTTATAGCGACAACAATGATATTGCATAGATTAACATTTGTAAGTTATATACCTATTGACCTTAAAGGACTGAAAGTGAGGAACAGACAATGATGAACTACTTACATTTTCAAAACTGTGTGTGGTATGTCAGGAACAAGCACACCTGCCCTATCAGATGAGGAAATGTTATTTGTCTTACACCTGTACCATGTTTACTTTAGCTTTCACTTTATTTCGGATCTGTCAACCGCTCCAGAATATTACATTACTTCATACAGAAATAGTATCACAGCTTCTAAACAGCAGTTTCTGCATTGCTAGACACTTAACTAGATGGTAGATTTATACCATTGTTCATACTTAGTTTCTTAAAAAAAGCAAGTAGTGGTTCACCTCTAAATTGGTGATAAACATAGTATGACCAAAAATAATGCTACAGTAGTGAGGGTCAGCTTTTTAAAGGGCACCATCCATTCTTTTCAAAGGCTAGATCAAGATTTACTGAAATTCCGACTAATTTGCGTCTTCCTGTGATGGGGTATGCCAACCCCACACTGAACAGGCCAGGGTTAACGAACTGCTGTGGGCCCACTCAGCCAAATCCCACTACACCTGCACTCACTGCCAGTACCAAAGGGTCAGTTAAAACAAGAGAGAGTACAGTTACTGGCTGACCAGCAAGGAAAGCAGACCTTGCATGTCCTTCGCACCTGGAGGAAAGGACTAGCCCTGCACTCCTACAGGGACAGTGAACTGTCAGAGCCCTCGGGAGAATGGGAGGCCTGGCACAGGACTAGTGAGTTTGTTTTGCGCTATTCTTCTGTTTTTGATTATAAAAGGCTATTGTCCCAGGCTGGGCTACCTGACAGATACCTAAGACTGTTACAGGGACTGCTGCCCAGAAGGAGTATGGGGGAAACTGCTTCAACGATCTCTTTCTCTGTAAAAGCAGCAGAGAATCCTGTGGCACCTTATAGACTAACAGACGTTTTGGAGCGTGAGCTTTGCTCACGCTCCAAAACGTCTGTTAGTCTATAAGGTGCCACAGGATTCTCTGCTGCTTTTACAGATCCAGACTAACACGGCTACCCCTCTGATATCTTTCTCTGTAGTTTTTCTTGAATCCTCAAGCGCATGGTCACATTTCCTCTTTGTAGAAAGTTACTTGAGCAAACATTCACAAGCAACATCCAAAGATAAATCTGTGTCAGAAGTGGAATAAGAATTTCAAATATGATTGGCTATATTTCCCTTTTTAACAAATCAGAGTCGGGAATCACCCCACCCCAAGCAGTCCCCTAATCATTCTCTTATCTAATTTCCTGTTTAACAAACAAAACAATTTTTAGCTAGTTAAGCAGAGAAACGCAACAGACCGTAGTGTCTAACAATATGCCAGCGACATACTTCAGGTAGGTTTATGCAATATGGTTTGGTACAGATTTTCAAAACTGTATGCTACAGAGGCTGGAAACCTGCCCTCTTCTCCATCATCACAGGATAGATTTGACAATATAAAAAAGGAATTCACAGTGAACAGTCAGACAGTCAGCGCTGCACCTGATTTGGACAGTGGGGGCTGGGATTACTAGCTTTTCACACCATCATTTTTAAGGTCCTGCTGTCCTGTATCCTTTCTAACAACAGTAGGATCCATTTCATAAAAGTGTGCACAATTTTCCACAAACAGAAGTAAAACAACATCAATTCGTATAGCAGAAGAGCCTCTTGAAATTAAAAGGCTAATAGCCGGGAGAAAGAAAGATAGCAAAGACTAAGATGAACGCCTCCTCATCAGCACAAAGAGTTTTCTCTTGAACACTGTTTCCCATGAAATAATATATAATAAATACTTATGTGATGGAAAGAGAGAATGAATTTGAGAGAATAAAGTATTTCCATTCTACTGCCACATGTCCCCCTCTCTATTTAGGAAGTCCAACACCTACCCAGGCCTTCAAAACAACATAATGTACCTCTTTTGAAAGGTCAGCCTGTTCCTTATGCCTACAAAAACAAGTTGATGTTTCATTTGTTGTGCATCTTCTGCAGAACTACACAGAGTTGAAACTGAAAACGTGAGGCATAAGGACAACTACGCAAAAGACCACAAATGAATAAAAACCTCGGCTTTTTATTTGCAGATTCTGGAATGCCCCTATGTTGCATAGGTTTTGCTCTTACGTACCATAGAAATTGCTTTCATGATACGAACAGAAAATCAATGTCAGGTAAAGCATGGGAGGAAGTAGTACTGCACAACTTATCACACATGTAGAGGTAAATATAATTAAATGTTCTTTTGACTCTAGAAAGCTAACCAACATAACTGATACATAAGATGTGTTTAATAAAAACTACAGAGCACTAAAACAATCACAGTCTAGGTACCTAGTAACTAAAAACCAAAACTTCTAGGGCGAGAATTTGTTCATGAACATCTAAAAAACAAGACTAAGCACTTCCTCCATAGCCAACAATCAAGCTATATCCCAGGGAATAATCATGCAGGTGAAAACTGAGGAAGAAGAAACTGATTCACAAACAAGGATCCAGAGTAAACAAATAGCTATTTATGACAAGGTGACATTCCCTGGGCAGCTGGCAAATCTGCATCCCCCAGGAACTCTGCGATGCTCAGAAAAAAAGCCTTTGGAGCTTTGGCATTCTGTCTAGTACATGTGTGGTTCAACAGAAGTGATATTTTCAGCTCAGAACTAAAAATCCAGTCAGGAAGAGACATGCACATTGATACTGTTGCATGTTCTCCATGTTGCCAAATGGCCAAAAATGGACAATGATGTCCAGTCACTTGACAAATCTATTTCTGGACACACCTGAATCTTTGATTGTGTTTAATTCCTTTAATGGAGAGTTCAGCTTTGTGACCAGGAAAAGAATCAACTCAAGAACAGTTTGTATAAAAAACATCGGTGAAGTGCTCTTTATTCTAGAAAATGTGAAGGCTTCCTTGGTCTTCAGGCCTTTTGTGCAAAAGACAAGGGTCGGAAATCTATTCAGCTTTCTAAGAGAAGCTGGATAAATGTTTTTAGTTATGGAATATGAAAGTGATGGTTTAGATGCTTCCAAACTAAGGAGCTAAGCAAAAACATTCCCCATGCTCTTGTTTTAAATACCCTGAGAAACCTTCTATGACATACCACAGCAAAGACAGTAAAAGACCTGAAACAGGAACACTGCAAATTCAGAAGTTTAGAAGAGAAGCTCACCCAGCACTTCGTGTTTTGTTTAACCACATGTCTTAAAGATCTCTCTGTGCACAACTGCTACAGCCCACATCAGATGAGCTTCCATTTGATGACAGCCTGCAGACGATGAGCATAACTGGGGACTAGCTATAAGGTGACGGATTCAATACTATGGAACTTGCTTCCTGGAATAGCCTACCACCGGATTGCTGACCTTCAAAGTATAAGACAAGACATCTTTTATGTTCAAGCATTTACATGATAATACCCTGCACTGGACTACAGATGATCAGGCTGTTTACTAAACACAGCTTATGCCACAGTGGTAGAGTCACAGTGTGTCAATAAATTACCTTGGACAGCTACACATGTGGTGTAAAAAGCATATGAGTTAGCTTGACTCAACTTCTCTCACTGCAAGCATGGATGAGAGAACCTGGAAGACAAGCTTATTTTTGATAGGACTGGTAGAAATGCCTATTATTAAGATTACCTGACACTTGGAAGGACCAATATGTGGACATAAAGAATCACATTACAGGCCAGCCTCAACCTGTACTCTAAAATTTACCTGTGTATATTTTGTGCATGTAATCCGCACACTGCAGTTCCATACAGGTATTTGGGCATGCAAGCATTGGTCTGCTAAACCCAGGGTTGTGAGTTCAATCCCTGAGGGGGCCACGTAGGGATTTGGGGATTGGTCCTGCTTTGAGCAAGGGGTTAAACTAGATAATCTCTTGAGGTCCCTTCCAACCCTAATAATCTATAATTCTATGATTTTACTTACTTATAACTTTGCCAAACTAACCATTTGGGCTGAAAATTTCCATGCCACATGTCTGCCTCAGCCTGAATTTTTCTTTTTTTTTTTTTTTTTACTATCAAAATGGTAGAGCCCTTTCTGAGAACAAGTATAGAAGAAAATACTCTGTTTTCCCCATGTTAACAAATGCTACTGACCTTTTATTTAATGTTCTAGTACCACCATGTTTTGGATCTGGGACTCAAATTTGGTAGAGGACCTATGCCCATCAAAATCTGTCTAAATTTGGCCAAGTTATAAACCTTTGAAAAATCTCCATTTCCACATACTCAAGAGAGGCTTGCTAGAGCTGAACAACTAAGACTCTGAAAAGGTGTTGGCTCCTAATGCCAACCACACTGCGCATGCACCATCCCCACAGAGTGACTGAGCATACCCCAGGCCACGGTCACATGAGTTTAGAAAGGCTTTCTCTGTAATGGCTGCTCCAGGCTGAGGTAGGCAGGCCACTCATCTGGTATTAAACAGGACAGTCAGACTTTTTTAGGGTTTGTCCCCCATTCAGTACTCTGACAAAACCAAACATGGTTTTGTCCGGAATCAGGTGGGGTACGCCCTTTTGAAGAGTATGTCACTTTGCCCCCACCAGCACAACCTCTCACAAAGTCCTGGAGGCGGAGTGGCACACTCTTAAAAGTGATACCCCCTCATCTGCTGTGACCTTGCATGCACCGTGCATGTGAGGTCACATGGGAGGAGGGGGAGAGCTCTTAAAAATGGCACCTCCCCATGCATCAGGACTTCACCCACACCATGCATCCAAGGTCATGCTAACAGGAGCAGGTCCATGCTATTCCCAGAAGTACTGGAATGTCTGGTATTCCAGGAAGAGGTGAGTGGTCACCCTAAACCGGGGTCAGGCCAGGTACTGGGAATGAGAGCAGGGAGCCTGTCTCCAATGCTCTCACTGATCACCCTGCTGGCATCCAGGCAGTGCAAAGGAGGAAGCAGCCTCATTCAAATACAGAAGGGCAAAAAATGGAATGGGGAAAGGGAAAGGAGGAGACTGGGACAAGTAGTCTGATGAGACTGGGTTGTGAGGGCGAGAGAAGCTGGAAACTGGAGTGGGGATGGTGGGACTGGGAGGCAAGGAGACTGGGCCAAGGAGACTGAGGAGTGCAGACTGGGACTGCGTAGGCAAGGAGAACGAGAATGGGGTAGGGAAAGTTTGTGGGAGATGAGGCAGGAGGGGCTCAAGCCTGGGGGAAAAGATAGAAGAGTCTGTACACAATACAGCCTATGCCCCTCCAGAGACTGGAAAGGATTCCTCAGCCTCACCATTCTTCTGCTGTCAGTAAATATCCACGGACCTTACATCCTTCTGTGGTGCTGGACCACACATAGGATGAATATTGCTATCAGTTTGTAGCGGGGCTGGGGCTGGGGCAAGAAGCCTGGACTGATTGGGGAAAGTAGGCTCAGCTGCGGCCATGCCCCAGTCAGGCCCAGCTGGCCCCTATAAGGGGCTGTGAGCCAGAAGCCCAGTAATTCTCCCTCTGCTTGTAGAGGGAGAAGGGCCTGGCTGCAGGGACCTAAGCAAGACACCTAGGTTGGGAGCAGGGCTGGGGAAGGGCCAGAGGAGCTGGGAGCTCCAGCCTGGAAAGCCCCAGGCTGCAGGCCTGACTATAGGCCGAATAGGTGCAGGGTTGCAACGGGGCAGCCCGTGGGGGAGGTAGAGGCAGCAGGTCTGAACCCCTTTGCCTGTGATGAGCGGCTTATACTGCAGTCTGCCTCAGTGAACGGGGGCTAGATGGAGACCAGGCAGTAGCCAAGACTGAGGCAAAGTTGGGATAGTGGGTGGGGGTTCCCCTGGGAGGGGGAGACCTAGAACTGTGGGGGTACTGCAAGGGGGCAACACCCAGTTAAAGGGGCACCAGGGTCCTGGGAGGGACACGGGCACCAGCAGTGTTGGCGAGGCACCGGCCTGAAGAGGGCGCTCCAGAGGTTGGATGCTAATTCCTGAGGACAACCAGCAGGAGGCGCTGCTGGGTGAGTCTGCGCACGCTTACACAGTTACACTATTATTTCAAGGGGCACAGGGCTGTATAGTAAATATAAATATTCTAACCCTCCCGATCAGCCGCAGAGGTGTTAATATGCTGCCACACAACTGAATTGTTTTTTCAGTTTGCATTTTTAAAATCCTAGTAAATTACACACACACAAATCTATATTAAAACTGCAAAGTCAAGCACTCAGAAGTTAGGACAGGCCAGAATTAAAGTTGCCTTTGCAAACTTTATTTGGCCCCTCTGTGTGAATGCTTTCCGATACAATCTTTAATTATAGGATCACACACTTTTTTTCAACAGGACCCTGACCTTGTTCAGTGCACAGGATGGATGGTGCTCACTAAATGAACAGTTATTCAACATTGTTTTCTCCTCATTGTTTAATGTGTGGCCCTAGGCTTTATTTACAGTATACTGTTCGGACCCTGCTCTGAAGACAGAATTACTAATTTCCTCAGGCATTTCTGTGGCGCTCATCACTATGACACTCAACTGTTCCAGAAACATGAATTTATCGTCATAAAATCCCTGTGAAATGAAGGGGTGGTATTATCCCTATTTTACAAAGAGGAAGCTCAGGCACATCAAGATTCTGGTAAAAAGTATCAACTAATTTTGGGTGCCCAATCTGATTTTTAGGTGCTTAGCATTATATAGCACACACTTCAAACCACAGCCCCCACTATGCAGTTGTGAGCACTCAGCACTTCTACAAATCAAACCCCAGGGTCTCAAGTTGGGCACCCAGAAACTGAGGAACACGCAGTTAGTGACCAGCTGTGAAAAGTTTGGTTTAAGCGACTTGTCTATCATTATACAGGAACGGACTCTACTTCCTCAGGAGAGTATTCAACTGTCTTAACCATGAGACCCTCCTTTCTGTTCCTGCAGTCTCCTGACTCAAACACAATACACCTTCTAACTTCTGCAAGAAATGATGCAGAGGTCTTACACACACTAGTCCGCCTTACCACACAACCTTGATACATCCCAGAGCAGGTCTGCCCTTAGCATGGATTGCACCAAGGTGTTATGGAAAAAATAGCATGTAATCATGTTATTAAAGACTGTACCATGCCATCTGTGCAAAAGAGGTTCCAAATTAAGGTTACTCAGGCAACCTTAATGCTGACATTTCCCAGCTTTTTAGTGCCTGACTTTACAACCTTCACATTCTTTGAATGCAAGGGATTTTTTGTGTAGTGTTCATAAAATCCTGATACCTCCTCCATCCAGAGTATGAAAAACCTACTTACCAACAGCAAGCCAAAGTAGCTTGCCCTGGCAAGCACAAGTACCTTCAGCATCATTTTTTGCTGAAATTAAGCTATTTTATATATATATGCGTGCACACACACACACAATACACACACACTTTGGCATTAAATGGCAAGATGCCATAAGGCTGGGATATTTTCTAAGCAGCAGAAACTTACAGTATACAGCATTCATCACCTCCTACTATATGGCACTGACTTTCCTTGTGTGACATAAAAATACCTATATTAGAAGTAAATCTAGCACTACTAAGCTCCCTACGCTGAAGAGAAGTGGGGTTGCAAGCTACACATAAATTGCAACGAAGAAACATGAAGTTTGGGAATGACATATTGATTTTCACATTATGATGATGCAGGGAAGGCACGTCAGAGAGACAACGTGCTCATGTTCACAGCAGGGAAGAGTAAAGAACACAATATTCATTCAGTAGTGCTGGTGAAGAAGTGAAAGATTATATCACTTGCCTCTGGGGCAGCATGTATTTCACACACTTATGGCCATATATAAATGGTTTTTAAAAGTTGTGATTGCAGAGTGACCTGATACAGGGCTATCCTCCTAACTACAATTCTCTTCCAATGCCCCTACTGCTGCTCGTAGCTTATTCAAAGATAAGAGTGAAATTAATAAGATTCAGATCAGTTCAGAAATCTCTGGGCATCAGTGTTATTGATAAAAATCCTGTCCATTAAACCCTGCAGCTTTGGAAAGCTACCAGCAATAGAAGCAGTAGGCACTGAAGTAGTTCCAAGAAGCTGAGGGAGTAGAGAAGAGTAGAGTAACAGACACAAAAACCTCCATGACAGCAGCCAGGAGTCTCAGCGGCAAGGAGAGGGTGGGGGGTGCTGCACTCTTCCAGCAGTGAGATGGGAGAATTTCAAAAGCAGCAGGTCCTATCGATCTGATACTAAGGTGCTTGTCCTGGTTTACTCTTGTAAACATCTCAGCACTTGCCCCCTTCCCAGCATGTGGCATTGAGGGCTGAACTTCTCACCAGAGTATTGCCCCAGAGCTTGATGACAGATACCCCACTCACATTTACTACATTGACCTATACGTAGTAGGCGAATGGTAAATTGACCTCTGCAAGTCCCTGAGCTCTTTGCGAAATGTGAATATACAGGTCAGCAAGAAGAGCCAGATTTTGCTACTGTCTGTGTTGGCAAAAATGATTGTTGCTGCATGCAAGTGTATTTCTGTATGAGAGAGAAACATATGATAGTGAGGAGACAGAGACTTGTCTTCGCAGTTGCTGAAAATAGGGATCCTGCTAATTTATGACTTTTGACTCTCACCAAGAACAGCACTGAAAGTAGCAACATAGTCAAACCTCCAGTGAAATGGATTAGATTATTTTGGTCTTTTGCACCTCTTGATTCTAACATCATTTTTCATTTGTGTGGTTAAAAAACAAACCCACACTTCAAAAATCATGATCAAAATCAGATTATTATTAGTTGCCACGCAGATAGAACATTTCTTGGGCACAATCTTGAAAATGAAGTTGTACAAGGTTATTAAATTTGTTTCATTTTTATAATCAGACTGTTTCTTGGGCATATAACTTCTAAAAAAGTGTCAGAGGAATAAAACTGGAGACAAACTAAATATCAATACATGATAAAAAAAAAAAAATCATTTTTGGCATCCCACAGCCACAAGAACTGCAGCGAACCCTATAGCGTGTCTGGCGTAAATAAATGTTTTCCCTTACAACTCTGACTGGATCTATTAATTATCTGAATGTTAGAAGTATGTAAAGGGAAAGATCTCAAATATTCAGACAGAGAATTCTGCAGTTTAAACTTTCATCCTAGTTCTCAAAGCAATAGGATGATGTCAGTTCACAAATAGCTTAAGTAGCAAAACTAGAAGTTGGTGGTAGTTGTATCAGGCTACATAACAAGCCTTTCAAAAGAATATGAAGTAACAGAACTAAAATGTAGCTGGCAAGATGCCACGAGGCTGGGATATCTTCTGAGCAACGGAAACTTACAGTATACAGCAATTCATCACCTCCTACTATGTGGCACTGACTTTCCTTGTACTAAATCACAAATAGCTATAGTAGAAGTAAATCTAGCACTCCCTATGCTGAAGAGAGGTGGGGTTGCACGCTACACACAAACTGCAACGAAGAAACCCGGGTTTGGGAATGACAAACTGGCTTTCACGTTACAATGATACAGAGAAGGAACCTCAGAAAGACAACGTGCTCAAGTTCAGAGCAGAGGAGAGTAAAGACCATAGTACTTATTCATGTAGTGCTCGTGAAGAAGTGAAAGATTAAATCGATTGCCTTCTGGGGTAGCATGCATTTCACACAGGTATAACCAAGATCTTCCACGCTGGTGACATCTAGAGTAATATGTTTTTTAAATCTCTAAGTTACACATATACACTGGGCAAACATTGAAAGATTTTTCTAGACAAAAAGTCAAAATACTGTTCTGGGAGTGAGCTGAGTTTTTAATTTAATAAAGCTAAGCATAGGAACAGAAACATTAGCCTATTTCCAATAATTTGGCAATTCACACAATTAGTCACGGGTGCACTGATGACACTGAAGTCCAAAACTGACTCTGAATCTTCCTTTCCCCTCCCCCACACTTTCCGGGGGATGAGAGTAAAGGACGCCCAGGACCTTGACTTAGAGATTGTCCACACCGCTTTGATCAAAAATTATTATTAAAGTGACCTACCACCCACCTTAAGACATGCAATATTCTAACCAGTGCTGAAGAAATCATAATGTGAAGCTACAGAGCTCCCAATGTCTAAACTCCTTCACTAGCTTGCTTAAAAAAGGAATCCGGCAAAAAACAACCTCTAATGCTACCTGACATTTCCTAGATTACAAAGCCAGAAGTGACTATTGTGATAATCTCTCCAGCATAACATAGGCTATAGGATTTCCCTGAATTAATTCCTGTTTCAATTAAAATACACATTTTAGAAAGACATCCAATCTTTATGTAAAAGTTCTTGTGATGAGAATCCACTACAAACCTAATCAAGTGTTCAGTGTTTAATGACTAACTGTTAAAAATTTGCAACTTATTCCTTGACTAAACTTATCTAGCTTCAATTTCCAATTGCCAGCATCCTACATACCGTCCAGCTAGGCTAGAGACATCACTTGTTTCTCTGGCATGTAACTTCATCTGTCCGTAAACAACGAAAGTACACCCATAATCCTCCTGCTGAACCTCTCTGCAGCATTCCCTATAGATCTTCACCAAACATTGGTGGCTCACCTCCAAGAAGATGCAGAGGTGAAATGTAATGCCCTGAAATGGCTCAAACCAAACCCAGATAATTGTAATGGGCAACTGTTTCTCAACTTCAAAAACCTTCACCAGTGTGTTCATGGGAGATTCAATCATCTTCATGTTATTCCACATCTACATGAACCTGGTGAGACAATACAGGCTGAACTGCCAACAGCATGAAGATAATACCCAGCTCTATGTCTAATATAACTTTTACATCTAACAAACAGCACCATCTAGGCAACTAGAGAGCTGCATCTGAGCAAACAATGTTTGGCTAAAGCTGAAAGCAAGCTAGACTCAGGTGATACTAGTAGGAAGAAGGAACCACTCAGAAAAATCTGCCCCCTCTGTAACATCCCCACCTATGGAGGATATTTGTCCTCACCCTGAGACCTTGGCTTCACTTGCGCGTTATAGCGCAATAAAGCCGCCAAGAGCACTCTACCTCACTCCCCGTCCACGCTGGCAAGGCACGTAGAGCGCTCTGACTCTGCAGCTGGAGCATTCCTGGTACTCCACCTCCCCGAGAATAACATTTGTTGCGCTCTTGCTGGAGTGCCGCGGCGTCAGTATGGACACCTAATGCACTCTGATTGGCTGTGATTGGCCTCCGAAAGTGTCCTACAATGCCTGTTCTAGCCACTCTGGTCATCACTTTTGACCTGCCCTTTAAATTCCCTGGGAATTTTGAAAATCCCCTTCCTGTTTGCTCAGCCAGGCTTGGAGTGCTCTCAGCGCATCTTTCCAGGTGGCCATGCCTCCACGCACCAGGCGATCCCCAGTATGGAGCAATGGCAGGATGCTGGACCTCATCAGTGTTTGGGGGAAGGAAGCTGTGCAGTCCCAGCTGCGCTCCAGCCATAGGAATTACGATACCTTCAGGCACATATCAAGGGCCATGATGGACAGGGGCCATGACCGGGATGCAGTGCAGTGTTGGGTTAAAGTAAAGGAGCTGCCTACCACAAAGCCCGCAAGGCAAACGGCAGCTCCAGTGCTGCCCTCGCAACCTACAAATTCTACAAAGAGCTGGACGCGATACCTGGGGACGATCCCACCTCCACTGCAACGACTACCATGGACACTTCTGAGCCCAGCACAGTGGAAGAGGGGAAGCACGAGGATGGTGCTGAGGCAGGGGGAGACATCCCAGAAACCCTAGATGCATGCAGCCAGGAACTCTTCTCGAGCCAGGAGGAAGGCAGCCAGTTGCAGCATCCGGTGCTTGGGAAAGGACAAACAACAGAGGAGGTTCCTGGTAAGCGGCTTTCTTTTTAGGAAGGATGTTTTTAGGTATGGGCTCTTTGGGCGAGGAATGGGGACCACTGCTGCACACAGGCAAGCTGTGTATGGGCCAGGGCGGAAGCCGCATTATAGGAGAAGACCCTCCCTTGCTTCCCTGGTTTCCCTCAGCAGCGAGATATCTTCCAAGACGAGCTCCTGTGGAGAATCATAGAATCACAGAATATCAGGGTTGGAAGGGACCTCAGGAGGTCTAGTCCAATCCCCTGCTCAAAGCAGGACCAATTCCCAACTAAATCATCCCAGACAGGGTTTTGTCAAGCCTGACCTTAAAAACCACTAAGGAAGGAGATTCCACCACCTCCCTAGGTAACCCATTCCAGTGCTTCACCACCCTCTTAGTGAGAAAGTTTTTCCTAATATCCAACCTAAACCTCCCTCACTGCAACTTGAGACCATTATTCCTTGTTCTGTCCGACAGTGTTCAGTGTAAGTGCCCCCTGAAGCTGTTGGCTCTTCCCAAGGCACAGAAACCCAGAGTACAGTACAGTCATGAAACAATCAGTCCCCATGGATCCTGTACTTACTCATCATTTCCGGGGCTCCCGTGGGTTATGTGCACTCACTTTGGGACAGGCAAAGTATGGTTTTTGTGATTGCCCTCCTTAAGTCCAGGGGAATCATTGCTTTGTCTGGTGCATACAATAATGCCTCTGTTAAGTGTTGCATTTTGCCTGTATAGGTGCAACGTTGAGATCTCAGCCATCATTCTTATCACCGGCCGACAGACTGAGAAGACTCAGGACGAGGGAGCGTAAAAGCAAAGAAGTCATGCAGCAGTCTGTAAACAAGAATCGAAAGACACAGAAGTGGAGGGAGAGCGAAAAGGAGGACCCACCAGTAAAACGCGACACACTGGCCACAAAGCACAGAACGGCTGATTACCATAATGGAGCGCCAAGCGGACTCTATCCAGGCGCTCATCGCCATGCAGGCGGAAGACTACCGCGCTCGACCCCGCCCTGCAGCCCTTGTCGCAAAACTCTTCCCCTTGTGCCCCCATGTCTCCTCCAACCCACTTTCCCCAACATCCGGGTTCTTACCATCCCCAGCTGCCTCCTACACCCGTAACTTCACTACCCACCCATGAAAACTATGACCCTTATCCACAGCACTCAAACCCCCTCAACATGCCTTATAGCCATCCTGAAGTGCAGCACTCAGTGCACAGCACTCCAGACAGGATTCGAGAATATGAAATCAGGACATACTCAAGCCTATGAGTGAACCAGTGCCCACCCCACCCCCTTGCCCTTTTGGTATTTCTGTGTTCATTTATTGAAAAAAATAATAATAATTTTCTTTTCAATAAATGGAGTTTTTTTACTTTGAAAACATACTTTATTAGTGCATAAAACAAAATACACCTTAGCCCAGGAAAGCAACAATCACTGCAAGTCAGTGTACCAAACACAGCCACTGCACTTAACTCCTGTGCAGAGCACCAGACATTACTGGTGGCTTTCAGCCTCAAATTGCTCCCTCAAGGCATCTCTAATCCTTGCACCCCCACACTGGGCCCCTCTAATAGCCCTGCTCTCTGGCTGTGCAAATTCAGCCTCCAGGTGTTGAACCTCCGAGGCCCATGCCTGAGTGAAGCTTTCACTCTTTCCTTCACAAATATTATGGAGGGTACAGCACACAGATATAACCGCAGGGATGCTGTCTTCGGCCAAGAGAGCTTCCCCTAAAGAGAGCGCCAGCAGCCCTTCAAACGGCCAAAACCACACTCCAGTCATTCGACACCAGCTCAGCCTGTAGTTGAACCATTCCTGGCTGCTGTCCAGGCTCCCTGTGCAGGGTTTCATGAGCCACGGCATTAAAGGGTAAGCAGGGTCTCCAAGGATCACAATGGGCATTTCGACTTCCCCTATGGTGATCCTCTGGTCTGGGGAAAAAGTCCTGGCCTGCAGCTTCTTGAACAGGCCAGTGTTTCAAAAGATGCGTGCATCATGCACCCTTTCAGGTCAGCCTGAGTTAATGTCAATGAAATGACCACTGTGATCCACAAGCACCTGGAGAACCATGAAGAAATACCCTTTTCGGTTAACGTACTCAGAGGCTAGGTGGGCTGGTGCCAGAATAAGAATATGCGTCCTATCTATCTCCCCTCCCCAGTTAGGGAAACTCATTTGTTCAAAGCCAGCCATAATGTCATGGATGTTACCCACAGTCACAGTTCTTCTAAGCAGGATGCAATTAATGGCCCTGCAAACTTGCATCAACACAATTCCAACCGTCAACTTTCCCACTCCAAACTGGTTAGCGACCAATCGGCAGCTGTCTGGAGTTGCCAGCTTCCAGACTGCAATAGCCACCCGCTTCTCCACCAGCAGGTCAGTTCTCAATCTCATGTCCTTGCGCTGCAGGGTGGGCGAGCTCAGCACATAGTCCCATGAAAGTGGCTTTTCTCATCCAAAAGTTCTGCAGCCACTGCTCATCATCCCAGACGATGTGATCCCACCACTCAGTGCTTGTTTCCCAAGCCCAAAAGTGGCGTTCCACAGCGGAGAGCATGTCCGTGAACCAGACAAGCAATTTCGCGTTGTATGCTTTACGCGACTTGATGATATTGTCGGACTGCTCACTGTCACTCTGGGTCTTAAGCAGTAATTCGACCGCGAAACGAGACTTGTCAGCATGTTCCACAGCAGTTCGGGCTCCATTCCCGCAGACCGAAAGGGAAGACAAAGCACACTCTGCACAGAAACCGTTGAAAGATGGTTCCAAATGTGGACGGAAACACAGGGATTGCTGGGATGCAAAGCGATGCATCATGGGGCGTTGGGACAGGATCCAGAATGCCCCGCACTCCACGCCCCCTTCCCACAAGCCACAGCGTCAGAATGGGAAGAGGTGCTGTGTGGGATAGCTGCCCACAATGAACCACTCCAAATGCAGCTTCAAGTGCCACAAATGTGGCCACGCCAGTGCGCATGCAGCTGTCAGTGTGGACAGACTGAAGGATTTCCCTGGTGCACTCTCCGAAGGCTGGTTTAACCCAATGCACTCTACATCTGCAAGTGTAGCCATGGCCCGAGACAGTTAAGTTAGTGCACAGCCTGGAGCCTGTTTGGATCCCTCAATTCTATTGGATGCCAAACCACATATACGTCCTAATGCAACTAGCCAGAAGATCGTGCCCCTTTCTCTCAGGCACAGACCCGGCCACACCATGATCCTCACGACCTCCAGGCTTGATTACTGCAGTTCATATCCAGGAATGAAGCAGACCAAAGCTCCAACTAGTACAGAACACAGTAGCAGTGCTAAGCTCATCTGGTTAGCAACGCAGGTCACAGTGAACAACATCACTTGACTGATAGGCAGCAGCAGGAAGCCACAAATCGTCATGAGGCCTCGCTCCCTCTTGCATCCAATAATTAAACAAATGTAACAAATAGAACTATTTACAGTAGAAGCAGGTGCCAAGCAGAATCAAACCTCAGGTCTTGATCCCAACTCACAAGAACAGAGATTCGGTCCAGAATTGGAGGCGTTCCTGACATGCATAACACAAGATTTTTGTGGGGAAGGGAGAGGTTAAATCCCACTATAGCAGTCTCAGATTTTACCATTTCAGAACAGATTTATTTATTTTTTTTTTAAATAATAGCTCCTCCTGGCAAAAGTAATGAGGAAAATAAAGAAATCCACCCTAATGAGTCTGAGCATTAGAACTGCCTGAGTGTTTGGTGATAATGTTATCTAGCCTAGAGCTATTGGAAAAGACAACCAGATTACCACTTTGCAAACCACTTCTGCTGAAGTTTTCCTCCTTGTAGTGCATGAGTGTAAAAATATCCACGGTCAAGTAATCTGTAAGAACTGAACCAGGATGTCTGTATCTAAAAGCATGAGTCTCTACTGCTTGAGCTAAGGGAGCTGGCCCCACTATCTCTGAGACAGGAGATGACAAACATCCATACAAGGTACAGCAGCTAGAGGAGACAGCAAGCCACTAGCATGAGGGTTACTAAAGTGTTAGCAGGTTATAAGAGGATGCTAGTGGTTCCTAGTGGAATGAGCTATAAATTATCATCCAACCCAAACTAAAATTACCTTCCATTTTACAAGCCACTACAATATAGTGTCAAACTCCTATAGCTAATGCGGCATAGGAGAGGCTGAGATTCAGTTTAAGAATGAAGACAGGATCACACCAGAGCAGAGGTGGGCAAACTATGTGGCCCGCGGGACACTCCTGCCTGGTCCCTGAGCTCCTGCCCCAGGAGACTCGCCCCCAACCCCTCCCCCGCAGCTTCAGCTCACCCCACTGCCAGCACAACTGTCATAAACAGATAGCTAAGGGTTAATGTTTCTTTTACCTGTAAAGGGTTAACAAAGGGAACCACACACCTGACCAGAGGACCAATCAGGAAACCGGATTTTTTTTCAAAGCTCAGGGAGGGAATTTTTGGGTGTGTGTTTTGTCTGTGTCCTTCTGTCTGTGCTCTCTCGGCTATGAGAGGATTTCTATCTCCAGGATTTCTAATTCTTCTGTTTCCAAGTGTAAGTTCACAAAAAGGTAAGACAATAGGTTTTTTATATTGATTTTGTATTGCACATGTGTGTAGTTTGCTGGAATGTTTTAAATTGTTATTTTTTGGAATAGGCCCTGTTTATTTCATTTTCTTTTAAGCAATTGACCCTTATATTCTCAATCTTCATACAGAGAAGTTTTATGTTTTTTTTTTCTTTTTATATAAAAGCTTTCTTTTAAGACCTGTTGGATTTTTCTAGTTAGAACTCACCAGGGATTGGTGGGAGAAGACACAGGGGAGAAGGGAAAATTCTGTGTGCAGAGTGCAAAAGCGTACCTTTGCAGGGACTGACTGAGGGTGAAAGAAACATTGATCTCTCTGTGTTT
Organism: Chelonoidis abingdonii; assembly: GCF_003597395.2. Classification (NCBI taxonomy): domain Eukaryota; kingdom Metazoa; phylum Chordata; order Testudines; family Testudinidae; genus Chelonoidis; species Chelonoidis abingdonii. The sequence continues at coordinate 74,157,130 of NC_133775.1, read as the reverse complement.
GCAATTCAGGATTGAAAACGGTATCTCCTAAGGGCCATCAGGGCAGGGAAGCCAAGGGAGGAAACTAAAGAGAGACAGGGGAGGGGGTTATTTCCCTTGATTGTGATCAGGAGCATTGAGTCTTGGGGTCCCCCAGGGAAGGTTTGGGGAGACCAGAGTGAGGCAGGCACTGTAATTCCTGTCTGGTGGCAGCGCTATCAGATCCAAGCTGGTAATTAAGCTTGGAGGGTTCATGCAAGCACCCACATTTTGGACGCTAGGTTCAGAATTGGGATTTATGCGTATGACAACAACGGTCTGGGCAGTGGGGCTGCAAGCTTCTGGGACAGCACAGATGCAGAGCCCAGCCTGAGCTGGCGCTCTGTGCTGTGCGGTGGCATGGTTGGCTCCAGCCAGGCCTCTGTCCTGGTGCTCTGGGAAGTGTGGCTGTAGCCCCGCCAGCCACCAGTGCTCCAGGGTGCACGGTAAGGGGGCGGGGAACAGGGAGGCCGGGGGGAATACAGGGAGCTCGGGATGGTGCTCGGGACGGTGGTCAGGGCGGTCAGAGGGCGGGGAATAGGGGGGCTGAATGCAGGCAGGGGCCGGGGGGGCAGTCAGGAAGGAGAGAGGGTTTGGATGGAGCGGCAGGGGGCAATCAGGGGCAGGGGTTCCAGGGGCGGTCAGGGGACAGGGAGAAGGGGTGATTGGATGTGGCAGGGGTCCCAGAGGGGCAGTCTGGAATGAGAGGAGGGGTTGGATGGGTGATGGGAAGCAGTCAGAGTGGGGGTTCCGAGGATGGTCAGGGGACAGGGAATGGGAAGGCTGGATGGGGCAGGGGTCCTGGGGAGATAGGGAGTGGGAAGCAGGGGGAATGGGGGCCAGGCCATGACTGGCTGTTTGGGGAGGCACAGCCTCACCTAACCGGCCCTCTATACAATTTCCAAAACCTGATGTGGCCCTCAGGCCAAAAACAAAAGTTTCCCCGCTCCTGCACTAGAGCAAAAACCAACTACCATACTTCTGATTTAAAGGTGCTCCCCATCATCTCTAAAGAAAAAAAACTGTCACCCTGAAAAATGTTTGCCTATTATTGTTACAAGTAACATCTAAGTATGTTATGAGAGATTAGAAATAAAATTTCTCTTTCCATTCTCTTTTCTTTGTGCATTTGACAGTGCTTGTCTATGGACAGTCTGTGTTGCTATTTCCCCTGTCGCCCCCTTATTTGCATGGGTTTTTCACACATAACAGCAAAGGAAACAATATTGTGAAGATATAGAAAATGCAACTGTGAAACCATAAAAACTTTAAGTGGGACTCAGGGCCCAGTGCAATACCTGCAACTATTTAACTCTCCCCTCCATCTTTTTTTTTTTTTTTTTTTTATATGGGTAGATTTCAAGTTGATGATATCCCTTCACATAAAACTACGTGAGAAGGAAAGAATCATCCTCAGGACCACTCTCTCCCTTCACAGCAGGGAGGCAGTACAGAACAAAGTTGCTAGTTCCTCTACAATAAAACTCTAGTATAGGATATTCCCAGGCAACTAACACAGTTCACATTATACTGCCCTTTAAAACAACATCAGGCATATAATTCACAAAATGCTGCAGGATCAAAATTCTGATAAATCACAATTCAGGTCCCAATGCCAACCTCAGCTGTGCTCCTTATCTTCACTCACCTCTACACAGGCCCTGGAGACCACCAGCTACCACAAGTCTATCCTCAGTTCCAACATCAGGCTCTTTAGTTATGAGGCTATAACCCATGCCAACCTTTCCAGCCCACACGGGGAACACGAAGTCTCCATCACACATCAAGAAGTGGCTAATGTGGACTAACAGAAGATCTTTGTGTTGTTGGGGTGTAATTCTCATATTGGAAAAGGATCCAAACTTTGTCAGCATAAAAAGCAAATTTCAGAGATAGCAGGTAGGTGGCCATCAGCAACATAGCAGAACAGGTGATATTAGTTCAGCTAAATTCCCTGAGGATACATGAAACTGAACTCAGGGAATCAAGGGTAGGTGGAAGCCATTTAGATTGTAAACTCTTCAGGGAAGGAACTGTCTCTTATTCTATGTTTATACAGTGGCTTATACAGGGGCACCGATCCTGGTTAGGTATCTAGACGCTACCATAATACAGACGGTGGTAATATAAATAAGATGGCACATGCATATTCTATGGTACAAACAGGCAGTCCAGCAGGGGCCAAACAGCCCTCTCTTGGTCAGAGGTAGAGAAGCAGAAGTAAAGCTCATAGAAAGATGGTTACTCTGGTGCCTGCTTCCCACAGAGTAATTGAGAGTGCGCAGAGAGAAAAAGGTCTCTACACTACAGGTGGAAGATGGGCAGAGAAAGGAGGCAGAGGAATTGATATGGATACTGGGACCTTAACTGCTATTTACATTTTTGGGTTTTTTCCCTTTTGACAAACACTTCAGGTATTGTTTTAAAAGGCAATACATTCTTCATCTTATCTTTGTTTTAGAATTACTTTAGGTGTTTTTTCAAAATGGAAAAAGCCACCTTGTGCTCTTAAGTAAAAAATGGCTTAAAGAAATTTGCTGTGGACTTTTTGAAGGTGCTTTTTACTCTTAGTTTATCTCTGCTGTGCCTACTAGTCTCACTGCCCTGAAGAAGAAACCCTTCTCTTGCTTAAATGCTCAGGGTCTAACTGATCATCATATGTGATGTCAGGAACTTGGCAGTGAACTCGGGGATGGGGGTTGCCTTCCCCTGCAGCAGGGAGTGCGGGTCACGTGCCAAGATTATCTGGGTATATCTCACTTAATTCCTTGGCATTCCTTGGCACTCTGACATTGCTGCATCTTGGTCCCGCCTATTCTCTGCCTGTGGCCTATTAGTCTTCTGTGGCTGTAATATTTTGGTCTAATTCTGATTGTTGGGTTTAGTTTTTGGGTGTTGGGTGTGTTGCTGGCCTGTGATATGCAGGAGGTCAGACAAGATGATCTGGTGGTCTGTTCTGGCCTTAAACTCTATGGCTTTGATCTGTCAACAGGCTGTATCATTCATTTCTCTGCCTCACAGCAGGAGACTGAAATCAATTTCCTTTGAAGGTGCCAGTCAATAATACCCTCATGTAACACCTCAAAATTACGTTCAGCTGCATGAATAAAATAATTATTGGTTGTTTACAGAAAACAAATAAGAGACAGTATGTACAGTATACTGGACCTCTGGAAATGAAATATAGAACATCCCTTCAAGTGGGCCCAGGTAATTTGTCAGTACTACCTAATACACTACACGAAAGAAAAACCTTAGTACACCCAAACCTTTGTCTGTCTTTTCCTTCCAAAGCATTAAGCACAACACTTATCCAGTAAGAATGCACTATTAGCTTAAAGACTAGTTCATGTGGCCTTTTACAATAGGAAGGTATCATTAGCGTGCCATCAAAATACATATTAGGTTTGGTTTAAGCCAGCGTTTATCAGCCTGGGGTCTGCGGGCCCTGCTGATCAACTCAACTCCTCCCCCTGACTTCCAGCACCTCCTGCATGCCAGAGAACAACTGTTCCGCTGTGTGCAGGAGGCGCTGGGAGGGCATGGGTTCGGGGAAGGGGCAGAAAGAGACAGGGAAGAGGAGGGGCCGGGGGGGAGCAGGGGCAGGAAGAGATGGGGCAGGGGTGGGGTTTGGAGCAAAGCAGAAGGCTTGGGGATCTGCAGCAAAATTTTAAATCAAAATGGCAGTCCTCAGGTTTAAGCTATGTTTCTTCTGAAGACAGTCTAATGCACAAAGGTTACATTTTCCTCCTTTCCTATTAATTCTAAAACAACAACATATGACAAAATGCACCTGGACAAACAACTTTCTGGCATCCATTTCACTTCATTTGGTTCTCTAAAGATTCTAGGGAACATCTTTCATAGAACTTAATTAACATGCTAATGAACAGATCACCATTTCAGTTCCATTGGACAACCATTGCCCCTGAATTAGTGCATTAAGTTAGGAGACATACAATTTTCAGAGTCAAATACATATTTCATCAGGCAGTTAAAGTTGGACTGGTTTATTATAACTTCTCACAAATCTACATTTTGTCATCAGCATTCATGAGGAATACAAGTTCTGCTGGTGGAGTCTATAAACTTTCATGAAACCCCAAATGTGATTGTAATCCGCATGAGCAAAGCCAAACAAAAATATGTAAACACTCACTGAAATAAATTATTATGTCAGAAGACTGGTGGGTAGCAAACCTTTTAACTAGAAGGTTGATCCTGGGAATTACTATGCAGTAAGTCCCTCTTACTGAGGAGCCACTGAGATGATAATTAAAAATAGGATTATAAAACACCTAAACACAATATGATACGAAACAGCCAGAATGTTTTTCATACAAATAAGCGACAATAAGAGAGCATCTGTCCTCTGCTGGAGACCCTGTGCTGCTCCAACAGCTTATAGGAGATACAAAAGTCCTGCAGAAGGCCAAGGGAGAATTTCCCGTGCAGGGCCAACATAGCTCTATCTGCCATCGTTGGACACTACACTAACACACACACAGAATTAAGGAGGGGGAAATTAAAGTTTATGGCCCTGAAAGAAGATATGTTTTGAGGGAGGAGAGTAGAGGAATGGCAGATCAGAGGCATGCAAAATGCAGCTAATATTTACAAACCTGATACTTCATCATTGATTACAGAAAGAAATGTTTCTAAAAGTAGTATAATTTACATGCAATTACAGCAAGTTTTATTGGCAATTTGGAAGAATGTGGCCATAATCTCTTCCATCGGTAAAAAAGTTACTCACATTCTCCCTACACCTTCATACATGCGTGTCTCATCCACCAAAGTCATAATCTCCGTATCAGTGAGGTGTGCATGCTTTTTCGTCCTGTTTAGTTGTTCAATTTGTATATCTGCCAGCTTCACCTTTTGCTGTGTGTCAATAACCTTGGCCTGCAGTTCAGTAAAAGCCTAATGAAAAAAGTAGGCAAGTTACAGTTACGAAATTTTGACCTTGACTGTCATAACTTTTGCACAGGAAATTTAAGTTTTACTGGTCCAGGAGCATCAAGTAGTACTTTTGGACATGGTGCAGCTGTTTTCATTTTGGACTCAGAAAACTCAGCAACAGCTAACTCATGTGCAGGGTTTTATAAGCGAACTGCCTCTTTCAGCTATAATGACACCAGGGATTCCAAACACAGACATGCTTCTGGACACAGACTGTGAGCTCAAGGATCTGCCCTCCTGTGTGGTGCACATATATGTTTTTAAGTTGTCTAGCAAGACTCATTCTTAGTGATCTGCCTCCCTTCTGGGGCACTGGACTGCTCCTCTTCACTGGAGATGACTGGCCTGACTCACTTCTATCTGCTCTCCAAGCTTTCCCCTGGCCACCTACCAGTGCCCACTCCCTTCCCTGACAGCTCTGGTTCCCTCCAGGTCAGGGCTGGGGAAGCTCGCCCGGCCCACGAGTGGGAGGGAAGGGCACAGCTCTACTCTCTGCTGGGGAGAGGATCAGCCGTGCGGCCGGACAGAGAGGGGGCTTTGCAGGGAGTGAGGTCGAGTGTCTGTCTCGGGGCTCCTGCGTGTGTCTGTCTGGGGAGGAGAGTGTCTCTCAGATGCCCACGCTCCCACCCCTCCCCCGGCTCCGTGCTCTCCGCTGCGCGGCAGGTCTCCCACGGGGGCCCGGCTCCTGCCAGCCCCGGGACACCCAGCAGGGCTGCCACACAACCGAGCCCCGCGCGGCCCCTGAAGCAAGGGAGCAGGGCCCTGCTGCGGCCTCCCTCCTCCAGCCACCCCGGCTCCTGGGAAGGAAGCTCCCCCGCGCCCGCGCACGCAACGCTACATAGCAGGCCCGGCCGGTACCTTCTTCAGCTCCAGGTCCACGGGCGCCGCCATTTTGCCGATCTCTGCGCGTGCGCATTCAAGGCAGCAGGACCTGTTCCAGTGCGCGTGCGCAGTGAGAGGTAGGCGTCTGCGCCCCCCATCACACACTGGACAGCAACCCACAGGGACTGCAAGACAGCCCTGGAGGGTTACTGGGAAGCCCGCGTCCCTGTTGGAGTACTGACAACCAGAATTGCAGTGCAGCCGGGATACCACCCAGATCCACCACCTGCAGCCATCTGAACTACGAGAATCACCCATAGTTGTCTGCAGTATGGGGCCTCTGACACATAGTTGAGCAGTTCTTCTAACTCTATCCCATAGAAAGTGGTGCCCGTATATGCTAGCCAGACCATTGCAGAATTGTATTTGTGGTAGACCCAAGCTTTGCTCACTGAGATGAATGGCTGAAATTGCAAATCACCAACTGTGCAGACTATCAAGAGACCAAATAAAACATAAAGGATATCTCATCACATTATGTGTGTGTCCATGTATCCTGTAGTTGTAGGTCAACCAACCAGGGACCAGAAACAATATCATGTGACTGTATGCATAGTTATTAATAAACATTATTACACAACAGGTGTGTGTTTTGCATTTCACCAGCTAATAGGAAGATAAGGTCCTTGCCTGAGGAGCTGAGCATTCAAGGGATTACTCCTGTGAAAATCAACAGGAGTGTTACCACTGACATCAGTGAGTAGAAGCTGGCTTAAATAAACTGGAAAACTTCACAAGGAATGACAAGAGGGGTGAAACAAAGAGAAGCTGCTCATGAGAGAGCCTTATTGACAAGAAATTCAGATCAGTTCACTAGTGCATATTGTGTGTTAATTCTCATTGGAGGTTATAATGCAGTTTTATTTGCCCATAGTCTGAGCTACAAGTGAGGGAGCATACATAGCGATCAGATGCAACCTGAGCGGGAGAATTTAATTTAAAGGGTTTGTGACACTACTTCACAGTATTCAGAGTAGCAGCCGTTTTAGTCTGTATCCGCAAAAAGAACAGGAGTACTTGTGGCACCTTAGAGACTAACAAATTTATTTGAGCATAAGCTTTCGTGGACTACAGCCCGCTTCATCAGATGCATAGAATGGAACATATAGTTAGTATATATATATATACACATACAGAGAACATGTAAAGGTGGGAGTTGCCCTACCAACTGTAAGAGACTAATTAATTAAGAGAAAAAACATTTGTAGTGATAATCAAGATAGCCCATTACAGACAGTTTGACAAGAGGTGTGAGGATACTTAACATGGGGAAACAGATTCAATGTGTGTAATGGCTCAGTAATTCCTAGTCTCTATTCAAGCCTAAATTGATAGTATCTAATTTGCATATTAATTCAAGTTCAGCAGTTTCTCGTTGGAGTCTGGTTTTGAAGCTTTTCTGTTGCAAAATTGCCACATTTAAATCTGTTACTGAGTGACCAGAGACGTTGAAGTGGCCTCCTACTAGTTTTTGAATGTTGTGATTCCTGATGTCAGTTTTGTATCCATTTATTCTTTTGCATAGAGACTGTCCGGTTTGGCCAATGTACATGACAGAAGGGCATTGCTGGCACATGATGGCATATATCACAGTAGTTACTTAATGTTGGTACAGTGCTTTCAGGAGTCTGATTTGTCTTGCATATCCCCAAGTTTCCCCTCACTGAAAAGCTACTTCCTTACAAAATCAGACACAAAAATACAAAAGTGTCACAGCTCTCTGTTACTGAAAAATAACTTACTTTCTCATTTTTACCATATAATTATAATCAATTGGAATATAAATATTGTACTTACATTTCACTGTATAGTATATAGAGCAGTATAAACAAGTAATTGTATGAAATTTTAGTTTGTACTGACTTTGTAGTGCTTTTTATGTAGCCTGTTGTAAAACTAGGCAGACATCTAGATGAGTTGATGTACCCTTTGGAAAACCTCTGTGTATTCCCAGGGGTACACGTACCCCTGGTGGAGAACCACGGATGTAAAGCATCATGTGCTAAAATCCTGTGACTTCCATTGATTTTAAAGGAAGCATTGTCCAATGCCTGATCCATCTAGGTTCTTATACCCCAAGTAAGAGAAGATATAAACCTCCCATAACGCACTTGGTAATTTGTGCAACACTACACCACTCAGAGAAATTTATTCCTGACCAGGCAGTGATTAGCTTACATCCTGATTGACAGCTCCTCTAATTTACTGTAATTGCAAATGTCATTCATAGAAATGTCTGTTCTTTTTACAAAGTGTCTCCCAGCCTTTTTGGAAACTTACCTAACTACATGCACCAGTTTAATGGGACATCATATTAAAGTGTATTTGCCTTTGTCCATTTAAAATTTGCTGCTTTCCAATTTCATTGAAAGGATTTCTGCCTTGCTATTGCAGGCAACTAGCAACAGTTTCTTAATTTAAAAAAATAGGGAGGTCTTAATCCAGTTCCCTGTGGACAGGTGTCCACATCACAGAAACCACTGCTACAGTAGGGACAAATTGCCATTCCTATTGGTAGACTCAGCTGAGGGCCAAGAACTGAAAGAGTCACAGGTATACTACCTAAAGAAGTCCTTCCAGGTCAGGGTCAAGGCTCCTGCCATGACAGGATTGGAGAGCTTGCCCTCTGCTGCCCACACCATTCAGGTCCTATGCAGGGTTCTCAGCCCAGTACCTTTCACCAGCAGTACAGCTGCATACAAGAGGGATTTTAAAAACCTGAAAAGCCTCCCAGTGAAGTACAACTTCAGAACTAGTCACTGTACACTCCCCTCCCTTCTATCAATGAACTACAGGATTGCTCATTGCTGGGCCAAAGCACATCTTGTCCAGCAGGGCTACTGCAATGTGTGTGGTGATTACTGGAGAACAATGGAATACTTATTTATAAGGGTTTCTCCCTGCCTTCTCAGAGGGGGTTGACATACTGAGCTGAAGAATCAAATGTGGGGTGGACACTTGATCAACCAGTTTGAATTCCTTGAAGGTGGTGTGCAATGCAAAGAGCCCTGCAAAATAGCTCCTCTGTGCTGAGGACCAGAGCTGTTTTGTTTGAATGTTGTTAGCAACAAAATTGCTTTTTGATAGCGGTGACCAGGTGAGGCTACCTCTAGAAAAATATTTAGAGCAAGGAAGTGAGTTATTACTGACAAACTCCAATGAGGCTCCTTCTAGCCAGAATGCTGACACTGGATTTGCTTTGCTTTTTAAGCAAACCATCCATTCACATGCCTTAGAGGGAGCATTTGCTATTGATTCAGATGATCTAAAGCTGTGTAACAGACACGGCACAGTATGATATGTGAATGTGAGCTATTTGTCTCATTACTCATCAGGGAGAGTGAGGGCAACCAGCCAGTCCCAGAGAGAAGATCCCTATGGCCAGAAGAATATGTGCAACTAAGGCAATAGGTCAAAAAGTAATAACTGTAGCTAAAAACAGAGGCAGACTGGTGATGATTGTTAATAATACCTTGCAGTTGTACAGGGCCTCTCACCCAGACAGATACTGAAGTGCTTTACAAATGACCCCTGCTGGTGGCTGGCTGAAGCCCTAAAACATGAGCTTTTAGGAACATAAGACATAAACCAGAAGTGAGCCCCAAGGCTTCTGAGCCCTGCCGCTACCATCACAAGGAACCCCATCATACAATCACACTCAGAAATTTATCCAACTCTCTCTTGGATATGGATATAGTTCAGCCATGTTATAACATACATAAGGAAGAATGCCACATTCTATAACCCTGAAAGATACAGTGGCCTACAACATGGTTATGATATTTTCTTTCTGTCCACACAGTAAAGGATAAATCATAATAAGGTTGGGCCATTAGCATGTTACAACAGCCTGGTTTGCACCTGGTTATTTTTGCTGTGTAGGCATGGCCTAAAGTATGAATTCCATAGATCTTCTGTCCACACTACAGCTTGGGCAGGAATCTATCACCCTTTCACTACTGTCGGTGCAGCTCCACAAGAGATAGCAATGACAAGAGCCCTAGTATGGACATGGTGCAGATGCATTTACAACTGCATCAGCTACACTTGCTCAGAGCTAAATGCCAGCAGCTAGTCTCCACCAGCTCTCCCACCATTGCTATAGCACCAATACAGACCCCCCGTGCTGGCAACAGAGGGAGATTTTTGAAAACAGCTCAAGATAGATGCAGCTTTGATTTTCCAGAAGGCCTTTTATACATCAAAGACCTACACACCTGTAGATGCCGAGAAGGTACTGTGCTGGTGGTGAAATAGCCAACAGGGGAAGCATTTAATACCATGGGCCAAAGAGGATGATGGTTACAGAGGTAGTAGGAAGGAAGTGGCACATGGAGCACCTCAGGAATTGGTGTACCTTGTTCTGTTTATCCAGGTGATGAATGATCTGGAGAAGGATGCAGATGACACAAGTGGGGAGATGAGCAAGTGTGAAAGAAGCTCCAAGGAGGCCTGGAAAAGGTGAGAGAGAATGAATGACCAAATAACATGCATTGCCATGTATCAAACAGTGTAAGCAAGTACATGCATTCCCTGTAAACTGCAGTGATCCATAAGCTGTCCACCCGCAACTGCCAAACCCACCTATTACCTCCCCAATAACTGCCCCAACTTTCCTAGGTGCTTATTCCTGTTTCTCTATGCTCCATCAACATTAACTGCCTGTCCTTCTACTACACTGCACAGATCCTGTTGTCTCCAGCACACAGTGCTTCCTGAGGAGGAAAGGAAAACTTGAGCTGAATAGCAGGAAAAAAATTCTTGGCAGCAAATTCTATAATATTGTGGCATAATCTCCCAAGGGAAGCAATAGAAACCCCATTGTCTGAGTCATGAGCAATTTATAACTGAACTGGACTGGACAAAAGACTGAAGAATGCACAGTAGGGGACAATTCCGAACTAGCCCCAGGGCATGGACTAGGTGACCTATCGGTCTTTTTCCATCCCTTATGGCTATGATCTATGAAAAGCTCTGTGTGGCAAAGATGAGTGAGGAGAGCACCAGCATCCAGCTGGGCTGGCAGACTAAGCTCATAGAAATGCAAGTCACAGGTTACAGCTTCAAAGTCCATTTCCAGATGAGACGACTGGTGAAGGTTTACTTCTCTCATAAGGTCGGTTCCTGGTCCCATTCTTGAAAGCATAGGGCAGAACTCCAACTGACTTCAATGGGAGCAGGATTGAGCCCTTAATGCTAATGATCATCCATTTGATGTGTTACAGCAATTAGAAGACAAACAGAACATGGGAATGTATCAATAGGAGGAACCAAGTCTCACTCCCACCAGCTATCCCCTTCTACCTTAGAATTGCTCTCTAGGCTGGGTTTCTAGGAGGCTAATGAGCTTCAGCTGCTAATTAACCCTTGCTTCCCCAGCCTGGGACCCTGTTGCTTTCTATTCCCGCTACGTGCCACACTGTCTAGACCTCTGTGGTGTGATAGACTCTACTACAGAGCAATTCATAGCTCTCATTATTTCAGGCTGTCTGCAGACTCAGGCAAACATCTCTGTATCAGTTACACTGTGTTCACAATTTGAAGATTTTGTTTGCAACCAAAAGGACTAGGGCACCAGTTCTCAAACTGTATGTCGGGACCCCAAAGTGGGTCACAGCTCCCTTTGAATGGGGTCCAGAGGGCTGGCTAAGACTTGCTGGTGCCTGAGCCCCACTGCCCAGGGCTGAAGCCAAAGCCTAAGGGCTTCAGCCCTGGGCGGCAGGGCTCAGGTTTCAGACCCCCTGCTTGGGGCTGTAGCCCTTGAGCTTCAGCTTTGGCCCCCCTGCCTGGAGTGCTGGGGCTCAGGTTTTGGCTCCCTCACCCGTGGCAGTGGGGCTCGGGCAGGCTCAGGCTTTGGTCCCCTCCGGGGGTCATGAAGTAATTTTTGTTATCAGAAGAGGGTCACATTGCAATGAAGCTTGAGAACCCCTGGGCTAGGGACTTCATTTTTACCAATGAAGGCTGAGATTCTGGAGTACAAGATAGCAGACACCAAAACCTCTCCAGACTGTGTCCTGGTCATTCCTGGCCTCTGCACCATGGCTTTGCATTGCCATGGCACATCAATGCTGTATTCTGCAGCCAGCTGGCAGTTCTACTGTAGCTTGAGAAATATTCTTAAACAAGGGGTTGTGTGAATGGATTTCTGTGTAACAGCTTTGATTGTTATTCATTTGACTATTAAATCAAAACCCTTTCAGGAGTTTTTTCCCTCGGTCATAGCAGGCTGCAAGATCCAATACCAATTGCCACAAAACTAGGTGGTCTTATGGGCGAATGTCAGCTGTGTGTGCCATACTCCCTTCTGCTGCAGAGAGAGGACAGCACTGGAGGGGTGTGGGCATGTGTTCTAGACCCTTTCCTTGTGGCTACTACTGACTTTTGGCTGTTAACAGGGAGGTGAAGGAGGACATAGGAGGAGGGACAGAGCATTCAAAGAAAGCCCAGATAGAGGGAAGGGAGCAGAGACTGGTAGACAGCTCTTTTTACAGTCAACTTTGAGGCTGATCACACCTCACGTCGAAGGGCTGGTGTGAGTGCCTGCCTAAGGGGTCTGGCCTTGTTGGGTTGGTGAGGAATAGAGCTGGTAGGAAATTTTCCAAGATAATGCTGATTTGATTAACTCTAAAGATTTGCAGGATAATTTGGTTGACATTTTCAATGGGAAAGTATCAAACTATTTCATTTTAAATGTATATTATATTATATTTTATATTATCAAAATGAAATATGTCAGAATATTTTGTTTTGCAAATAGTGCCAAGATTTTGATTTTTCATCCCAATTTGGGACAAAAAACAAATTTCAAAATCTCAGAAAATCCCAGGACATCCGTTCTGGTTTTTGGACTTCTTTAGTGAACCAAGACCACCAGGGAAGCTCCAGCTTTTGGCCCAGCTAGCAAACTCGTAGAGAAAAGGAACATGCCCACTGTAAATGGCTAGAACTGCCCCCATTGCAAGCAGGAGGAGGCAGGCATGGAACACAAAATGGCATCTGAAGGCAGCAAAACTGGATCCAGAAATCAGGATTTCTGTGGCCAGAGGGTCCCAGAGTGGATTTCTGGGGCAGCTGCCCCAAATGCAAACTCTGCAGCCTGCAATCACAGAATTCACAGGACCCTGCTCATACAGGTTAATTTTAATGCTCCTCCCGGAACCACTGAAATGTCCCTGTGCTGTATTAGTGAGGCTCGGGGAGGCAGGGGAGGGACTTCAGCTGCAGAGCTGCTACTGCTGGTGCTTTGTGGCTGTGAAATGTACAGTGGAGCTGCCTTATGAGGGAGTTCAGAGCTGCCTAGACATGACCCAGCCTGGTGTGGGACCATAGTACACTGAGAACAGGAACCCAGGGTGGGGGTGTCATTTTTTGGAGCATTGCCCTTTCACGAGACTCTGGCTGGTGACCAGCAAATAGGATCAGTTACCTGCAGGTGAAACTGAGGCCCAGAGAGGTGAAGGGAATTGTCCAAAGTCACACACAGAGTCAGTGTCCAGGCCACTAATAAAACTCAGGCTTCCTGACTCCCAGACTCCTGCTCTAAGCTCTGCTTCCCGCCTGGCTTTTCAATTTGCCGGTTTCAGCAGGAAATGTGGCCGGTGACACATAGGGATTTTTGCTGTATTTCTGGCCCAGGCTGCATGTGGGAGGGGGAGGGGGAAGGTGCAGGGCTCCGCAGTGTGGAGGTAGGAGGAGGTTGGAGTCTGCATTCCTGAAGGCCTCGGTCTGCATAGTTTCACAAAGCATATACGTTTGGCAAGCTCCCCTTGTATTCAGCTTCTGTGTTGGCAGCTGGAGAGCGGAGAGCGGGTGGGCGTCGTGCAGACTGGAAAGGCTGATGAAGTGGAGGGGTTTGAACCCAGGCGAGTTAGGAGCAGCCAGGCCAAGGCAATCAGGACCCACTGGGCAAGGCTGGCACCCGCATTGGCTCCTGTGACCCAAAAGCTGTTTACTGCCTGGGTTTCTGCTGCTCTGGCTCAAGGTGAACAATGGCACCTGTAGCTGTTTCCCCCCCACCCCCACCCCCCGGTGACCGTGCAGGCAGCTGTTGGGGTGACTCCATGCGCCTCGGCCGCCTGGACATTCCAGAGCGGGGCTGTCTGCCACACAACATGATCTGTGAGAGGCCAGCCAAAGACTCAGTCGCCATGGAAACCAGACTTCCCATGGAAAGGTCACATATTTGTGCAGCTGTAATCCAGACCCCTCCAGAAATGGAACATTTTCCCCATTTTGATGCTGCTGGCCCATTTCCCAAGGACGCACGGAGAAAATCTGTAATGAGGGTGGCTGCTGGGAGCCCGGCCTGCCCCCTCTGGTGTCATGGGCACGGCCACAGCTCCCTGGGCTGAGCTCCCTCTCAGAGACAATGCTGGCATAGAGAAGGCAGCCGAGATTGGGTTGTGGAGGCATAGAAATGTGCTAGTTGTCCTCTTCCTTGCCCTTGCAGCAGCGGTACTCCAGCACCCTCGAGAGGGGGCACAGCAGCGCTCTCTGACAGCTTTGCTATCAAACACATAGCGAAGTCGGGCTGGTGTCAACATTACGAAGGGTTTGATTGTCGACTTCCTGCAGAACTCCTGCCTTCCCCAGTTATAATACAGCCATGGCACAGTGACACTGACAGAGGGTAGGAGTCTTAGAGCAGCCTAAGGGAGTCAGGGGAATTTCAATGGGATCTGGGCACCTAACTCCCTTAGGGCATGTCTCCACTGCATCTGGTTGCCAGCCTCCCAGCCCAGAGCCATGATCTCATGCTAGTGCTCTAAAAGGAGCTGTGTAGATGGTGCTTCGATGTTGTGGCGCAGGCTCTCATGGCCCCTCAGGATTCAGAGCCTGAGCCCCAGACTGAGGTGCAGCATCTCCGCTGCTATTTTTAAAGCACTAGCATGAGCCTCACTATCATGAGTCTGTGAGTCTGGGCTGAGCTGCTCACTCCCAGATGCCGTGTACAGCCCTTAGTCTCCTTTGAAACATCCCACCCAAAACTGCTGCTGCCCCCTCGCCAGCAGAGAGTGCCCCTCTCCCCCACCCCAAAGACACACAGATCATGTGTCTGTGTCTAAGCTGTCCCTCATGCGCTAAGAGAGTTAGGAGGAAGGCACTAGAGCACAAAGGACAGTCCAGCCTCTTACACTTGAGACATTGCTGCTTGATTGTGCACCCAAAACAGCACCCAATTTTCTAGGAAAATGCCTGCTTCCCCATCACCCTCACCCTGGCCTGCCTCTATGATTGCACATTGGACTGTTTTGTGCCATACGATAGCATCACCTCTGACTGAAGTCAGGGTACAGGCCTGCTGGTGCCCCACTCAGCTTTCTTAAAACACCATACAGATTTGTCTGAATGAAGGGCACTGGTCAGCTAACAATGCATCTTCCATGCACTGTGATTTTGTACGAGGCAAACCCCGCACATGCCACCAGTGGGCCCGATTCTGAAGTCCTCTACTCAGTGCTGAGAGCAAGAATGGAGGATAGTGGGCACAAAGATGGCTTTAAGCCAAGGAGCTTGGTATAGAGTCCTTATGCCATCTCTGTGCTGGGCGGGGAGCACATCACACAAAAGCAACGGAGAATCAAACTCAAGTCTAAGAATACAGAGTGTTTGGCCATTGTAAGTACCATGAACAGCCCCCAAAACTGGTGAAATGGTTTGCTATTAGCATAGCTTGGAGGAGACCAGCTCAAGAGATGCTATTATGGTCAATGGTTCTCAATTCCTGGGCATTATCCCAGCATAGATCATGTGTGAGCCATTTTCGCCCTTCTGAGTGCACTCCGTGCCCTCCTCACCAAGGTGGACAGTTCTTCTGCTCCCACTTCATGGGGCTCCACCCCTTCTTGGAGTCAGTGGGAATTGACAGGAAAGTCACACTTTTCACTTCTTGTCCCAGATGGTAAATGGGATTCATCATGATTAATCTAAACACTGACACCTGTCACTAGTGGTAGGCACAAAGCTTTACTGTGTCGTAAAAATATAACTCAGAGTACCACAACATGTACTGTCCAGTGCTTTGAGTCACTGGAAAGTCAATTAGTTGCTTTCTTCTTGCAGCCACTAAACATTTTCCTTCTTACCAGCCGACTGCATATGCAGAAAGAGGAGGCACTTTTGGAGCAGAAACTAAACCATCTTGCTTCTGACAGATGGCAATTTCCTGCAATAGCTTGGACAAACTTTACTGAATTAAGATTACATATTTTAGAAGCCCACTGTATTAAAAATGAAAAATGTTTATGTATTACTGGGAGATTGTTTGGAACGTCTGGAGGAGGAAGACAGGATTAATGGCATGTCTGGGAGGGGCTGTGCTCTGCAAACTATGGATTTGTCTATACTTAAAATGTTGCAGTGACACAGCTGCAGCACTTCAGTATAGACACTACCTATGTCGACGGGAGAGATTCTCTCATTTGTCTAGATAATCCATCTCCCCAACAGGTGGTAGCTAGGTCAATGGAAGAATTCTTCCTACTCCTGTCTACGCTGGGGGTGAGGTCATCTTAACTATGTTGCTCGGGGGTGAGGATTATCTCAGGGGTGACTCAGCGACAAAGCTGAGTCAAAGTAACTTTTTAGTGTAGACCAGGCCTATGTTGAACAACATAGCAGATGCAACTGCTCATTTGGGCCAGTATATGTGAAAGGAGACTTCAACTATCTGACCTACGGCCATAGCCTTTGAACCTTCTTCTGCTGATGACCCATTACATGAGGCCAGTTCAAAGCCCTCCAAACTGTAGAAAGGATGGACTATACTTTTCCTGGGGGTTCTTGTTTTGGGCAAAAGGGAGTGATGAGCTTGAAACCCCAAGAACACCCTGAGCATGGTTTGAATGACTGCTTACCTGCCAGAGCCCAAGTTGGAATTGGGAGATCTCAGGCAAACTTGTCACGTGTGTGTAAATTCTTTTATTATTTTACATATGTTTTTTCTGTATCGGTTTTACCTTAAAAACAAAATGTGGGTGCTTAGGAAGGACTGTGTGGTAACATATATTTGGGGCAATTACAGTGTGTACCATGTCTGAGAAGAAACACAAAGCAGGCCTGCTTCAGCTGATTGTCTTTTGTTGGGAATAACATAGTGAAGGCAGGGAACTGTTCATCCTGGAAATACCCAGTCAGGAGGGTGAGAGATGGGGGTCTCCACCCAAGAGAGGTGACCAGTGGGGAGCCAGGAGCCTAGAGTGTGGGGGAAATACAGGTGCAGTTGCCCTGCACTGCTCTCCTCAGAAATTAACAGAAGAACCATCCAGTTGTGGACAGCAGCTAATCAACTCAGGTGCTGAGGAAACGGTGACTATGCTCCTGTTACCCATCTGCATCCTATGCCCACAAACACCCTCCCATTAGCTGCTGAACCTCTGAAGGGCTCCCCCCACCACATAATGCCTCTATTTTCCATGTTAAATAACCATTTTGGGGTGTCCTGTGGCCAGGCCCAGGACTATGGCTGCCTGAAGCAGAGTTCTGTGTGCAGCTCTTAGCTCATGACTCTCCACCCCACCTAAATCCGCCCTCCAAGTCTACTCATGGTAAAGAAGGAAGAGAGAATGCACAGATATGATTCAGCAGTTCCCCATTGTTCTCAAACCCTCAGTGACTAATTTTGGTGATAGATGCTGTCTTGACAGCTTTGGGGAGTAGAGCTATGCCCCAGACAGGTACATTATGGGCCGGGCAAACTTTCCACCTTCTGCTCCACTGCAGACACAGCCCAACTCTCACTATAGAACTGACAGAGCAGTACATTCATTCCCAAGCCCTAGTCACTTCCCTGCTCAGACTGGCAGTAGCACAGGGAATTTCTGTGACCACCACCTTCACTTTGCATGGGCTCCAGACAACAATTGCTTCTGGCTGCCATTAACCTGATCTGGGTTTGTCCTTTGTAGAGAAAGGCTCCATAGCCTGTTATTAATCCTTGGAGCCATTCATTATTATTTCCCACCCATAGCAAATATTAACATTCTAGCTGTCTGCAGAAAGACATCCTCTTGGCTACCCAAGTGGCTTCCCAGGCTGCCAAATATGCTGCTCTTGGGGATGCAAAAGTATGAAGGAGGAAAAGTGAAAAGGAAGTGGCTAAACTTGGTCAGACCGGAAATCCTAGGGATGACCCTCAGGTATGGTGCTCTGCGTCACTGCAGTGGATGTTAGCAAAGAGTTGGCTAACACAGTGGAAAGGATGAGAGGCAGAAGTGGAGTGCTGTAGAGATCATTACTTCAGTAATACAGGAATGTCAGCCAGAACAAGGGAGGACAATGAGAATGAAAGAACTGGAGAGCAGCCTTCAAACTCCAGGCATTACACAAAGTGGAACCTAATGTTCTTTCTTCAAGGAGATATTTGGAGTCCTAGGGAAGGCAGTGGGAAAACGTGTAATTGGCAGGCTTCCCACAAAATTCAACAAGTTACTTCTTATATGCTATTCTTCTCTTTTAGTCAAAGTGAGACCTCTCTGCTGGCTTCATTTTCAGATGTAGGGTACGAAGCTTCGGTGCTACATGGGGGTACTTAAATCACTGCATAAGCACTTGAATGTGTTAGTCATCTAAGGAAGGAATAAACATTATATTGATCCAAAGTCTGGGACTTCACAATCAGCACCAAAATGCCCTGTTAAACTAAGGAATGTCATTAGTATCTAAGATCTGGATTTCACATGAAACGTCATTAGAAAGGCATGCCCAGAAAATTTGAGATTCATGGCTTTCCAAGGGTATAGGGCTTTTATTTCTACACCTGACAAGTTGTAAGTTGTTGGGCTTTAACATTATGTCACCTTTTACTACCATTTTACTCCTTTCCCTCCACTTTGCTTGTGACATGATTTTAGTGGATCTTGAGAACCACTAGAGATTGCAATTATTGCTTCATACCCTGCCAAGTTTATAAATGGCATAAACATGTTAGCATTTAATGAGAGATCAGCTGCAAGGATCTTGTCTTAAAAGAAGCAGAAAAAGAAAAAGCTGGCTGGCAATCAGTACAACATGATTTTAAGGACTGATACCTCATGCTTTGCCAGAGCTAGACTTTGGCCTGATCAGTGCAAATGCTTTAAAGGACTAGTAAATCTTAGAATCATAGAACTGGAAGGGACCTCAAGAGGTCATCTCATCCAGTTCCCTGCACACATGGCAGGGCTAAGGATTATCTAGACCATCCCTGACAGGGGTTTGTCTAACCTGCTCTTAAAAATCTCCAATGACAGAGATTCCACAACCTCTAAAGGCAATTTGTTTCAGTGCTTAACCATCTTGACAGTTAGGAAGTTTTTCCTAATGTCCAATCTAAACTGCCCTGGCTGCAATTTAAGCCCATTGCTTCTTGTCCTATCCCGGGAGGTTAAGAAGAACAATTTTTCTTCCTCCTTCTTGTAACAACCTTTTAAGTACTTGAAAACTGTTATGTCCCTGCTCAGTCTTCTTGTCTCCAGACTAAACAAACCCAATTTTTCAATCTTCCCTCATAGGTCATGTTTTCCAGACCTTTAATCATTTTTGTTGTTCTTCTCTGAACTTTCTCCA
Source organism: Chelonoidis abingdonii (assembly GCF_003597395.2). Taxonomy (NCBI): domain Eukaryota; kingdom Metazoa; phylum Chordata; order Testudines; family Testudinidae; genus Chelonoidis; species Chelonoidis abingdonii. Next base: position 74,137,723 of record NC_133775.1, on the reverse strand, counting down.
CATCTTTCCTGAAATGTGGTGCCCAGAACTGGACACAATACTCCAATTGGGGCCTAATCAGCAGGGAGTAGAGTAGAAGAATTATTTCTCCTGACTTGCTTACAACACTCCTGCTAATACATCCCAGAATGTTTGCTTTTTTTGCAACAGTGTTACACTGTTGACTCATATTAAGCTTGTGATCCACTAAGACCCCTAGATCCCTTTCTGCAGTGCTCTTTCCTGTGTCAGTAATTTCCCACTTTGTGTGTGTGCCATTCATTGTTCCTTCTTAAGCGGAGTACTTTGCATTTGTTCTTATTGAATCCTATTTACTTCAGACCATTTCTCCAGTTTGTCCATATCATTTTTAATTTTAATCCTATCCTCCAAAGCACTTGCAACTCCTCCCAGCTTGGTATCGTCTATAAACTTTAAGTGTACTCTCTATGCCATTATCTAATCATTGATGAAGATATCGAACAGAACTGGACCCAGAACTGATCTCTGCAGTACCCTTGATATGCCCTTCCAGCTTGACTGTGAACCACTGACTACTCTCTGGAAACAGTTTTCCATCCAGTTATGCACCCACCTTATAGTAGCTCCATCCATGTTGGATTTCCCTAGTTTGTTTATGAGGTCATGTGAGACAGTATCAAAAGCCTTACTAAAGTCAAAGTATATCACATCTACCTCTTCCCTCTATCCACAAGGGTTGTTATCCTGTCAAAGAAAGCTATTAAGTTGGTTTGACATGATTTGTTCTTGACAAATCCATGCTGATTGTTACTTATCACATTATCATCATGTAAGTGTTTGCAAATTGATTGTTTAATTATGTGCTCCATTATCTTTCCAGGTATTGAAGTTAAGCTGAGGGGTCTATAATTCCCCCAGTTGTCTTTTATGGACTGGCACTATATTTTCCAGGACTAGAAAACAGAAAGACAAATATTGCTTAGTGCCAAGATGAGCCCTCAAATGTGGAAATGCGCGTGCGGACTTAGGCACTCCAGTCTGAAAATGAGCCTTTGTGTAGTGCAGACACACAGGCTAGAGAAAAGCCAATTTCCCATGGAAAAACAGCCAGCTCTCTCTGCTTTGATACTCCCTGCTACTGTCTATACATCACCTTGCTTTCAGGAGTCTTTCCAGCAGAGGGCTCAATGAACAGGAGACAAGTGAGTTTGGTTTATTTTTATTTTGATTGTAACATCTGAACCTGTTCTGGAAGCACAGGATGTAACAACATGAGGTTGCTCACTGCAGCCTCTGAAATCTGACACACATAAGAACTCAAACTTGTTCTAACGTGGGGACTTCAGGAAACTCCATGAGGGAAGAGAACCCATAAGACTTCCTTGAGGTCCCGAAGACCACATAGAGCCTATGTTTGTCTCCTGCCCCTTTGGTGTTTGGCCTAGGCTTTGGATTTTGAATCAATCCACCCCTTTTTTCAATTGCAGAGGCTAGAGTAACCACCAGTCAAGTTTTGAATAACAGACATGTTTGGACAGTATAGGTCAGATTCAGTGGAGCTGCACTCACTTACAACAGGTCTGAGTTTGCCCCATACATACATGTGATTCCCCTCGCCTGCTGTTTCTCAGCAAGAAGGGGACATGCAGAAGTATTGAAATCTGGTTTCTGGCTCATGCTGTCCATATTTTTCCCCTTATAGTGCCACATGAAATATTCATGGACAATAGTTAGTAAGGACACACCGTTCCAAATCTGTCATATTAAAATTATCTAACTCCTTTTCCAGTCATCATTAAATAATATCTAAGCATTTGTAACAAAGTGTTAATTATTAGACCATTATGTTGCATATTAAAAAGTGAGGGCCAATCCTGCCATCTGAACTCACGGTAAAGCTCCCATTGATTTCCAGACTACAGGATCAGACCCTAAATAAATACTATGTACAGTATATCTAAAATAAATATATAATTTAACATGAAAAATATCTTGTTAAATAGTTTCCCTCCCCAGCCCCCATCTAATAAAGCCGCAAAGTCAGTCTCCGCGGAGTTGAAGTCTTTCACAGTTAGTTCCTTAGCGTGCATTTGATTGAAGGATCCAAATTCAGGTTTGGTTTTAGTTACTCTTCAGTCCCTAGCAAAGCACTAAAGCAAAGGTCCAGTTTTCCATCCTCAGCAGGAGCCCTTCAGCTGAGACTCCTCAAGAAATTCCACTACTTATTGGAAACCATCCAGCAGAAAGTCACTGCTCCCGCCACCTTCTTTCATTCCAGCAGATCAGGTTCGCTCATTGAGATGTGTGTTTCAGTGAAGTCATTCTGACACAACCCCCAAAAACAGATACTCTCCTTTCATTCCGATTGGTTTTTCAGTAGGTCCAATAAACACAGTCTTAAGTTGCTACGACTGGCTTCTTGGTGGAGGTAGAATCGCTTCACTGCTGAATCCTGAAACACAACACAAGGCTGGGTCATTTAACATCATGGCTTGTGCCTTGTGCAAGGCGATGTGCTTTTTGGTGGGTGCAGATCCTCAAAGAGCACCCCCCACTGACACACTGATTCAGGAAAACACTTAAGCTCATACATGAAACTTAGGAACACGCCTAGGTCAAAGGAACTCAAGCACATGCGTGAATGATTTCCTGAATCCAGAGTCAATGTCCCATGCATCTGGATGTGGAGTACTCTGAGCTGCAACTGACTTCAATGCAGCCTCTCAGACCTTATAGGATTTGGGATGCAGGTAGGTATTAATAATATGCCTCATCTTCACAGGTACTGATCACCCACAGCTCCCACTGATTCCGTGTGAGTTGTGCCATCAGACCGAACAACCTATATTTACCTTTTTGATAAAGTCTCCCCTGGAACGACACCTACTAATTAGTAATCCCTTCCACACATTAATTCACTCATGACATTTTCCTAATTTAAAAACCTGGAAGCATGTGTGATATCAGCATTTGGACCAGTGGAGGGGGCATTTCCCCTTCCCAGCACCTGCCCACCACTGAAGTGCAGCTGCTTCTGGGGTGAAACAGCCTCTGATTGCCAGTGCAACACTGGAAGACTACCACTGCACCAGTGGCTGAGGAAGGGAGTGTGGAAGAATGATGCAGCAATACGGTAAGGACACATGGGAGCAAAAAGAAAGGGCTAGCTGCACCTGTCGCTGCCCAGTAGGGCAGTGTGCAGTCTTGCAGATGGAAACTGCCCCTGCCATGCCACAATGCCCATGCTGGTGGGTTTACCTTGCAGGCCCCCCGATGCCATCAGTGGTTTCCGGTGATGCCCAACTTAATTTTCTCTTCGTTTTCTACATCATAAACTCCTCTTTTGTGACACCTGCAAACACAAGCAGACAGACATTCACCAGCATGCCGCTGCTGCTCTGGTCAGGGTAATGAACCCACCCGCTGCAACAGGAGCCGCCTGGGGCCGTCACTGTTCTCATCTTGGCCACATGATGCAGTGCCACACCTTCCATCTCAGTCCCTCCCTTGGGGTGACATGCAGGAGGCTGGATAGCTCTGATGTCTGGAGAAAGAAAGCAACTGCTTCCCATCAGTCCGCTTCTCCCCCAGCTGGTTTGACACTGCTGGATCTTCCCAGGGCAGAACTGGGAACAAACCCAGCCCATGGTGAGCATATATTAAAAAAAAAAAAACAACAACAAAAAAACCCACCCAAGACAAGAAGGACAGAGAACTGGACAGCAAGGTGGTCCAAGGCTATAAATGTCACTGGCCACTGAGCCAGGGAGACCCCTGCTCCCATACACAGAGGGCTTGAGCCCCAGGGAATACCAGCAATGGTTTCAGCGGGGGCAGTTCATCCAGGTTGGGGTCAGGGCTCTGGGTTTAAGAGTAGGCGGGTGTATCCCATGCAGTGTGATCACAAGGAGCCTCCTTCCCTCCCACCCCCGAGTTGCAAGGTAGGTCTTGTGACCAGCGCATGGCAGCCCACTCCCCATTACCTGAGCATCAGCAATGCAGCGATGATGATGAGACACAGAGAGGAGAGCACCACCGCTACGACAGCCAACGCTGTGGTATGGTCATAACTGGTGGAGGGATTTTCCACAGGGAGAGTGAGGCCGTGGCACCGCTCGCCATGGTACCCTGGCTGGCATCTAGTTTGTGGGGGGAGGAAAGAGAGTTAAAAAGACAGTAGCAATGGGGCACTCTAGGAGCAAAGTTTTGCCCTGAGTATTAATGATCATCAGAACTGTTCTCCAGCCCCTTCCACCCAAGCGTCACGGAACATCTCCATCCCTCTCCTAGCTCTCAGGACACACGGCCTCCTCCTCGCCAGTGAGACTCGGCCCAAGGCCCTGAACCTTCACTCAGTGCTTCAATCCTTCAGGCCTGGCGTCGCCATTGCTGGCCTTAGCTGCACCCTCTCCAGGGCAGTCATCTCCTCCCAGGGACAGGGACAGTGTCCCTGACAGGTCCTAGTATCACCTATTGCTCTCTACTGTCCTCCCCACATCCAGTACAGCCCAGCCCCCTGCCCAACCATTTGACATTGCTGCTGGGCACTGGGTTGGCATTTCCCACAGTGAACCAGAGTGGGTACTGGCCCAAGCATCAGGACAGGGTTTCCTAGACTGCCTGGATCCCCAGCAGGATGGATTCAAGCCTTCAGCATGAATATATTGGGCTCTATTCAGCCAGTCACATGGGGGTCTTCCCCATAAGACTTTTGAATCTAAGGGTCTGTGGAGACATTAGCAATCCCACGACATTTTCAGGGACCTTGGTCCAAAGTGCCCTGCTGGCGTGCAGCATGTGTGCTCCGTTTAACTACCTCGCTTCTCCCCTCCCCAGAGCTGGCCACATTTCATGAAAGAGTAGAACACTGGAATCATTGAGTGCTATGTAAAATAAAAAAAAGTGTCAGAATAGCTGCCTCGTGCATGATGGGCTCCCAGCTCCATCCAGTTCTGTTTGTCTGCCCTGAACCGTACTAGGTCACCTAAACCCTCCAGATCCTGTCACATGCCTTCCAGCGCTCAGAAGCAGGTAAGAGGGGGTGAGATTAGTGGGGAGGCAGGCTGAAGGGGTGGGACCAGGGGCATCACTCCACCCTGGACCAGAGTTTTGTCATTGGGGCACACTTGAGTCATCCCAGCTCCCGTTAGATGTAGGCTGAGAGGAGGCCGTTAAAATATGAGCTCAGCTAAGTATTGTCCACTGCACAGAGATCCTTGAATTCTATTAGCATGTCAGGGACTTAGAGCTCAGCACTAGGATAAACGTCTTCAGCTCCCATTTTCAGAGCCTGGAAGTCCCATTTAAGAAAGCCAAGGACAGGTCTGATCTCACACTTGGTAATGGAGATGAAAGAGGTTTGAATGCCTCCTGTGGGGATATTTCCCACAGACGCACTTCTCAGATGGGAGCAAACCAGCACTCGTGACCCATGAGCCACCAACCTCTCCTCTGGCCAGGTAATTATTCATGTAACAGAAATAAAACCTGCATCAGAGCCAGGAGGCTAATTACCCAAACACCCCTTGCAGTGAGTCAAAGGAGAATCACGTAAACAGCCTAATATACATCACCACCCCCATAGCCTCGGACCCTTGCCAAGGCCCAATCAGAGCTTCTTGCCAAACATGTGGACACATTCCAGACATCAAGATCAAGTGTCCCACGTTTAGATCGAGCGCCATTAAATCCAGCACATGCGATGTATCAATGTCATCGTCAGCCTCCAATACTCACATTACACCAAAAGCAAAGAACCACAGGAGCTGAAGAACCAGAAGGTCTCCAGCAAACCCTGAGCCCTCTCCAGAACAAAGTGCTGCCAGTGCCCTCAGCTAATACCACAGTGTGCTACAGCAACATGTTCTCCCAACAACCACAGCAGGCAAAGGTCGCAGTGAAACTCAAAGCAGCAGCCCTGGATCCACCAAGATGCTGGCTGAGCAAAGCAAGGCTGGAATGCTCACAATCCCTCAGCTTTCTCAGCGGGTGGCTACTGGATACCAGCCACTGCAGCTGAGAACATCAGACTCCTTTAGATCTTGTTAAAGGCAAGAGCAGTGGTGAGTGAGCCACCTCAGAGCATCTGCTCTCATGGGGGATGGGAGAACTGAGGCAGAAGAGTGCTGCTAGGGAAATTAGCTCGTGGGAATGTGGCCTTCTCAACAGTGGAGTCTGCCTCTTGCTGAGGTCTGGATGGGTGAGCCTTAATCCAGCCCTGGCCCTTGCCCTCCGGACACCTCCTTCCACTGCCGCCCTAAGACCCTGTCCCCACAGGAAGCACTGGTTAAGGAAGAGCATCCCCAGCACGATCCATCAGGAGTTCAGTCGGGTGCCTGACTGTCCGGAGAATCTGTCCCCCCAAGCACCTGCTGCTCTCCTGCAAGAGGTGTCATCGACCTTTGCAGCAGCCCAGATAGTTAGCTGCTTAGGACCCTGACAGCAGAGACTGCTCTGTGCTGGCGACTGCTGAGAGCATCATGTTTCAGGAGCCAGCTGCTCAGGCTGCATTAGGAATTCCCTCAGCTGCAGCTTCTGGGCAGAGTACACTCAGAGGCTCCCAGGGCAGCACTCACTGATCTCCACAACACCACGCTGCCCCATGTTTCCAATGCCAGAAGGTTGCACACGATGCGCGCCAGGGCTCTGCGATCTTCAGCAAGTTCTGTGGACAGGCAGCGGTAGCTCAGGGGATGGGTTACAGAGCACCACCAGATCAGTGTTCTGTGGAGCCTGACAAGAAATGAGCTGCGAGGTTCAGGCCAGTGTCCACACTGCAACAAACTCTCGCCAGCTTCAGCTTCCCCGACCTGTGCAGTGGGCATGGGTGACTGATACTTCCCTACCTCCTCAGGGTGATAGCAGAGGGAGTCCTTTCATGTCTGAAAGCGCTTTTAGCTCCTCAGAGGATGGCACCCAGAAGAGGCAGAGAATGATTGATTAACAGCAGTGGTTCAGCCCAGGGAAGCATCTCCAACATGGGGGTAAACAGAGGAACGGTTCATAATGAAGCAGCTTCAACATGTTCCTGGCAGGCTGCCATGCACAGTGCCCTCAAAGCTGTTGAGTCCAACTCTGGCTGCTTGGAGCTGGGTCAGAGAGAGTCTAAACACCAAATTCTCCTTCTGCTTGCACTACTGCACTGGTGCAACAGACAGGGCTGTCACATTTTAAGAGGTGGATGAAGAGATTTACTTTCCCTTTCCAGCCCCCAAGCTCCAAACTGCTGCAGAAGAAGAGCAGAGCCCCGCACTAGATGGTCTAGGACAAGGAAGCCTTCAACGGAGCTCCTCAGAAAGACACCTCTGTGCTGGAGAAGACCATCTACCTCATCTCTATGGTGAGACAATGCCAGACAAGAAGTGACCGTAAACTCTAATGCAAAGGGAGAACTTGCTTGCAGCACCTACAACAAATACATCAGCTTAACCAAGAGAATCAGAGATGAAAGAACCCAGTCACGTCTAACTCCATCTCCCGCTGGCCACTCTAAAAAAATCTTCCCTACAGTGTGTTCTCCAGGGCTTTCATTTTCAGCTTCCACTGTTTCCCTTTGAGAAACTATTCATTGGCCTAGCGCAGGAGTGGGCAAACTATGGCCCACGGGCCACATCAGGCCCACCAGCTGATTTAATCTGGACCTCGAGCTCCTGCTGGGGAGCAGGGTCTGCGGCTTGCCTCGCTCCCACGCTCCAGCCGGGCAGTGGGGTTGGGGGACGCTCCGTGCGCACGTTCCGCAGCTCCCAGAAGCAGCTGCACGTCCTCCCTCCAGCTCCTACGTGTAGGGGCAGCCAGAGGGCTCCCCACACTGCCCCTGCCCCAAGTGCCGCCCCCACAGCTCCCACTGGCCAGGAACTGTGGCCAATGAGAGCTGCAGGGGCAGCGCCTGCGGACAGAGCAGCACACAAAGCTGCCTGGCTACAGGTCCACATAAGAGCCAGAGGGGAGACATGCCACTGCTTCCGGGAGCTGCTTGAGGTAAGTGCTGCCTGGAGCCTGCACCCCAATCTCCCTCCCATGCCCCGACCCCCTGCCCTTATCCTCTTCCTGCCCTCCGAACCCCTCGGTCGCAGCCCTCAATTCCTCCTGCACCTCAACCCTAATTTTGTGAGTATTCATGGCCCACCATACAATTTCCATACTCAGATGTGGCCCTCAGGTCAAAAAGTTTGCCGCCCCTGGCCTAGCGGTTCTCGCTGCTAGACTGCGACAGTTGCTGGTGTGTATTCCTGATGCTGAATGAAAGCATTTTTCGGTCTTGTCCTCTGAAGACATTATTCAAGAATAGGTTCTTGGTGTAGAAAGAATACTCCGTCACTCTGCCAATCTCAGAGTCTCTCAGGGCCAAGTGGATCCTTCCAGCTTCCCCATTCTCTGCGACTCTTCCTCTACCCCCTCCCCAGCCATCACCAGAGCTGCTATCTACACAACACATGATGGGACACATTAATTAGATGTGCCCATGAAGATAGGAACAGCCATGTTCAGGAGCTGCCACCCAATTCAAGTGCCTCTGTTGCTGGGTGCCCAGCTTGAGACGGCTATGGTTAGATTTTCAGGAGAGCTCAGCCGCCTGCTCCCAGGGCCTGATCTTTAGAGGTGCAGAACATCCCAGCTCCTACTGACCTCAGCTGGAGTTGGGGGGAACCAGCACTCCTGAAACACAGGCTACAGGCTCCTGAGTCTAGGTTCCTAAAGTGAGCGCCCACTTCTGAAGGTGTGACTGGAAAGGGCTACCAAGTGCCCTGCAATAGACAAATATGCCACAAAGGGAAGTTGTGTCATATTGACTTCCTGAAGGCTAAACTCCATGCTCACTCAGGGCCCACAGAGATTCATGTGGCATCCCTGGATTCAGAACACTGAGGAATTTAACCGAAGGCTGATGTGTGTGATAGAGGGACACACATCTGGACCTGTACCATTAACAAGACCCAACGCAGTACAGGGTTGATCACAGGGTCCCAAAGTGATGCAAAACCCAAGCAGCACATGAAAACAGAATAGTATCCTCACAGCGTGAGAGTATGTGGCACCCTGCAAATCCGCGGATGTATTGTTCACCATGTTTGCAGATTGCGGATCGGATGTGGATCCAAATTTTGTATCTGCACAGGGCTCTACGAGTATGCACTAAAAATATCTCCTACACTCTTCCTGTGTGTGGTTTAGAGAATTCAAGGAACAATGACTAAGGTTCCCCTATGTCAGAAATATGCCAATAACTTACATGCAGGATGGAACTTTCAGTTCACTGATGTATCTGCATTCTCCATGAATACAGAAGTCCTTGTACTTTCGCAGACATGGGTCTCTCTTCTTCCCCTTGCCTTTGCCCTTCCTCCTTTTCTTCCCTTTCCCTTCTTTTTTTGGAGTAACCAAACCTTCTGGCTTGGACAAGAAGGCAACTGGAAGACAATTTTAAAAGAAGAACACAAGTCAACTCAACTGTATCCAGCACAGCATTTTGTCAGGCATCTGCCTCAGCTCTAGCATCACTGACAGACTATCTGCCCCCAGCCAGAGGTTTCACCATTTTTGCAGATTTCAACAAATATCAGAGCATTTCTGGTTCATAAAGATGCTAAAGGAAAGAAGGGAACAAGTCAGTGCAGATTCAGAGAGAAAAACAGGACAGTACATACTTCACGTGTTACTATTATATACGCTGGTTTCCACTGACCACGGAAGATTAAGAATTGAGTCTTTATCTACCCTTTCTTTCTCTGATCAGTCTAGTCTTTTGTAAGAGGCTATTCATAGCCCTAATCAGGCCAATTTTCCTCTGGTTACAATGATGGCTTGCACATACGACACATGCACTATTACAGGGCACTGGCAGGTCAGTTCAGGCCCCAAATTTAGGTTTTCTGAAAACAAGCTGATGTAAACAGACACAGTCCCATGAAATCTGTCATTTTTGAATTTCAGTGGAAACAATTTTTAACGTCAAACAATGCCTCCCCTAGCTGTGCCTGCAAACTGCTCTGATGACAGCCAAAGTGCCAGGTGTTGAGCACCATGAATTCTGAGGGACTTCAGTGGGAGCATACAGCACTATAGCATGCCTCATTGGCTCAGGAACATCCTTGAGAAACCTGAAGAACTCTTACACTCTATGGTAGTGTCAGTGACACAGCTAAGGAATCACTACCTTGGGCCACTACCACTCTGCATCCAAACATCAAACTGCAACATGATGTCAACTTTCAAGCCTTGAAAGCCAATACGTAATAAGCTACTGCGTGTCCATCCATGCTCCCCCTCACCCCCCAAACACACACACCAGGCCTGGAGGAAATGGTATTCCTCACTGAAACCGGGACAGCCCCCAGACAACATCTGACATGTGGCAACCATGAGTCAACAGTATGATGCAGTTGCAAAAAAGACTAACATCATTTTGGAGAGTATTAATAGGCACGTTGTATGTAAGAAAAGGGAGGGAACTGTCCCACTCTACTCAGCACTAGTGAGGCCTCAGCTGGAGTACTGTGTCCAGTTCAGGGCACCACACTTTAGGAGAGATGTGGACAAATTGGAGAGAGTTCAGAGGACAGCAACAAAAACGAGACAAGGTTTAGAAAACCTGATCTGTGAGGAAAGGTTAAAGAAACTGGGCATGTTTAGTTTTGAGAAAAGAAGATTTGGGGGGGCCCTGAATACAAACTTCAGATATGTTCAGGGCTCTCTAAAAACAACTGGGATCGGTTGTTCTCCACATTCACTGAAGATAGGGTAAGAAGTAATGGGCTTAATCTGCAGCAAGGGAGATTCAGGTTAGATATTAGGAAAAGTTGTCTAATTCTAAAGATGGTGAAGCTCTGGAGCAGGTTACCAAGGGATGTTGTGGAATCCCCATTGCTGGAGGTTTTTAAGAACAGACTGGGCAAACGCTTGTCAGGATGGTGTAGGTTTCCTTGGTCCTGACTCAGCGCAAGGGCTGGGCTAGACGACCTCTCGAGGTCCCCACCAGCCCCACATTTCTATGATTAAGAGCTAGGTTCCAATACCCTCCTTGCTTGGAGTAAAGCCTGAATCCTACAGCACCCCTTGGTGGGCAGCATAATCTGGCCTCCAAGTACCACACAGTGTGGGGGGCCTGGCAGTACCGACAGGTTCAGACTCCACCAGGGCCAGAGAAATAAAAGACGGAGCCACCCGGGATATTGCAGGAGCTTTGCAAGTTCTCAATTCACAAAGAACCACAGAGACAACAAACCACACAGGAACTGCATGTGTCTGATGGGAGCCCTGCTGGCTTATCTCCCTGCCGCAGGCACTGTGACCCGCAGGGCAGAGGGTTGCTATCGCAGGGAAAGGGGAAGGACGTTTAGAACCGCACTTCTCCCTGCTTGCCTCCCAGGTCCTTGTGCATCTATCCCAGAGGTGGGCAAACTACGGCCTGTAGGACGGTCCTGCCTGGCCCCCGAGCTCTGAGCCTGGGAGGCTAGCCCTGGGCCCTTCCCTGCTGTTCCCCCTGCCCTGCAGCCACAGGGCTGGGGGGTTGGATAAGGGGCAGGTGGTCCTGGGGGGCAGTCAGGGGACAGGGACCGGGGGCAGTTGGGTGGGGTAGAGGTTCTGAGTGATGGTGGTCAAGGGATGGGGAACAGGGGGCGGTTGGATAGGGCAGAGGTTCGGGGGGTGGCAGGGAACGGGGGAATTAGATAGCGAGTAGGGTCCAGGGGGTGGTTAGGGACAGGGGTCCCAGGAGGGGGGCGGTCAGGGGATAAGGAGCAGGGGGGTTGGATGGGTGTGGGGTTCTGAGGGGGGCAGTCAGGGGGAAGGAAGTTGGAGGGGTCGGATGGAGGTGGGGGCCAGGCTGTTTGGGGAGGTACAGCCTTCCCTATCCGGCCCTCCATACAGTTTTGCACCCCGATGTGGCCCTAGGGCCAAAAAGTTTGCCCACTCCTGCTCTATCCCCTTGTCCTCAGATCAGAGATCAAGGGAACTCTGCAGGTGCAGGACAGAGCCATTTGAGGGAAGCCATCTCACAGGCCTGTCATTCCACTCTGGCCAGCAGGGGTCAGCGGCTGGCTCACAGGCACAAGAAGTAGGAAGGGTGCTGGGTAAGACAAGAGCAGGAAATGATGGCAGAGACCTCTGCATGCAGAGAGCATGTTCCAGACTGATCAGTGCCTCAAGATAACTCAGGGACATCTCCTTTCCGCAGGACACGGCTGACACAACAGCTAGAGGCATCAGGAGTGATGGGGTTTGAGGAAGGGGCTCCCAGGCCAGAGAAGAACTGATGACCCCTTTGTGTCTCAACCCATCCACGCTGGCCACCCTTCATCAAATATTTTCACAATCCACTTACTTTGCTATAAAGCAAGGGTAGCAATGATCAACCTATGTGATTCATCTGTGTGTGTACTTCAAGAGGCTGACAGAGAACACTGACCGCAGAGGGCAAGGGTGTGAGGAGGAGCCAGATCTTCTCTGCTTTAGACTTTAATAAAATTTCACCCTTGCAATCACTCTGACTGCTCCCCATGACCCTCCCCCCCAGGGATGTACCCCCCCCAACTGAGAAGCCCTGCCCTACAGAGTGTGGAGGAGGCAAGAACAGGTGACTACCACTCCCCAAAGTACTAGGATCACATCCAAGCATCCCACTTTGGGTGACCAGCCAGCAAGTGTGAAAAAATGAGACAGGAGGTGGGGGGTAAAAGAAGCCTATATAAGAAAAAGACACAAAAATAGGACTGTCCATATAAAATCTGGGCATCTGATGACCCTAATCCCACTCCCAACTGATCCTCTTCTCAAACCTGAGACATCAGAGGCCTGTCAGTTAACCCACACTAGAGCGAGACACCTCTTGCCCTTCCAAACGCTCACTTCTGGTATTCGGAAAGATGAAATGCACCCATCCCAAGAAGAACAGAAAGATGTGGAGAAATGGAGAGGAGAGGGTGGCCCAAGGAGCATGCGTGTGAGGTGGGGAGAACTGTGACAGCTAGTGGTGGGAAGAGACAGGAAAGGAGGAGAGTGAGGAAAGGTTTGTGGTGAGGACAGACAGGGAGAGAGGATGAGTCTCCCCAGACTCCACCCCTGTGGTGCAACAGATCAGCCTGGTTTTGCAAAGCTGATGGGCACACAGTCACACATGGAGAGGAACCATGACAAGCCTAGAGAGGGAACAAAAATGAGGAAAAGCCACAGAGTGTAATAGGCAGACGATGTGCGTGCACGCAATCTGAATGATGTCAGTGGAGTTACATTGGTAACGCCAGGTCTGAATTTGTCCCTGTGTCAAATCCTGGTCACAACCAAGCTAACACCAGCACTTTGCCCAAAGAACGTTAGAGAAACCAGACATAAATGGACAGGCACAGCAGGGTTAAGGTGGACTCAGATGCCCCCAGCTCAGTGACTAACCCTTGGCTGGTATGAGAAGTAGCAGTGTGTGGGCGGTGGGATGTGACTCATGGGTGGTGACCACTCCAGATAGGGATGGCATGCCATCTCAACTGGATGGACCCACACAGGGGAGTGTCCCAGATGATGTAATACAGAGAGCTCAACCTTTCTGTAGGCTTTTGGGGACCATCCTATAGAAGCGAACAGGGAATCCCATATCTTTTATAGATTTCTACATAGAGGTGCAAAACACCTATGGAACGATCTCCTTCTCTATTGAATGACATGGGGGTTTAAAGCCATTTCCACAGAGCTCTCTCAGTGCCCTCACTAATCTAGACTGGACGTTTTCCTAAAAGATCTGCTCTAGGCATTATTTTGGGGCAGTTCTCTGGGATGTGGCTGATCGTAATGGTCCCTTCTGGCCTAGGAATCTATTCGTTCTACAGGACTTTCCCACGAGAGAGGGCGTTACTTCAACAACTGAACAGTTACAGGACCCCTTAGCTACCGAGTCTCCCTCTCCTCCTGCTTTGGAGAAGGTTGTGCATTAAACATGCCATGAATGACAAAACTGCATGCTGGACCTGGGAAGAGTCCCCGGGGACTGGGGGTAACAGGGATGAAGCACTGGGGATTTGGGTGTTACAGGGAATGCAGCACTGGGTCTCGGCAGGGGCACTGGGGACTCCAGTGTAACAGAGAAGGCAAAGAGTACAGACAAGGAACTACTAAAAACAACTGAAGCGACACAAAGCAAATAAGGCAGGAATTTCCGTGGGAACATTCTGGTCTGGCTTCCCCTCCCTCCTTGGATTCCTGCTGTCAGGGCTCTGCACACATCAATCAACAACAGAACTGCCCCCTCAGCTCTGGGGCTTACCCCACTCCCAGCCTTTCCCAGGGACACTCCTTGCCTTTCAGCGCCCAAGAGAAACTAACCCCAGAGTCAACCCCATGCTAGTTAGAAAAGTTTCTCCCTATCCACCCAGCCTAGCCAATCATACCATGCTCCTCCTTACCCCCACAAGCAGCCCCAGGAATAACCTCTCAAGCCAGGCCAGCATGTAAGCACCCGCTTAACACCATGCCAGCTCAGCAAAGCACATGGTTAGCTTTAAGCATGCTGCCTGGAAGCCAATGGGCCATGCTTAAAGTTAAGCACCTGCTTATGTATATTGCTGCATCTGACTCACTCCCCTCCTTCCCCCGTGGTGTCACACAGAAGATGCAATCTGTGACACTCCCGAGTGGGGAAAGGGTCCCCTGGCACTGGGTCACCTCTACCCTTACCCAAGAGATCCCAGCGCTGCCAGAGTTAAATCGATTTCCCTTCAGCAGCCTGCTGCCGTTGTTCCTGAGCTGGGCTCGAACCCCATACCCTGGATCCGAGCACCCAGCCTCTGGGCAGCCCCGGATCGGGACCCGCGGGCTCCTCCCGCTCCTCATCTCCGCAGGGGAGGCCACCTGGCGCTGCCAGTCCCCCGCGCCCGGCGAGTCCCGCACACACGCACCTCTCGGAAGCTCCAGGAAATAATCCCCCGACGAGACCCCGCCGCCGTCCGGGTCGCGCTCCTCCTCTAGCCCGCTCCGGAGCAGCCGCGCGATGGACCGGCCGCCGCTCGCCTCGTGGAAGCCCGGGCCCCGCAGCACTTCTAGCCCGGCTCCGGGCGCCGCCATGGAACACCCTGAGGGACAGAGAGCGGGGTTCCTGAGAGTACAGCGCCGGGCACCGCACCGCACTTGCCGGGCGCTCTCCATATGGCAGCCCCGGGGCCAGGTACCGTATTTACCGTCACCGGGCCGGGCCGCCCCGGATGAATTAAGCTCCGCGCTCCGGCAGGTGGGCTAGGAACAGCTCCCAGAGGCACAGCAGGGCCCGGCTGGCTGGGGAGAAGCGCTAGGGAGGGGGCTCCTGGAGGGAGGCCAAGGCGAGGGGCTCCCCCGCCAGAGGGAGCCCGGCCCCGGCCCGTTGTGCAAGCGCAGCCTCCAGCACCTGGACACTGGGCGCGTGGGCAGAGGGATCCGGGCTGCCGGGCGGGCTCGGCCGCGGCGCGCTCTGCTGCGGTGCCAGCGCACTGGCCATTCGGGCGCGGGGCAAGGAACAAACTTTGCCCGCTGCCGCCGCCGCAGCCGCTCGCGCTCCCCTGCGGGACGGCCCTGCGTGCAGCTCGCCCTGCTCCTCACCTGCAGCCAGAAGGACACTGACAACCACGAGCAGCCGCTTCATGTCGCTCCCTGCCCGGCGCGTGGCTCCCGAACTGGCCGCTTCCACGCGCTGGTCGTGCCCGCAGCGCTCTGGGCTCGGCTCTGCGATCGCCCTGCTGCCTCCCACGGCACCCCGCCGAGCTGTCCCGCCTCGCGTTAGACGCCGCTGGGCTCCCTCGGTCCTGCCAGGCAGCTTGCTCTGCCCCACCTCCCCAGTGCACACGTGCCCAGCTCTCAGCAGGCGCCCTCTCTCTCTCCTGCCCCAGGCTGTGCCAGCACCAGGGGTAGAGGCTGGAAGGTGGGGCCATGCTGGTGTGTACGCCACGCCCTCTAAGGGCGGGGGCTGGCGTGAGTACTCTGGGGGCTGAGTGGGAGGGGGATTCCCTCGGTCAAGCTGGTGCTTGGTGACTCAGGTCCCTTACTTTGGGGTGAGACAGCCAGGTTTCTTAGAGGTGGGGGCAATCTGCAAGTCAACTGTAAAAATATAACTTGGCAGGCCAAGAAAGAATTTGAAGAGCAACTAGTAAAAGACTCAAAAACTCACTGCAAAAAACTTTTTAAGTGCCTGGGAAGCAGGACGCCTGCCAAACAATCAGTGGAGCCACTGGAAATCAGGTTGCTAAAGAAACACTCAAGAAAATGTCATTGCAGAGAAAATAAATTAATTCTTTTGCATGGGTCTTCACTGCAGAGGATGTGAGGGAGATTCTCACACCTGAGCCACTATTTTTTGGTGACAAATCTGAGGAACTGTCCCAGATTGAGGTGTCACTAGAGGAGGTTATGGAACAAATTGATGACTAGTGATTGGTCACCAGGACCAGATGGTATTCTGAAAGAACTCAGATATAAAATTGCTGAAATACTAACTGTGGTAATGTACCAGATGACTGGAGGATAGCTAATGCGACGCCAAATTTAAAACAAGGCACCAGAAGCGATCATAGCAATTACAGGCTGGTAAGCTTAATTTCAGTACCAGGCAAACTGATTGAAACTATAGTAAAGAACAGAATTATCAGAAACATAGATGAACACTCTACAGTGGGGAAGAGTCAACTCAGTTTTTGTAAAGGGAAATCATGCCTCACCAAGCTATTAGAATTTTTTGAGTGGCCCAACAAAAATATGGACAAGGATTAGCCAATGGATATAGTGTACTTGGACTTTCAGAAAGCCTTTACAAGGTTCCCTATCATAGGCTGTTTAGCACAATCAGCATTTATGGGATAAGAGGGAAGGTCTTCTCATGGATCAATAACTGGTTAAAAGTCAGGAAACAAAGGCTTGGAATAAATGGTCAGTTTTCATAATGGGAGATAGGTGAATAGTGGTGTCCACCAGTGATCTATACAGGGGCTGGTGCTATTCAACATATTCATACATGATTATGAAAAAAGGGTGAACAATGAGGTGGCA
The DNA here is from genome assembly GCF_003597395.2 of Chelonoidis abingdonii. Classification (NCBI taxonomy): domain Eukaryota; kingdom Metazoa; phylum Chordata; order Testudines; family Testudinidae; genus Chelonoidis; species Chelonoidis abingdonii. The sequence continues at coordinate 74,120,770 of NC_133775.1, read as the reverse complement.
AAATTTGCAGATGATACAAAATTATGGAAGATAGTTAGGTCCAAAGCAGACTGCAAGGAGGTACAAAGGGAGTCTCACAAAACTGGGAGACAGGGCAACAAAATGGCAGGTGAAATAGTGTTGATAAATGCAAAGTAATACATATTGGGAAACATAATTCCAACTATACATACAAAATGATTGGATCTAAATTAGCTGTTACCACTCAAGAAAGAGATCTTGGAGTCATTGTGGATAGTTCTCTGAAACTATCCACTCAATGTGCAGCGACAGTCTAAAAAGCTAACAGAATGTTAGGAACCATTAGGAAAGGGATAGATAATAAGACATAAAAAATCATAACATCACTATATAAATCCATAGTACACCCACACCTTGAATACTGCATGCAGTTCTGATTGCCCCATTTCAAAAAAGTTATTTTGGAATTAGAAAAGATACAAAGAAGGGCAACAAAAGTGGTTGGAGTATGAAACAGCTTCCATATGAGAAGAGATTAAAAAGACTGGCACTATTCAGCCTAGAAAAGAGATGACTAAAGGGGGGTATGATAAAGGTCTATGAAATCATGAATGGTTGGAGAAAGTGAATAAGGAAGTGTCATTTACTCCTTCACATAACACAAGAACCAGGTGGCGCCCAATGAAATTAATAGATGGCAGGTTTAAAACAAACATAAGGAAATACTTCTTCACACAACGCACAGTCAATCTGTGGAACTTGTTGTGAAGGCCAAAAGTAAAACTGGGTTCAGAAAAGAATTGGGTAAGTTCATGGGGAATACGTCTACCAATGGCTATTAGCCAAGATGGTCACGGATGCAACCCCATGCTCTGGGTGTCACTAAACCTCTGACTGTTGGGACTGGGCAACAAGGGATGGATCACTCAATGATTGTTCTCTTCATTCCCTCTGGTGCACCTGGCATTGGCCACTGTCAGAAGACGGGATACTGGGCTAGATGGACCTTTGGTCTGACCCAGTATGGCCATTCTTATGTGTGCTGTTGGCAGCTACTCCTTCCACCTTTCCTTCCCAGTATGGGGTACCCAGCTGCTCCTTCTTCCCCTTGGGATTTGTACTTCCTGTAAGGAGCAGGGCCTCTCCTGCTATTGTCTTCTCAGGGACTGGGGGAGGTTACAAAAGATCTCAGGGTCCACCCTGCTGGGTGCTTTTCTCCACATTCCTCACTTGCTCTTTGGAGCTGGTGCTGTGCCAGAGATCCATGCTTCACTAGGTCGAATGAGCCCAGCTCCAGTCAATGCCAGTCCTATGGGTTTGGCTAGAATAGCATTTGCATGCTGGGGGTTGGAGGATGAGAGATGGACAGTGCCACAGGATCTGAGCTCTGACTCAGGTCCGAGTCTCCCAGACAGCTACTAGAGGTAGCTAGATTGTTATCTGAGACAAACCAAGAGGTGTTAAATCTAGGGTGTCCTCTAAGAAGAGGTTTAGAGCCAGCCAGGGAGGGGAATGCCCACAGCACCATGTGCTGATCTGGTGATCAAAAAAATTACTACCCTACTCTGGTCCTTAGCATCTAGGTTCTCAGATGCTCAGGTAATGGGCATAGTATAAATACATAGACAGATGCCTTCGCTCCTTTCAGGAGAATAGTGGCATTAACTCCGCCAGGCTGGCCAAATTCTAGCTCAGTTATTGAGACATTCTGCTGACCTAAAATTCTCCCTGCAGTTTCAGTTAATGCTGAGCATGACGATCCACTGCCCTGGGCTAGTTGCAGTCATTACATTGGTGCAAAGAGCTACCAAATCAGAACGGATTTTGTACCCTCTTTGCACTCACTTTCCACCAATGCAAATAACTCCACAAGGAGCAGGGCATGTAGCTCGGTGTTCTTCATTTCCTGTTGTGTATTATTTCTGTGTGCTGTTAGACAGCTGCAGTGCTCTCCCGAAGAGGGGGCTGCATTTCAGTTGTGGAGAAAGTAAATTAATGCATTAATTAAATCAATCCCTTAGCTTTCTCAAAAGACTGTTATCAGGCTTAAATTGTTAGTACCAGTAAAGTGCTCTAAGATCTTTGCATGAAAAGATGCTAGCAAAGTACAAAATATTGTTAATGGTGATTCACAGTCATTTTGTTGATAATCATAATACTTCCTCCAACAGAGCAGCAGGATGTCAAACTCTGCATATGCACAGACTCTATGGGTAACTGCTTCAGCAACGGGACCTGGGGGCCATTGTAGACAGCTCAATGGGACCTCTCTGTTCACTGGGCAGTTGCAGTCCAAAAAACAAACAAGACATTAGGTTGCAGAAAGAATGGGATGGAGAACAATGGAAAATATTATGTCTTGATGTAAATCTATTGTGCAACCTCATCTAGATACTAGTTCTGATCACTCCAGCTCGAAAAGATGGTACAGAATTAGAGAGGTTCAGAAAATAGCAATGAATATGATTAGGGGCCTGGAAAAACTCTCCTCTGAGGAGTTTGAAAAGATTGGGATTGTTACCTTAGAGGGGATTCAAATAAAAGAGATTGTGATAAAAGTATATAAAATACTGAATGGTCTAGAAAAGGTAGACAAGGAGCTTTTGTTCCGCCATCTCAAAGAGACATTCAAAGAAGTTACAAGGTGGCAAATTCAAAGCTGAAAAAAGGAGACAGACTCTCACTCTGTGCATAATCAGAACACAGAACTCAAAGCCAGAAGGTGATGTTGAGGCCAAGAACCTAGCAAGATTGAAAGAGGGATTGGATGTGTCTATGGTTAACAAGACTACACCAGCGAATGCTAAGAAAAGAGCAGTACATGGAGAACAAAACCTTGTGCTTTAGGCAATTGCTGACTGTGAAACCTAATCTGGGGGTCAGATCATTGCACATCTGCTAGGTGCTTTCACCTTCTGCCGAGGCATCTCATGCCAGCCATTGCCAGAGACAGGTTACAGACTAGCTGGACCATGAGTCTGATCCAGTCCGGTTGTTCCTATCTTTCCCTGAACATTTTGACATATGTGTTTGTCTTTCCATTTTAAACGTAATATTCATAGACTCAGAGAGGCAGATTTTTTGCCAAACCTCTCAAGAGGCACAGCCAGAAAGTATGGCTTGGGTGCAGGGCAAAGCTGGTTTTATACGACCTGTGCACTGCCCAGAATCGGAGCTGCTGTGAAGGCCCAACTAGCCCCAGGGGTTGCTCTAATTTAGGGCAGCCTAGCAGGAACTGGCTTCAGAATCCCCAAAGCACTGAATGCTACAGGTAGGTCCGTTCTTACCTTCAGCCACACCCCCTAGAGTGGGGCCTGCAAGGAGGCAGAGCGTAGGACTCCATATCTTGGCTCTGTGCTGCTCCTGCAGCAGACAGTTCTGCCCTGGGCCCTGGGTCTCCCCCTGCGTTAGAGTTTCTCTGCAGTTTATATGAAGTACACAGTTGGCACTTTGCTCATGTAAAGTCACTGAGTCACTTGTTACGGTGCTTGAAAACAAAGGACAGGATTCCAACAAGCATTTGTTTCTGAGGTCCCATGTCCATGATGCTAAGGGGTACATCTTCCCCAGAGCTATTTGGTCTGACCTGAGGAGTAGGATTGCTGCATCTAAAGCCTCACTCTGTGGCACCAACCCAGCACATCAGGACATCGGGATGTTTGTATCAGTCCTGAAAATATTTCAGGTCCTAAAAATTGGGGCAAGTAGCAAGTCTGGGAGTGAGAGAAGCAACTGGCACCATGTGGAGAAATGGTGGCCATTCTTCTTGCCAAGAGATCAAACACCTGTACCCAGCTCAATGCCTAGATGAAGAACCCCTTACACATCGTCGCCAACGCCTCATGTTCATCAGCCTGAGTCCAGTTGGCTCCTTCCATTCCCAGGCACCCCCTTTTCATTGGTTCCACTCTGCCACACACATATATTCAGGTTCATTATGTTTCTGTGGATGACCCCTAGCTCTGTCTGTCCCTGTCATGGATGCTGGTACCTTGGCTCAACCTGTATTTGGCCTAGATCCCATCCTAGGTGATTAGTTATGAAACCCTGCTGAGGCTAAGTGTTGGGAAAGCAGAGCTGCTTTGCATTGTTCTGAGTCATCACCTGGCCCCCTCGGATTGTTCCTCCTGCTGAGTGGAATTCCCAGGCCCCAAAATCTAGCTGTCAGTTTCGGTGCAGAGAGGTCCATTAACAGTGTGATTGCAAACCCTGTGGTTGCTGTTGTTGTCTCTAAGGAACACGGCCGGATCTGGCAACTCCTGTTCACACCCAATTTCTTGCCCAGGCATGACCGTTGTAATTATTTGTTTGCTGAGGGCTGTTCCTTCCAGCTCCTCCAACCCTCATCAGTGCTTACAGATTTTGGCAGCCAGAAGCTATTGCACAGACAAAACAATTTTATCGTAACACTCCAATTCCCACAGCTCAACACTGGCTTCCAGTTCAACAAGGGTTGCCCAGAAGAGGCTGTACTCTTTATTTCCCATGTTATGTAACTGCTTCCGCAGAGGATCCTTTTCCCCAGTGGTTTGCTGCCGCATTCCACTGACATCCCGGAGACGCGTGTGACATATTTGACAGGTAGGGCTGTGCGGGAGGTGTTTTTGGGCTCCCTTACCTGGCACATGACATAGCGAGGGTAAGAGTTAAGGCAAATGATAGGAAGCTGGCCATTTGATTGGCTAGGAGTGTTTTGCCTGCTCTGCTCCCAGAACCTATGAAAATCCTGGTCTCTGTGTGAGAACTATTGGCTCCGCTCCTCACACATGTTTAGGCACCAGTTTGCTATGGTCACTGAGTAAAGAAAGCATTGTATTCTGGGGCATGGGATCTCTGTGGGTCACACACCAGGCAGGTCAAGGATAAAATAATTGAGATGGTGCCGTATTCTGCTTCTTTCTAAAGTATAAGGAAGTCCAGTAAGGTTTAAAGTTGATGGTTCTTTTTTCTTTTTTTTTAATCTTAGAAATATCAGGAATGGTCAGTCTTGTCTTCTCTGGTGTTGGTGCTGGGCTCATTAGTGGGCTCCAAGGTGGACTGTGAGATTTCAGGGGCTGAATCTTTAACAAAGACATCTTCCCTCCCAAGTGTTCCATGGGTGTTTGAGTTAACAGAACCGAACAGCAAACCGAGAGTTTTAAAGCCAGAACAGAAATCATGTCCCCATTCTAGTAATCAGCTTTTGCCTCTCTAGTATCTCTGCTGTCCCAGTTCAACTCAGTCATGCCCTGAAGCTCTGATTGGCTGTTTTTTCCCACTTCCCCACCTCCTGGGAAAGAACAGCCAATTGGAGCTACTCTGGGCAGCAGAGTGCTCTCTGCCGCTCCCCTCAGGAGCTGAGAGAAATGTTTGGGTAGGGGATTGGTGAGAGGGAGGGGCTGCCACCATTTTCACAGTGTGGGAGGATGGAGCAGCTCAGGGTGGCTTGTGCCACGAAGCCCATCAGTTCTCTCTGTAGCCCAGAGGCAGAACTGAGGCGCTGTGTTTCCTGGGCAGGCAGTCTCTGGACACGAGTGCCCAGGAAAGAGAGCTCCTGTCCCAGCTGCTGCCAGGATTTTGCCTCTGGTGACCAGTACTGCCCCAGGGTGGCGGCGTGGAGCGCCTTCATCAGTGGCAGCGTCCTCGCCTGTTCAAAAGGAGCGGGGTAAGTCAGCCCTGGGTGCCTCCTCTCACGGGGCAGCTGTGGCCACCTGCCAAAGGTACCGTGTAGCCCAAGGGTCCCCCTCCAGTGCTCGGGGCCGGAGCAGGTCTGATGCTCCCTGGAAGCCTGATGCTGTTGCCAGGGTAGCAAGCCCTGGGAACTGTGGTTCCTCTTAGGCTGCAGCCTCTTTCTGCTGCTCCTTCACCCACCTCATTAGCCCATTCATTTCCCCCTGGTGTGTGTATGGGGGTGGGGAAATATTGGGGGAGTCTGGCACTGGGGGATGGGGAGAATAGGGGCTCACTCAGCCCCTGGCAGGAGGGAGATGGGGGAAGGCCTAGAGATAATGAAGAGCATACAAAGCCTTTGCCATGGGGTGGGGTGGGGGGACAGGCAATGCCAGAATGGGTGCAGGGGGTAATGGGGAGGAGATTGAATGACATGGTATGGGGGGAAGGAAGGAATGAGGGAGTGAGTAATAGAGGTACACAGCCCTGGCATGGGGGAGAATGAGGGGTCCTGATATGGGAGGAGGGGAACTGGGGCACATACAGACCCTCTGGCCGGAGATATTGGGTGGACTTGCAGAGAGGCTCTGCATTAGAGGGGGATGGAGGGTGGTGCACAGGCAGCTTGTGGGGGAACAGAGGGATGCATGAAGCCCCTTGGATGTGCAATGACCTTGCCCTGTACAAGCTACCAAGTTTGCTACTCTTTCATGCTGATGGGCTTCACCAGCCCTTCCAGCTCCCGAGGCCTCGTCACAGCAGGCGCCTCCCAAGCTGGCTCTGAAGCAAACCCCACGCAGTGCAAAATCGCCCCCTTCCTGGGCTTTGCCTTTCTTAGCACAGACCTTAAGGATCCATGATAGCTGCTCCAGCTCTAGTCTCCTGGCTCAGGACTTCTCATCCCCCAACACTAGATCCTCTCCTTCACAGCTACTCCCCCGTCCTTGATATCTGGGTGGGAAAATGGGACGACTGTCTCTCCTTAACCCTTTCCCAGCAGGATCTTTTACAGAAGTGCTGTATCAAAGAGCCATTTCCGTACACAGATGTATATGGAAAGAGCAGGTTCAATAAAGGTGTAATGCTCTGCAGATGGCTTCCTGAGGCTGGCTCAGAACAGGCTCCACACCTGCTAACAGAGTGATAAAAACGGGTTCCCTGAATCCCTATGACAATTACTGTGCTTTTGCAGATACATTTTTTCTGTATTTTGAACTGTGTTTCCCTTGGGTTACTTTGTGAAAGACCCTACACAAACAACTGGTAAAACTGACTAACTAAAGGATCCTGCAAGGAAACCTGTGAAACTGACCCAACAACAATGTGCTGTCACATGCACAAAGTAAATTGTAAAGACAGCAAGTTAAAGATCCAGCCAGTCTGGCAGCTGGCCTCCCTTGATCTCTGTCTTCTTGTGTGTAGGTGTTACCACCTGCCATATTACTTCTACACAGGCCTCCTGCCTCATTCAGTGCACAGAGTGGACCGAGCACAGTGAACGAAACAGCTGTTTAATATTTATACTTATCATCACACATACTTTTACGAGTCATTTAGAATGAGACAGGGCTCCTTCAGGGAGAGATTTGTCCCATTCAACCCTCTCCCCCCCAATCATATTCTGCATGCACCTACACATTAAAAATGAAATTCCATTCAGTTTTCTTATGCAACTCTGTGCAGGGCTGAAAGAATGAATACTGACTGAGAAATTCCACTTAACTCACAGCACATACCCATACATGGGCAGTGCCAATAGCCCACTAGAAGAACACTCCTGAGTAAAGCCGTTTTATCAGAGAGCATGGAGTACGGCTGTGGTTTGCAAAGCCATCTAGGAGATTTGGATGCCCAGTTCCCCATTGTTGAGGCAGCAGAAATTAAATGCAAACTTCCCTTTTCAGTCGCCTGCCACTGGTGCAGCACTAGGAGGAGCTGGACAGGGAGGTCCAGGGAATGTGCTGATTGAAGGGAAAGAAGGATGAAGTGTAAAACAGGAGAGCAATATGTGAACATAACTGGATGGGTTTATAGTGTAAAATCTCCCCAAACCTGTCTGAGGAGCAGATACTCGAGGAAAGGCCAAGTGACAGCCAGGTCAGAGATCAAATCCCATAATGTATTGCACACCTAGAGGAAGGTTCCCTCCAGTTCCTAGTAGTCTGAGGTGTGGGGGGCTGTGTGGATCAGAATCCCCAGTAAGCACTATTCAATAATTGATCAACCCTAGTGATGGACCCAGGGGAGGTCGTGGGCAAGCCAGAGGCTGCTGGGGGGAAGGAGGGCCATTAGGGAGGAGGGGAGATGTCTCATGATAGGTCCCCTCTCTTACTGAGCAATCCTCAGACTGAAAATGTCTGAGCCATTGCAATGCAAAGCACCTGTTCCTTTGGGACATACTCATAAAAGGAGTTCCTTTGGGTGCAGTGTTGTGGAGAGGCTCCCTCCTGTGGCAAGATGGAGAATTACAGTCTGGCCACAGCTCTCTGTCACTGACACAGGCAGGTAAAGTCCAGCACAGCCCTGGCACTTGCCAGTCCTGCTGCCTCGTGGCTTGAGCCAGCCTCAGATCACCTGCATCACCTTCCTTGTGTGCATTCTCCCCACCACTGTTACCTATCTCTGAGGTGCTGGGAGCAGAGGAGAGGTGGCATTTGGACCATTTATCTAACCCAGCTGCCGAGTCAATTCCCTGGAAAGGCCCAGCAAGCAAAGCAGCTTGGTAAAAGCAGGACTAGGAACAACAGCTAAGCACTGCTGGGACACAAATCTGTAGCGTGATATGCTGGGGGAAGCCACAAAGCATCAGCAAGGCCTGGGACTGCAGAGCCAGAACCACCCTCTCCCAGTGCAGGGCAGGGCCGGGCACTGGAGAGCCCAGTGGTGGCATACCAAGAGCAGTTGTGGGCATCACAGCACCACAAAGGGACAGACAAACTGGCAGCACTTAAGAGACAAGCCCCAAAACAGCACAGAGCTCTGGTCCATGCTTAGGACTCACAGGCGCTTCCATGATTCTGGTAACAAACCAGAATAAAGGAGAATATGGACACAAAGAACTGTGAGTGCGGGACTAGGAGAGCTTGTGCCAGCTCCTGGCAGAGCGCAGGTCCTAGGGAGAGGCACTGCCCAAGGTAGGCCAAGGGGCTCTAGGTAGAGGTGCAAGAGGAGGCAGCATGGTCTAGCTGAGCAGGGCCTTGTGTGGGATTTAGGAGACCAGGCTTCTAATCCTGGCTGTACCTGTGATGTGCTGTGTGACCTTGTGCTAGTCACTGGCCCTTTGACCTTCCCACCTTTGCCCGTTTTCACCATAAGCCAGGGACTGTCTCTCACTGCAGGTTTGTGCTGTGCCTGGCACAATGGGGCCCTGATCTCAACCACGGTCTCTACGTGCTACTGTCACACAAATAAGGAGAAGAGTAGGAGTAATGGATGAGCCAAAGAAATGGGGGGAATGGGAGATAGTGATGGGTTGTGCATGGCCTCACCCTCAGGGGTATAGTTACAGAGGCAATGGGATCTGGTTATGGGCTAATGGGGGAGCTGAAGGGCTTTGCACCAGTGCGATGAAATAAAGAAAAGGGAAGCATAGGGTGAATAACAGGAGGTTAGATGACGGATAAGGCTAGGTTTTTGTCACAGGTATTTTTAGTAAAAGTCGGGGATAGGTCATGGGCAGTAAACAAAAATTCATGGAAACCTGTGACCTGTCCCTGACTTTAGCTAAAATTGTCCCTGACAAAAGTGGTAGGTGGGTTCAGCACCCACTGCTGCTAGGGCTCCCGGATCCCCCACTGGCACTGCTGCATTGCGTGGGAGTTCTGGGATCCCCCTGCCTGCGGAGCTGGGCTGCTATGTGGTCCCCTCCGGGGCATCTGGGAGCTGCAGGGCCCCTCAGCCACTGGCCACGGTTGGGGAGCTGCAGGATCCCCCGGGAGTCCCCGCTGCCTGCCAACTAGGCAGCTGCGGGGGGGTCTCCGTTGCCTGCCATGGCTGGGCAGCTGTAAGATCTGCCAGCTGGCCGGCATGGCTGGGCAGCTGGAGGGGGGTCCCCGCCATGCGCCGTGGCTGCGCAGCTGCTTAGAGTCCCCCCCCCCCCGCAGTGGCTGGGCAGCTGTGGGGTGTCTCCCGCCCCCTGGCAGCTGGGCAGCTGCAGAGTTTGGCAGCTGCCCAGCCGGCAGGCAGCAGGGACTCCTCGCAACTGCCCAGCCACAGTGGGCGGCAGCGACTCTCTGCAGCTGCAGGGTCCACCGGCTCCCTTCCATGGCTGGGCAGCTGCAGGGTCCCCCCCGCGAGGGTGGGGGCTGGGAGCTGCGGGGGCGGGGCTGGCTGGGAGCTCCAGCCCTGGTGCAGAAAATGTCATGGAGGTCAATGGAAGTCACAGATTCCATGACTTCCGTGACTTCCATGACATAGCCTTAACTATGGACTGTTCCCTCTTTGGAGCCACTGGAAGCCCTACTCCAGGAGTCATTTACCAGTAGGGATGTGTCTTCATTGGGAAGGGGCGGAGAGTAAATTCCAGCTTGGGCTGACATACAATAGCTAGCTCTGATTTTTGAAAAAATTGCATCGCTGCGGCAGCACAAACAGCAGGATGGGTCAGCTGCCGAGGTCATTCCTAGGATCTCAGATGGGATTGCACTGAGGGAGTATATCTACACTGCAATGTAAGCCTAGGGGCACTGGGATGTGAATCAGCCCACCTTGGGTTAGAGAATCCAAGGCTTACACGAGTTGTCAAGCCTAGGTTAAACATTTTCTAACCTGGGCTCTGGCATCCACGCATTATATGTCTACACTACAGTGCTTTTACTTAGGCACAAGCCTAACCCTCCTTCCATCTACACACAAGTCACACTTAACCCAAGTTTCAGACCCAGGGTCCCAGCACCCCACAGGGGTGGAGGGGTCGGAGGCTGAGTCAGGCTGGGACTCTATTGCTTTGGCACACTGGAACTGACTGATGCTGCTTGTGACGCTCGATATAGCAGCAGATGCCCCCTATGTAAACTGACACTTCTAGAGCAGGGCCACAAGCACAGACTGCTGGGACCACATTCTCTTGCAGACCTGGGATGACCACAGTAGATCCAGAAATTCTCATGAAGAAAGCTACATTTCTGGGGCTTTGTGAGCTGCTTGCCCAGCCCCTCCAGTACAAAGACACACATGAGGGCAGCCATACTGGCCGAGAAGCAGGTTGCTATAACAGTCTGGAAGCTGGCCACACAGGTCTGTTGCTAGTCATTCTGGTGTTGGAAAGTTGACTGTAGGTAAAGTGGTGGCAGAGGTTTTGGAGGCAGTCAGGGTGTGGTTGACCCCAAGGTGGTGGGCGTCAGACATATTTCTGAAGTAATTGCTGGCTTCACATAAGAACATAAGAACGGCCATAGTGGGTCAGACCGATGGTACATCCTCTCTTCTGAGTGGCCAGTACTGGATGCTTCAGAGGGAATGAACAGAAGAGGACAGTGATCCATCCCCTGTCGTCCACTCCTAGCATCTGGCTGCCAGAGGCTAAGGGACACCCAGAGTATGGGGTTACAACCCCGACCATCTTAGCTAATAGCATTGATGGATTTTATCCTCCATGAACGTATCTAATCCTTTTTTTAACTCAGTTTTATATTTGGCCTTCACAACAGCCTCTAGTATCAGTTATTCTTATTCATTTTCTCCACACCATTCCTGATTTTATAGACCTCTATCATATCCCCCCTTAGTCGTCTCTTTTCCAAGCTGAAAAGTCCAGTCTTATTCATCTGTCCTGGTATGGAAGCTGTTCCATCCCCTTAGTCATTTTTGTTGCCCATCTGTACCTTGTCCATTTTTAATATATCTTTTTTGAGATGGGGCAACCAGATCTTCATACGGTATTCAAGGTTTAGCTGTACTATGGATTTATATAGTAGCATTATGACATTTTCTGTCTTATTATCTATCCCTTTCCTAATGGTTCCTAACATTGATAGCTTTTTTGACTGCTGCTGCACAATGAGCAGATGTTTTCAGAGAACTATTCACGGTGACTCCAAGATCTCTCTATTGAGTGGTAACCATGAATTTAGATCCCATCGCTTCATATGTATTGGGATTATGTTTTCCAATGTTCATTGATTTGCATTTATCAACACTGAATTTCATCTGCCATTATGTTGCTTTGTCACCCAGTTTTGTGAGACTCCCTTTGCCACTCCTCGCAGTCAGCTTTGGACCTAACTATCCTCTGTAATTTTGTATTGTCTGCAAATTTTCCCACCACACTGTTTACCCCTTTTCCCAGACTATTTATGAATGTGTTGAATAGCACCAATCCCAGTACAGATCACTGGTGGACACCACTCTTTATCTCTCTCAATTGTAAAAACTGATAATTTATTCCTACCCTTTTTTCCTGTCTTTTAACCAGTAACTAATCCATGAGCGAACCTTTCCTCTTATCCCATGACTGCTTACTTTGCTTAAGAGCCTATAGTGAGGGACCTTGTCAGAGACTTTCCGAAAGTCCAAGTACTCTACTATATCAGCTGGCTCTCCCTTGTCCACATGTTTGTTGACCACCTCAAAGAATTCTAATAGCTTTGTGAGGCATGATTTCCTTTTATAAAAGTTGTGTTGACTCTTTCCCTACAAATCTTGTTCATCTACATGTCTGATAATTCTGTTCTTTACTAATGTTCCAACCAATTTGTCTGGTACTGAAGTTAGGCTTATTGGCCTGTAATTGCCAGGATTGCCTCTGAAGCCTTTTTTAAAAATTGGTGTCACGTTAGCTATTCTCCAGTCATCTGGCGCAGAAGTTGATCTGAGTGATAGGTTACATACCACAGTTAATTGTTCCGCAATTTCATATCTGAGTTCTTTCAGAACTCGTGAGTGAATACTATCTGCTCCTGGTGACTTATTGCTGGTTCATTGTTTAATGTATCAATTTGTTTTTTGAGAGAATGACATTTCCAAACTGTACCGGGACTCCTGTGCCCATAGTTTGTCCTCTTCAAGGAGCTTGAGTCCATAAACCACACAAGGCACTGCTCCATTGCTATGCAGGTCCACGTGTACCACAGAGGGTGATTTATGAATGTCAACATGGGCTGCAATCTGAAAGTTCATAATGCTGGGGTTTTCCACTGGTCAGGAGTTTACATTTGTGGGCAGGCTGGGCCCTAGTCCCATCAAATGACATTGTCCTAAATGGAGTTACGATTCCCACTGTAATTCTGGGAACCCCGCATGCCCCCTTTTGCCTTGACTTGTGAAACCATACCCTGATCTAAGAGGCCCTGGCAAAAGACGGTGTCGTTACACTCTCAGCAGGTGTGGAAGGGTTGCTGAATGTGCGTTTGGCAGATTAAAATCCCATTGGCGATGTTTACAGACTCATTTGGATGTCAGTGTCATCCCAATACTGTCCACATCACAGTGGCTTGCTGTGCTCTTCACAATCTTTGTGAAACCAGGGCTGAGCAATTTCCCCCTGAATGGGCCTATGACAGCGAGGAGCAACTGAGTCAGAACACTCAGCCAGAAAATGCTCCTACCACAGCTGGACCCAGGGAACAGAAGTCAGGGATGCTCTGTGCTCCCACACTATGGACTTGCCTGGTCCAGTGGAAGAGGGAGAACAGTACCTTTATGGATGTGCTTGGGGAGTGGAGAGAGGGGAAGGCTGATTGCTTGGGGGGCATTCAGGGCTTGGGGATTGCCATGCAATATACTATGAATGACCTGACTGGTTATCAAGTGGGGCACAAGGGCGGTTGATTTGCAGTATGGGTTGATGCAAGGCAGCGATGGAAGTGATTGCTATAGATGACCACACCGAGGAATAGTGTTTCCATACTAATTCCCAGTTGTCCCTGTCACCTTTCTTATTGGAAATACACTGTATGTGATGTCATGCAGTGACAGCAATAAACTTTCCTGACATAATAAAAAGCTTTATTTATAAACATGTATTAGAAAAGTACACCATTAAACCACTGCCCGCCACCTGGCCGCCATTACCACTGCACACCAGCTGGAACAACAGTAACTCAACAAAATCAAAAGAAAAAGGAAGAAGAACATGAACACGTGCAAGCAGCGAGACCATCTGTCTGGCCCCACTGTTCTCCTTTCCCTTCCTTCCATGTTTGTGGCACTCTTGGTGCCAGGAGAGGGGGTCAATAGGAAGGACTGCATGGGCCACAGTTGCCCTGCCCAGCCACAGAGGTGTCCAAGCTTTTCTGAGATGGCAGCTCAGACATACTACAGCCATGGTGCAGGCACAGCAGGAGCTGGTACTCTCACGGCCAGTAGTGACAGCAGCCACTCAAACTCCCTTAGCTACCATTCCTGTTCCAAGAACTGTGAAGCAAACACCTGCTCCCACATATCCTCAAGCTATGCAGCCAGCCTGAGCCTTTCCTCTGACCTGGGATGTCCCAGGTCTTGTATCTGGGCCTGGGAGTCCCCAGATAGCTGCCACATCCTGTCCTCCAGCAATGTCTGCTGAAACCTTGTGGGCCGAGAAGGTAGAAGGACTATAGCCTCAGCCAAGGCCCCGCCCACAGGATCCCTGATTGGAGGATTACCCAGCTCCATCTATTGGTCCAATGATGCTATTTAAGCCAGGAGGGCAAAGTTGTTTGCACAACAAGGGGATTGCCAATTGTGGCTGTATTGGACCCTGCTTGTTCCTACCTCCTGCACCTGACCCTGTTCCTGCTCCACTCCTGGCTCCTACCTATGCACCTGCTCCATGATTCATCCTTGCCTCTCCTCCAGTTCCTGCCCTTATTCCTCGCCTCCTATCACCAGTGACCAGTCCTGGCTCCGACCCCAGCCTCTGACTTGACTCAGTCTCTGGCTTGATCCTTGGCTCCAACATTTGCTATCTGACCTTGGCTCTGACCCTCTGTCTGATTCGATTCCTGGCTCTCACTCTGGCTTGACCTCTGGCTCTGGTAATCAGCAGTTGACTCTGATGCTGGCCCTCAGCTTTGTTCTCCGACCTGGATGCCAGCTCCAGCCACTTGACCTGACTTCCTCTCTGACTACTAGGCTGAACTGCCTACATCTCCATCCACAATATTGCCTGTCAGCATGCCTTTCCTCTAACCATAAGTCCCTCTGTCTTTGGCACTGGACCTGCTTGTTGGCCTGCCCAGAACTTCAACCATAAGCTCATCATGGAAACGTTTCCTCTTGGAATGGTCCCTGAAGGTCAGTTGGTCTAGGCTTGTGCTGCCATGTGAGCAAGCTGTGGAGACGTGGCAGCCTGTCAAGGTTGAGGAGCCTGGAACAGAACAAGACACAGAGGGTTATTATCTCCAATAGTTCAGTGCAGGAGCATAGAAAAAAATCCATGTGGAATTTCAAGGGCACAAAATGATACATTTTCAAACTGAAGATCAGTATCTTGTGAGAGGGATGCTCAGAGCATGGAAGCTCCCTGGATACAGCGGGACTCATCACAGCGAAAGAAGTGCAGAGACAATGATACGTTACAAAAATCAAAGCTGCTCTTTATTTCCCCTCTAAAAATTGCAGAACTACTTGGGGTTGGGGGGAGGGTGCTATCAGTACCTGTGCTACAAAAGCACTATCTGTCATTTCAGGCCTTCGACATTTTGGAGGACATAATTCTAGTGGTGCCCAATTGGAAAAGGGAGATTTTATTCCAAGAGGCAGATGAGAAACCTATAGGGTGTGCAACCGAAGTATTCAAACATATTGTGACTGAACAGCACATCTATGAGTGGAGGGGTCTATTCAGCTACTGAGTTGGCCATGGAAAATACGCCCTTCCCTGAAATGTGACTACCTCTCTGGAATTCCTGCTACAGGAGAAGTTTGCAGCTACCAGCACCTGGATCAGGTTAGAATTCATAAGGGAATCATCAGGCTGCTGTGTTAACTTCCACAGGGCTTAGCCTGTTATGGCTGCATCTGAACACACAGGACTTCCCAGCCATCCTACCCAACCCTGCCAGGAACACAGCTGGACAAAATTTCAAACACCAGTTGTGTGTTGTAACCCATGGACTGTGTGGACTACATGTCACTGAAATGGACTAGACTTGTAAATGGAGCACATTTCCATGGCTGTTCTCTGTTTCCAGGTGGCTCATGACCCCGGTGAGTGGTTACCCAGCAGCGTACTGACAGGCATGGCAATGAAGGTGGTTATTTTTAGGAAACAGGAATGGCTGTAGAAATCTGTACCTTTCTGGTAAAATACGTCATTTCAAGACTTCTTTACTGTTTACATTTCCTGGTCACCATTTTGAATTCCACATGGTGGGGGCGACGGGACACCAAGACGCTGGCGCACAATCTGCCAGTAGCAGATACGTGGTGCTAGCTGGGGCTTGCAATAAATTTTGCATTGGTTCCCAGAGTGGAAATCCCTCCCATTCCTGTAGTAATAAACACTAACATAGAGCCAGAAACTTACCAGGCTCTGGGGTGGCTTCTGTCTGCTGTTCCATGGCTGGCTGTTCCTCAGGGTGGAGGCGGGGTTGGGGTAGGGTGTCCCTTAAACAGCTCCTCCAAGTATGGCCCCTGGATGTTCTGCTGCAGCAAAGTCTCTCCTGGAACCGGTTTCAGGAACAATCACTTTGCCTGCCTCTCTCTGCACCTGCTGTAGGCTCGCATCAGTCTCATGCTGGATTCTGGGGCTAGCAAGGCACTATATGGGCTGGCTAGGTCATCATGCACCACTGCTGGCTCTGGGCTGGGCACAGTGCCCAGCAACCTCAGAAAACAGGCATGATGTTGGTGAGTTGTTCGAGGTGCGGTTCTGGTCCCTGGTTTGCCAGTATTTGCTCTGGAGCTACTTAATCTGCTCCACCCAATCCTGTAAATTTCCAGCACTGCCAGCTTCTCTGCTATTTGCTGATATGTGTGGTCATTCCTGGTGCTCTTTACTAAAGTCCATTGTGCTGCTGGCCTCGCACCAGAGATCTGGCAAAATCTGGCTGTGCTCCCATGACCACAAAGCAAGGCCCTCAGCAAAGGGCTTCTTCTGCTCCGTGTCTTCACGGCAAGCACAGAAGGTTCTCAAAGGCGTGTTTGCAGTTCAGAGGTCAGAAACCAATGGAAGGGTTAAGTGCCGATCCGCTGAGCTACAACACGAGGAGTTACGTCTGTTTCCCTGGAGTTGACTGGTGCCTTTGGGGATCGAGAGGACAGGGGAAGCCGACCCATGGGAGCGTGGGATGCTTTTGGTGGACATGGGAGGCTGCATCTAAACTGTAAAGCAATAGGGTTTGAGCCCTGGGGCCCAGTTTGACTCGAGCTCAAAGCCTCCTTCCCTGCAAGGTCCTAGGTCTCTAGGTCCAAGCCTGAGTGACTTGTGTGTAGATAGAAGGGGGCTGAGCCTGGGCTTACATTGCAGTGTAGACGTACCCAGGTGGTAGCACCTCCTGCTGCTTTTGCAGGCATGGCTACACTCTTTTTGGCACGCTTGCTCACTCAGAGCTAGTGCAGCATGTCTGCCCAACCTGGACACTACACCTGTGTACAGGTGCAGTGGTACAAAGTGGGTAAACTCTGTAGTCTCCTAGGGACAAGTGATTTACCATGTTCACCCTCGTCTAGACTTCTGACTGTCCAGTTCCAGGGCAGACATGCCCTTCACTGGCCAAAAGCTAGAGGAACAGATTGAGTGTTCTGGCCTGGGAGGTGCATTGATGGGTGAGATGGGAAGTCGCTCTAGTGAGACTTCCACTGGGAACTTGCTTTTGATTATTTTGCAGCTGCCCAGCTGCTGAGCAATGTGCTGATCCCTTAACCTGGGATCTCTCGCCCTTGTACTGAATGAACAGCTATTTGTGAGGATTAGAAATTCGCTCTAGTCCTTTCCCACAGTGGGAGAACCAGGGAACCAGTACTTTACACTGGGACAGGCGCTCCACAGCCCTGGCCTCTTCTCCCGGAGTCTTCCCAGCTGAGTGACAGCTGTCATGTCCCCCAGATTTCTTTCAAGCAAAGTTTTGGGCTTTGCCAAGAGGTGCTGGCATAGCATTGCTGCTGCTCTGGAATTACAGCATCCTATACCCCCACCCCTTGTTCTCCAAATGAAACGTGACACCCCACATGATCTTCCAGGCCGCTGGCTGCACCCTGCCCATCTAGACCGGCTGGTTACAGTACAAACAGCCCATGTTTGCTCATGTGTTGGGGGTGTGTTGCAGTATTTGCACTGTATACAAGGAGGTAGCTTGTTATCTTGGAGAAAATTGTAGCAAAATGCCCAGGGAAGCGTGTCATGTCTGAGTGAGTGAGTGTGTTGTAACAACACGGCCATCTCCTCCAAAGCCAGCCTGGTCTCCTGACTGCCAGCGTTGTGCTATGCACAGCTACTGTGCTAGTGACTGTTCCCCAATATCTTGCTGGCCTGCTGGCCCTGGATAGCCAGGGCCTCTCCACATCCCTGCGAGGGTGACACATGAGCCTGCATGTATCATTCACACCAGCTCTAGACAGTACAATTGTGTGGGCTGCTGCTTCCCTGCACCCAGGAGCCCGGCTGCTTTGGGAGCCTGCAGTTCTTGGCATTTCTGCGGTGGGAGAGCCACTGGCAAGATGGTGAATGACAATGAAGCTTGGCAGGGTGCCTCCAGCCTGGCTGATAACTTGGTCAAGTGGAGCTCCAGCTGCCAGGGACCACCAGGGTGGTAGGGACCCAGCAGGCAGAGGACTTTCCCTGTCTCCTCTCTCTCTTTCCCTTTCTTGCTCATTCAGTTTCCCTCTGTCGGGGGAGAAAGGAGGTTTTACAGGGAAAGTCTGGTGGTCCCTTCTGGCCTATGACGCCATGACATCAAAGAGCACAGGCAAGGTAATCCCGAGAGCCAGGAGAGAGTGACCTCACTAGCTGGGGCTCATAGGCCCCTCAAGATGCATGGTGTTCTGCATTTCTCATGGACAGCCCATAGACATGGGACAGATCTGACCATACCTGTGCTCTGGGGTCTCTGTGCAGATATTCATGTGAGTTTAGTGTTGCTGCGGTGTCTTGGATCAACAGCCCTGATGAATGGACGGGGCTGGGCCAACATGGACAGTGGCAGATGCAGCTTCCTCCACACAGCCCTGGCCATAGAGCTGCTTCCTGATCTGACTGTACCAACACTAGGGATGAGAGGGTTTTTCATTGTTTGTGACCTGCTCAGGCTCTGGCATCTCAGCTCAACAAGAAGGTTGTGATTATGGTGGTTGTAATATGGGCACCTAGAAACGGGATCTGTGGATTGTCCACAATGTTCCAAGGCCAATGGGGAAGGGATTGCCGATTGGTGGCTGTGAAGGGTGAGAATGCGGAAGCTGGGGCGTTGGCAGGGAGAAGTGGGAAAGGGTTGCCTTCTGGTATTGATCAAATAGGCGTTAACTCAAAACACACTTTTCTGGGAGCAGAAGCTGCCCCATTTCTCCAGCTCCCCTTGGGGATTTCAGCCTCACGTGCTACAGACTGAGCGGGGAGCAGTCACATCTCTCAGGCTTGTTTCCACAAACAAGGAAGTGGCAGCTAGCCAGTGTTTACACACAACCAGGAGCAGGGACAGTGGGTTCGTGATGACTAAAGCTCTCGTGCTGGCAGGAGTCCTGCTGTAACATGGAGCCCAAAGGAAGTGTTTACCTGCTGCTCAGTGACCAGGACTGGGGAAAATGTAACTTACTTCCCCAGGACCAAGTGCAAGGCTTGTCCCTTCACCATGCTGGGAGCACATATGCAATTTGTACATGCCTTGCATTAAGCCTAGGGTCGCTGATCTGTGCAGTATCCCACCGTGATCCTTGCATGGTTGTCAGTAGGGGCCCTAAAGGTCTTGGTCAAGCTTTTCCTTAGTGGGGGCTTAAAACTGAGCACTTAAATCCCCATGGAGGTTCTGAAATATGGGGTCTGGCTCTCAGAGATGCTGAGATCTTTGCATCTCCCATTGCCAGACTGGGAACAGTGAACACTCAGCAGACTTTATGGAGGTGCTGTATGTCTTTGCCTGACGCTAGCCTACGTCTAGCCCAAAGTATTTAGCTCTATGGGCCAAACCTTTGGTGCCTGATTGCATAGTGAGGGCCACGATCTGGGCCTCTTTGCAGGCATATTGACCACATGTGGGAGCACAAATGTGGTGGGGGTGGGAAGAGGGGTCCATGTACATATAGGCACCTACACAGCCAGGTAGCTCCACAGATCCCTTCATAGCTGAAGATCCCAGAGGTAAAGCCGGACATATTTGGGATGCTACGTGCCTAAAGCTCAGCCCCGCAGTGTAACATTAATACAGAGGTTGTGCAGGCCCCTGGCATGTTCCTGCCCAAAGCTGGTTGAGGTCATTGTTCAACTGAGAAATTCTCCCAGCACCCCATTCCTTCCGAAAGCCGCTCTGAGTATGCTCTGCACATCCCATCTGATAGCCCAGCTCCTGGGGTGGGCCCAAGCAGCACTTGGTGCTGTTTTACAAGGCTGGGGCTCTCTGCCCAGCTCCAGGCATAATGCAGAGCAACCTCTGGGTCATTCAACTTTGCTCCAGCTGCCCAGGGCTGCTAAGGGCCATTCCAGCAGCCAGGCATTGCTAGAGCACCGGGCCTTGACTCCTTCCCCCAAACATGCCCCTGCAGACATGCTGTGGGCCACAAGGGACGTAGTACAGGATCTAGTACCCCAGCCCTGCGCTACCCACCGAGCTTCCCAGACCAGAAGACTCCTTAGAGTTGTCTCCAGAGTGGCAGCAAGCAGGCAGCCCACGGGCCAGGATCTGTCTGTCTCTGCCAGCTGTTCACTGTTCTCCAGTTCACCTGAACTCTAAGTATCACTGTTATTAGGTCTGCTGTAGCAGCCCCCAGATCTAGGCACATTGCAAACACAGCAGTCAGCACAGTCCTTGCCCTGACGAGTTTACAGTCTGACCCCCCAACCTAGCTGAAGGGTGGTGGGGTGGACAGCGCTGCAGCAGGCAGGCAAAGGGATCAGGGTGGAGGCAGGAACTCGGCTCGTTAGTTTCATGGAGATTTTGAAGATTAGGTCAGATGGGAGCATGGAGAGAGAGGCCTGTTTCTGATCTCAGCCTTGGGGTCCCTCTCTCAGAGACGGACAAGGCTGCTAGATCACAGATTCCTGAGCTCTTTGGGTAACTGGGCCAGATCCCAATTGTGCTTCTAACCCACTGTGGAATGTAGACAGTGTTTAATTTGTGCCAGGGCTTGGCAGAATGGCAGTTGTGTAGGAGCAGTCTACCAGGCAGGAGTTCACAATGCTAGGCACAGATCTATGGAGTATCAGCCCTGATGTGCATGCCAGGTGTAGGGACTCATCGCTATTTCACAATGCCCTGAAAGCCACTCTCCTGCTTTGTCACAATAGCAGAGGCCGACATGCCCCAAGTTGCACTAGCAGAATCTAGTGCATGCTGACCTCCTGGTGTTTACCGTGCACAGCTCTGCTCACATGTCTGGCATCGCCGCCTGAGCTTTAGTAACTAATGTAGCATGTCATAATGCTGCTCAGGTGTTTGCATCAGCATTCACTAGCAAAGAGCAAGGAGGGGTTCAACACGCTCGTACCCATGAGTTGACAGCTCTGGATCCTGGCAAGCCTCTGGCTTCCTCCATGGTTCCGTTTTCGTTTGCTCGGAGATATGGCCTCTCCAGTTACTGCTGCTGCCCTGAGCAGTCCCTGGAGATCGGGCATCTTCTCTGGGTGCTTCTGGGAAGCTGCTGGGCTTAATCAGTGTGAAATGTGATCCTGGAATGGCTACTTTGGCATTGTCAGCAACAGAGCTTAATTTGTGCCAGGGCTTGCCAAGGCTGAGCCCCGGCACCTCTGGGCTTGCCAGGTCAGTTATGAAAATAAAAAAATTGCTTGAGCCCCAGCCACTCTTTCCTTACAAATTAAGTACCAGTCAGCAGTAAATCCTTGCTGGACTAGGATTGAAGTCTGTGCAATGCAGGTAGCTTTGGACCTGTTGTCATTGTGTTTCCTCTGTATTGGACCTTTAAATGCCAAGAGCTTGCCTGGCCCCTGGAGCAGCAGCCACTTTGTTAGGCACACCTGATGCAGCATGTCACAGAGGAGTCACACAGTGGGCTCTCTCGGGGAGCTTGGGCGTTTGGTCTGATTTTCCTTAATTTCAAATAAAAGCCATTCATAGAGGAAGTGAACACTTGTGCGTTGTGCATGGAAAACACACTCCCCTGCCTTTCACAAAATAAACTGGGGGTGGGGAGTGGGGGAGGGTTGGCAGCTAGATGACTCAGGGGATGGGTATAAGGATATGGAGCCTTTCAGCTCTTGAATCCATCTCAGGATGGTAGCGACTGGAAAGCATTAGCAGGTGAGGGGGTGGCCTGTGTGAAATGGGTTGTGGGTTTCATGCCAGTTACTACCATGGAGCTGCCCACATCACACAAATAACTATCACATAGCACATATTTGGGGGGTCTCTAGGTGTGGGTGACAGCGATGCCAGATAAAAATGGGGAGGGGGCAACCAGAGCGCTGCAGAGAATGCCAGCACCCCATTGGGGTCCCAATTATCCCCTCCACACACACCACATGGTCCACTGGCCTGGATTCCCTCTGTCCGAGTCGGGAATTCCCCTAGCTGCTCTATGGCCTCTGGCTGAGTCTGAAGATGGGGCGCAGAGCAGGGTGACCTCTGTGAGGAGCTGTGCTTTGGCCTCCCCTGGGGGGGTTAAAAATCCAGATGGGGGGGTTCACAAAGGCAGGGTCTATGTGTACTGACTGGGGAGCATAGGAAGAGGGAGGAGACGCTAAGCTGCCGGTTAGTGCCTTTGTCTCTGGTGTGTGACACTGGTGATGGGCTTTGGATGGTGAACTCCCTGCCATGGACACCGAACATTAGAGGACAATAGACAAATGAACAACAATGCCAGCAGAGAGCCAGGCAGCGGCCAGGTTCTCGGCACTGGAGGGACTAAGGGCCGAAAGCGGATGGCACTGCTGCCCATAGGTCATAGTTTGGGCTCCACAGGATGGCAGGAAATGGATTTCAGACAGGTCCCTGATACTGGGGCTGCGGCAGGCTGCCTGTCCTTTGCTGTGACTTCTTCTCCAGCTGGGGCTAGCTGCTCAGAGAGTCCCAGACCTGCACTGCAGAGTGCCCAGCCATGCACCCAGTAGGTGATGTGGACTAGCGAAGGGACTGGAAGGAAGGAAAGAAGGAAGAGGAAGAGGTTAAGAGAAGGGAGACAAAAGAAGTTGTGGGGGAGGCTATATTAGGAGTTTCATTCCCAACAGGGTTCAGTTCAAGGGGTTTTGGGTAATTGGAGATGCCTGCTGAGCCTGACTCCTTCAGGATCCTAACCTCTCCCACCCCCGGAAAAGGCTCCCCTGTCAGGCTGTCAACGCCTTGATCCCCCCACCTCAGACTGCAGCACGTCTGGAGCAGGTACAATTTCCAGTACGGTACAAAGGTAAACAAGTGTTTTTCATGCAGCATGGGGCGGCAGGAGCAAGCCGGGGCTGGTGCTTGCAAAGCTGACCTCCTTATTTTGATAATGTTGTTTGGGGCTGGGCTCCCAGGTGTTGGGCTGTGTCCAGCCTAAACAGGCTCAGGGCTTTTATAAAGGTAAAATGCCTAGGATCGCCTGAGTTACTGCCCAGCCTGAGGCGTGGAGGGAGGGTGCTGGCAAGGGAGTTGTCCAGGGACAGTCAGTGGCATTTGAGGCAGCAGGGACCTGACAAAATGAAAGTGCAGGTGAATGAGGATGTTCTCACTTACATGGAGGCGGATGCTGTTCCAGAGGCTCAGGGCAGCACCAACCCGGCAGGCCCAGATGGGCCCCAGAGCAGAAACTCTGTGGTTATCTGCCAGGCAGTTGGTCGAAGCATCTTCACCTCCAGCGTCTCCTCAGCTGCTGGGCGAGTTGGCTTCCTGCTGCAGAAGGAGGAGGGAAAGGAAGCAAGCTGCCCAGTGCTGTTCATACAGCTCAATGAGCTGTTCAGCACCCCTGACGGCCTGCAGTGGAAGCAGACAGCCAGGTAAGCACTCAGGTGCAAGAGCTAGCCCAGAGAGAAGCGCATTGGAGACCACATAACACGGTGGTCTGCCCCTTTAAGGGCACGAGGCCAGGCTGCCCTGTCCATTAATCATGGTGGCTGAGGGAGAGTGGTAGCCTCAGGCTGTCGGGGAGGAAGGGGCAGCAGGAGGAGGAGGAGAAAGGTCTTCGGAGGGAGGGAAGGCAGTGGAAACCTGCTGTAGAAAGAGGGCCTTCAGGGAGCCAGCGCTCAGGGAAAAGAGCAAGAGACCTGCAGGAGGCCCTGGAGCAGGAGGGACTGAGAGAGGTGAAGGGAGCTGTAGCCCAGGGCAGGCTGAGGAACCATGTTGGTGCCTTGCCTGTGTTGGGAAATAAAGCTGCCTGGAAAGAGACTCTGGCTGTGGGCATGTGTCCGTCATGGGCTGGGGACAGGCCAGCACTTTGCAGACCACCAGTCCAATATAGGAACATACGGCTTGGCAAAGCAGAGCAATGCCCCAGGAAGTCTAGTCTGCTGCTGCTGCTGGTGATCAGTGCAGAGGGTTACAGACAAAGATCTAAAATAGCTGTGATACTCCTAGTAGTGAAATATTATCTCACTGCCGGGAGGGGAGAATTCTTCCTGGCCCCAGCTGGAAATATGCTTCTACCCTGACACATGAGGATTACTCCTGGATATCCTAGCTTGAAATCAGAGATGTTAGATTCCATCTAGTCCATTGTCTGAGGACCAATGTGCAGGTTGTTCCTCACAGGGCCTCCCATCAACACAGTTTCAAATGACTCAGTCAACATGCAGTTATTTGAAACTGAAAAGGCCACTTGTCCGAACCATGTTGAGAGGCAGCAATTCTGGCAATACATTGTCGAGCAATGTATTGCCTTCTCTTTCCCTTTCTGCCTTCACTTTATATTTGTTGCCTTTCAAATCCATTGAGCAACCTTTGTCTGTGTGGTTTGGGTCATTCTCCGGGTCCCAGTTTCGAAAAGCCACTGATGGGATTATGCTGGTGTGTCACATGCAAGCTAAGCCTGAAGCCCACTGGCACGAGTGTTTTCGCGGTGATGCAAAAAATGCCAAGTGAGTGAATAACACTGAGGGTGGTGCGATCAGCTATTGTTCAGAGGTGGCGGTAGCCAAGGAAAAAGTAAAATATCCTGCAGAACAAAACACACAGGACCCATATAATGAGCTGCAAAGGGCACAGTTCCTTTTTTTGCTGTTGTTAGGGGGAGATGGCTCATTTAAACAAATGGGTCTGACAGACGCTTTACTACCAACTAGGCTGTCACTGGCACATACCCGTGTCTGTCATCCCTCGCTGGAAACAATGCAAGGGTCAAATGCTAGGACAGCTCCTGAAAAGGGCAGTTTCGCCATCAGACTGACAGGCCAGGAAGAGGAGTTTAGTGGCAGCATGTTGTGCGGATTGAAAGGGGTGATGTGTGGGAGACCAGCCAGAAGGATGCCGCAGTGAGGATGGGAAGGAGAGATCTGGCTTTGATGCTGAGGAGGAAGAAGTGGCAGGATTTGGAAATGGCCCTGATGAGTGGGGCAAGGAAAGGAAGGAGTCGCAAATAGCCGTGAGATTGTGGGCCAGAGTGATGGGGAGTTGTGGGGGTGTGAGACTGGCAGGGACAGAGAAGGAAGGAAGGAGTGTGTTTGGGAGGGGAGGGAAGGGAAGGAGCTCAGTTCAGGTGATGACCAGACATCCAGGAGAAGATGTCAGAGCCACAGGCTGAGGTGGGTGGAGGGAAGGAGACAGTTTAGTGGCGGAGGGACAGATCTGCAAGTCATCAGTGCAGAGATAACTGAACTCCTGGATTGTCATCAGCATGGATCCCTTAACTTCCAGGGACCAAGTTCAGAGGGGATCTGTGAGTATCTGGGGGATGTCTGAGGGAGTCCAGAAGGAGGCTGAACCGAAGTCATGTACTTATTGAAGGGGTGGGAAAAGGGGTACACTGCCCCATCGGAGACTCATCTCTGAATCTGGGCCTTAGTCTGGTAAACTTGGACCAGTGCCCCAAGAGTGGGGGGAGGGTGTCTTTTTTCTGAGGGTGCAAAACTGCTGCTGCTGGACTGATCCTCTTCAGTGCCTGAAGCCTAGAACACGTGGCTCAGGAGGTTATAGGGCTGCAGGTTTTTCTACATTCTAAAACCAATGAAAGGATCCCCAAAGCCTGGCAGACACTGCCGCGCTCATCTGGAGAAGTTCACCTTATACCTGAGTCCTGGGCTGGAACAGGCTCTCAGAACAGCTCGGGGCTTTCCTCTGCTGGATACACCATCTCCAGGGCCCCCTGCACTGTGCATTAAGGGAGGTCAGGGCCTGTGACTTCAGGGGAATGACTTGGCACTGTTCCCTCTGCAGATCACTGTCACGCTGTTCTCATTTTGCAGCCTAAGCAGGCATTTGTCCGAGCAGCTTTCCAGATTGGCCTTAATACAAAGGAAGCCTCTGTGTGCTGTCGGAGTTTGAATGTTTGGAATCTGGCAGCATGCGTGGGCATTGCATGGCGTTCCCAGCAGGAATGCTGGGACTCCCCCAAAGGGCACTTGGAGGGCACTGTGCCGTCCTGTCCTGCTGAAGAAGGGACAGATAATACCTGTGTTTACAAGAGAAAAGCTAAGTTCAGCGCTGTGGAGAGGTGCCTGGCTAACAGCCCTAGAGCCAGCTCTGCTCTCTCCACAGTACAAGCGGTGTCTCCACTCTGACCTGGAGGCACTTCCCTTTTGGTATGAGGCTAGTTCAGTGCCCATGGCCCAGCCAGTCCTTGGCTTCCCTCTTGAGGCCCTGCCATTATCGACCCCCAAGTCATCCCACCCCCAGGAAAGACCTGTCTGTGACTCAGCCTCTGATGACTTGGTGCCCTGCCCCTCCATGCTGGCCTCTTCGGGGCTCTGATGGCTGCTTCAGTTGGTCTTGCAGAATAATCTCTTTGGTCATTTCCCACGTGTGAGTTGTGTGAATGGAACCCCGTAGCTGACAGCTCTTCTTCCTGCACCCTACCCTGACAGAGCCACGCACTCCTACTCTGGGAATCCCGCTGTGCTCATGTGCAGACGCGTCTGGCTCAGCCCTGGGCGTTTCTATCCCTTTGAACCCAGGGCAGCTCCGCTGACGGCCTTCTGGCTTCTCTTTTCACAGGTGGATTAAGTTTGAGGAGAAGGTGGAAGATGGAGGAGAGCGATGGAGCAAACCTCACATCACAGCCCTTTCCTTACACAGTCTATTCGAGCTAAGGACATGCATCAAGAAAGGGACGGTCCTGCTGGATTTAGATGCCCACAGTTTGAAGCAAATAGTGGGTAGGTGGATAATGTGGGAAGGTCACCTCCCTGGGCCGTACCCGTCCCTGGCCACAGGTCGGGCTGCTGGGAGCACCTTTAATGAAAGCACTGACACCTGCTAGCAAGGTGCATCCCTGGCTTTGTTTGGATTTGCACAGCAGCAGCACTGGAGATCAGAGCCCCATTGCACATTGTAAGGAACAGACCCTGCTCCAAAGAGCTTTCCATTTCAGTAGACAGGCCAGGCCAAGCATTGAGGATTATTGTCCAGAGGGGGAGCTGCCTGACACCATTGTGCTCACCAGCCCCCAGTGCAGACCCCGCTATGGCAATAGAAGACTGCTTCCTGCAACGTAGCTACCATGCTTCAAGGTGGTGACATCTCTACACCGACGGAAAACCCCTTCTGTCAGCATGAGCTGCGCCTGTTCTCCGGGGCTGTGCCAGTGACATCGCTGTGCTAGTCCAGGCTCCAGAGCATAGACGCAGCCTGCTTGTGGCTGAAGCTAGCAATGCTTTGATGCTTTCGTTTTGTGTTCAAGAGAAGGTGATTGCCACGCAGATCGATGCTCATGCCCTGAGGCCGGAGGTGAGAAAGAAGCTCATGTCTGTGCTGCTCTGCACCCCCCAGCACCACACCACCAAGTCCCAGCTGAGGAGAGTGGCTGAGCTTGGTGCAGCCTGCTGCAGGGGTGAGTGTTGTCTGGGCTATCATCCTCGCTTTCCCTTTTCCCTGTGTAGCTAGATCACGCGGTCCCAGGACTGGCGCCAGGGTTTCTGGCATCGTAGGCGCCAGGCCATTTCGCCACCCCGCACGCGGGTCTTGCGGCTCTGGTGGAGCTGCAGGACCAGCGGACCGTCCGCAGAAATGCCTGCGGCAGGTCCACCGGAGCCGCGGGACCAGCGGACCGTCTGCGGAAATGCCTGCAGCAGGTCCACCGGAGCCGCGAGACCAGCAGACCCTCCGCAGGTACGATTGCAGCAGCTCCACCGGAGCCGCCTGCCACCCCCCCCCCCAGCAAAATGCCGCCCCCCTCATAATGCTGGCGCCCTAGGCGACTAAATGAAAGCGCCGGCCCTGCGCGGTCCCTAACTCCAGGCTGCAACAGGACAGGACCCTGGGCTTGTAAAACACCGGGGTTAATATCGTCCAGCATGAATCTTCTGAAAACGGAAGAGGAGAGATGCAGGGAGCACCTCTCTGCCTGAGGACAGGCTGCCAAACAGCGACTCCCAGGGACTTGTTCGAGGCTGTCTGAGGATGTCACGAATCCACAGCACAATCTTGCACAAGCCAGACTGCCTGGCTGGCAGCCTTCTCATTGGGAGGTTCAGGCCTGGAAGAGTATGGGAGGCTGAAGGTCAGGCCAAGGCATTTGCAGAGCCAAGGAAGGGCCCATGGTGGAAAAGCCATGGAGGGGATGCAGAGCTAGGTGGTGTTTCTAGGCATGGAATAGCAGATGGGGAGGTGTATTAGCAGAGCCTGGTAGGGGCCCAGAACTAGCATGAGGGGTTGGGGTACTATGGAGCTGAGTGGGGTTTCTAGGAATAGAATAGCAGGGGGTGAGGTGCAAAAGCAGAGCTGAACGAGGGGCCAGGTCAGCAGTTCCGGGGGTACAACAGGTCAGGATTCAGGTCCATTGGCAGATCCACAAAAGGCTCCGTTACCCAGCACTTCCTGGCCAGTGTCTGAACGAAGCAGGCGCTATTACTTCTTCGTCTCTATGAGCAATAAGTGCATTTGCTGATTGAAAAGTAAATGTCAATGTCTGTGGATTTCCTCCTGTTAGAGAGGACTTACAGGAGCAATTCTAACCAATGGGCACATGATGGCTTTGATGTTAAAGCCACGCAAAGCAGCATTATAGGTCTCTTCGCTGCTCCTGATTTTAGAGTGTCTCTCTTTGCGTTGCAGACAAAGCTCGAAACTGGTCAGATCCAGGACCTGAGATTTCAGAAGCACCCCTCAAGGAGCAGGTATGGCAGGCCAGCTCTGGGCAGAGAACACAGGGTCGTTAGTAGAGCTGGATGGAAAATTATGATTTTTTGGTGAAAAACTGCAAGCTGAAATATGTTGCTTTGGAGATGATGCCACAGGGCCTCAGAGGAGTTGTGGTTTGGATGCACAATGATTCCCTTCTCCCCTGAAATAGTTCAGCCTTCAGGACTCAGTCAGACACCTTCCACTAGCACTGAATGTCCTTGAAATAGACTTTGGCCGCTGAATAGCAATCTGGGACTAATGCATGCTCGGCCCATCCTGGACTGAGGCTCTGTTTCATTTCAGCTAAAAAACCAATTCCAGAAGAAGATCCCAGCCGAGGCTGAAGTGTCCAACATTCTTGTGGGTGAAGTGGACTTCCTAGAGAAGCCATTTATTGCCTTCATCCGACTGCAGGAGGCTGTGGGACTTGGGGCCTTGACAGAGGTTGCATTCCCCAGCAGGTAACCATCACCAGAGATCACTGCACTGAAGCCTCTTCTTCCTTTTCCTGTCTCATCAATTCCTTCTAGCATCACATAGTCATATCTGTGGTTGGGAGCACAGAGTGAGGCTGAGGGTTGGTGATATGGAATGAGACTTTGCTAACTAAGTGCTTAGGAGTTCCCCAGAAACCATGCATCAAGCCTCCCCTGAATTTCCCAGGGACAGAGCTCCTTGCAGATGCTCCTACCAGCTCAGAGATGCTCAGAGAGCAGCAGGTGCTGATCTGTTAGGTATAATTTGGTATGAGATACATTGGTTGTGTTCTCAGAGTTCTCCTCGGTGCTGACTCGTTTCCCTACCTGGGACCATGCAGGCACTGGGTCTGTGATCCTGAGAAGTGACTAACTCAGGGAGAGCTGGGCATAAGTGCTTAGTTGCATTTCTGCCATCATAGTGCCTGCCCCCTGCCAATCCAAGAAAATAAAATCAAAGCAAAGCAAACGCCCCTTCATCCCAATTCTCTGTGTCCATCTCACTGCGAATGACTAGTCCGAATGAAGGATCTGCCTGTGGGCAGCTGCTCTGGTGTCAGTGTCACACATTCATAGTCCACTGTGGGGCTGCTAAGCATCAGCAGCTCCAGGAGCTCCATAGACAATACCATAGCACATGGACTAGGTTGGGATGCTCTCCTGATGATAATCAGATATTTGCTGTTCAGATGAGCTGCGAGCCCCACCTACAATGCTGACCCAGAACTGCTGGGAGCGCCTATCAGCCTGCATTTTGTCACAGTGTAGAGAACAGTTCTCCACTTGTCCTTGGGAAGTGGGCTAGTGGAGACCTGGCGGGGGCTTCTTCATCTCTGCTGGGCAAAGCCCTGGACTGTAGACAGTGGGGAATAACCCTGCACTGGCCCTCAAGGGGGTGGACCAGCTTGGTTCTGATGGGCATTCCCCAGTACGAATCTAAGACTCTAAGTCTCAGACTGCACTTGTCAGCTAGTCTCTGGGCTGTGGCAGGAGACACCATGGAGAGGACTCCTGGGAAGCTGGCTGGTGGCACTGCGGGAGCTGGGAATGGGCAGACCCTGATTTCACAGAATTTCTGCTGCTTTATCACAGCCGAGCCCCACACTGCAGGGGCTTTGACACCAGCACACGACAAGCCAACCTGCTACCTGGACTCTGGGATCTCCCAGCCATCTATATGCTCTCCCAGGACAGACACTTGCTCTGTCCCACCTCCCAACTGCTGTGATGGAGAGCCTGACTGCATGCAGTCAGCAGAGGGGCCCTGCCTGCTAAAAGGAGATGTGGGGTGCAGAATGTGCCAGGTGGGGGATCTTGGCATGGAGACAGTATGGGGATGGGTGCAGTGTAAACGCCTAGGTGAAGAGACCGATCTAGTGACAAACCCACCACGCTCAACAGCGTCGAATCTCGGTGCATCACTCTAGGGAGTCTTTACCTCGCACCTGCTGAGCGTGATTTGCAAAAGCCCGCAGTGCTGCAAGTCAACAGCCAGCTACGGCCAGCAACTTCACCAGGAGTTTGATCATTAAGTGACTGAGATGGGGGCGGGGCATGTTTGAAAGTCCTACTGACCGGTCATGGTAAGACTGAGGCAAAAGGCAACACGTTTACCCCAATCTCTCCAAGCCTTCTGATACCAGCTGTACCACCGCCCCTCTCTGTCCCTGGATGCCTGACCTCTTTCAGCCAATTCAGAGAGGTGATGTGTTCCTGGCCCTCAGACACGCTGGGCCCTGGCCCTAGGAGAGCTCACTCCAGAAGTGGGGGCATTTCTCACTGTTTCTGTGCTCTCCCTAGGTTTCTTTTTATTCTCCTGGGCCCCAGAGCCAAAGTGAAAGCCTATCATGAGATTGGAAGGGCCGTGGCCACAGTACTGACGGATGAGGTGAGCCCATGTGTCGGAGACGGTGCTGTGGGTGAGAGATCTAGCAGCTGCATGCAGTATCAATATTGGACGTTGGCACTATCTCTGGGGAAAGCTGGGGGGGTGGTCTTCACAGGTGAAGCCGATGGGAGCTTGTTCTCACCCCACTGCCAACCTTCTGATCCTCTTCTGTAGGTCCCAAGCTGGAAGGATGGAGAAGTGGGTCAGCATTGGATCAGCCCACTGTTCTCCTTCGCCCTTCCCAAGGATTCAATGGTGATGATATTAAGGCTGTGCTTTTCAGAGTCTAAGGGAGTTAGGCATTTGAATCCCAGGGAAATGCAATGGGAGCTGGGCATGGAACTCACTCAGGTTCCTTTGGAAGCCCCATTTGAAAATCCCAGCGCAGGGAGGCTAGCTTAGCACACAGAGCACATAGCGTGGTAAGGGTCCTTACCCCATCTAGCATCAGCAGAAACCTGTAATAAATCCTAGCAGCTCCCTGTGCCGGGCTGGAGCATTTAGTGTTCATCTCAGCCAGTGGTCGTGCACAGGGATTCACTGGATAATGTAACTGCCTTTCCCTCCAGCTTTTCCAGCGAGTTGCCTGTCAGGCTCAGGACAGAGAAGACCTCATTGCAGGGATTGATGAGTTTCTGGATGAGCTGACTGTGCTGCCTCCAGGCAAATGGGACCCGACCACCCGAATCCCTCCGCCAAAGTGCCTGCCCTCTCCTCACAAGAGGTACCAGAGGGGAAGAACGCAGCAGCTTTCTGGGGCTCTTTTACTAAAGAGCAGAGCGGGGCCTGAGACACAAAGCTGAGCTCTGGCTCTGAAATCCCCCCTCCCGCCCCCTGGTGCAGGGCATTCAGATTCAGCCCCAGCTCTGCTGATGCAGAGCTTTAGGAGCGGCAGCAATCAGAGACCGGGAGCTTCACACTGACAGTGTAGTGTCCCGCAGCTGCCTCCCCACTGCCATAGCCTTTCCCCACCCCAGGGAGCTGTCAGAGCCTTTCCCCGCAGCAGTGAAAGGCTCTAGCATAGGGTAAAAGCCATGGCAGGGAGAGTCAGTGGGGAAAGGCTTTGGCAGCTTGCTGCTGCTGAGCTGTTCCCCGCTGCCTCCCCATGCCAGAGCCTTTCACTGACCCATGTAACTGTACACCACTGTGTGGACGCAGCCTGATTTTCACTGCAGTGTGTAGCTACACATGCCCTACGTGCTGCTGCATGTGGTGTGCAGCATAGATGTAACCTTAGCTGCCCCAAGGGATCCAAGGTGACAAGGCTGACAAGGGAAAAAACTGACTGAAGGGCAGTCCAGAGAGTGGATGTGAGGTCTGGCAGCCTCAGGGGGCTCTGCCTGAGCCATCTGTTGGGGTGAATGTCCACCCTTTGCCAATGCAGTCCTCGCCATTGGGGCATGCTCTGGTAGCCTCAGACAGCAGCAATGGCTCTAAGTGCCTTTGTCCATCCAAAGTTGAGCACAACATTATGGCCCTCACAAGTGGCCTGCCCTTTGTTGCCTGCATGTGTGATTCCTCTAATGCACTCTCCATGGGGCTAACCTTCACCTTGTGCAGGTGAAACATACCTTCCAGGTGGGGCAGGTCACTAGCAGCACGTGGCACTGACATGCCATGTTCTGCATTGGCTCATGTGTCAGGCAGAGCTCCCAGGGTGACTAACACAGGTCACCCAGGCTGAGTCAATTTGAGGTCAGTTCACCATCTTTCCAGCCCTGAATGGGGTGGGACCCAGTTAACTGAGGTGCCCCCTCCCCGCCCACACCCTCATCCCCGTGGTTAAGCTCTGCAGGGTTCTCTTGCTGCCCAGCTGGAGCGGCAGGGTGTTCTCAGCGGGAAAGGCTCTCTGCATCGCTGCAAATTATTCCAAGTCGTGGTTTAAAACTTAAGTGCTCTGCATGGCCGCCACCTGGCCTCTAGACCCTTCACTCCACTCAATGATAAAACTAGTGTCCCGCTACTACCTCCCATTTCTGTGTATTTCCTCTCCAGTGTATCTGGACTGCTGAGATGCAGCTTCCTCTAGGGATGGAAGTGGCAGCATCAGCTGTACTGAGACTCCCAGAGAACAGTGGGGTTGAGATTTCAATACCAAAAATTGCCTGAGGAACTAGGCTGGGTTTCGTTAATGAGGATGGTTCTGGGCTGACACCCGCCCACTTGAGTTTCTCTTGTTGTCTCAGGATCTCCATGCACCTCCGGGAATGGAAATCTCACTGCAACGGGAATGTGTCTGCAGCTGACGACAGACATACCCATGGGCACCAGCCTGTCAGCGAGGAGCTGCAGAGAACAGGAAGGTAAGTGCCCGCCTGGAGAGGCTACTGACATTTGCCTTAAAGAAAGCCAGCTAGAGTCAGCCCTGGCATAAGTAGGTGCAGTTCTCCTGAGTCAGTGGATTGGTGCCCGCTTACACCAGGGCTCAGTTTGGCCTGGAACTAGGGGCCCCATAGTTAGTGCTCTGCGCTGGCACACAGCAGACACAGGTTTATTCCTGGGCCTGGTTTCTCACTGCCAGATTGGTAGCCACTGAGGGCTCTGGAGAACCACAGGAGACATCTGAGTTGGGTTTCTGGC
Source organism: Chelonoidis abingdonii (assembly GCF_003597395.2). Classification (NCBI taxonomy): domain Eukaryota; kingdom Metazoa; phylum Chordata; order Testudines; family Testudinidae; genus Chelonoidis; species Chelonoidis abingdonii. Next base: position 74,086,949 of record NC_133775.1, on the reverse strand, counting down.
CTTGATCTCTTGTTTTCCGGACCCTAGGGTGGAGTTTCTCCTAGCAGCACATCAGAGACCCAGATTACATTCCTAGCCAGTGTCTCAACTTGGGGCTACTCCAGACAGGCAAATAAAAGACCAGAGTTAAGTTCCTGGGGATATTCAGAAGATATGGAGCCAGGTATCTCCTGATTTCATTTCAGTAAATGAGTCTCTAAGTTCTGTAGGGCAGGGGCCAACCTCACATTCATACAGTGTCTCGCAAAATGGGGCCTGGTTCTGATGAGTTTCTCGAAGAGCAACTTGGTTACAAATAAGAAAGAAATAGCACAGACAGGGTTTGCCAAGATTTTCTTGTAGTCTCCAAGGTAAATATTGACCACTGGTCAATAGAGGTAGGCCTGAACCAAACCCCTGGTTCCAATTTCTGTCTCCAACCTTGAGATCTGGTGCGCACCAGAACTGGTACAAACTGAACAGTCTGGAACTTGGCATTTCAAAATCTGGACCTGAATCTGAACCTCCCAGATTCCAGGGTGTTGGGGGCTGGGACCCAGTGTTCACATCTGCCTGGTACAGCTGCAGACTCAGACCTGACCCTGGGACTCAGCGGGGCTTGGGCTTAGCCCATCTCTGACATTTCTCTCTGGTCAATACATCAAAAGGAGTCAATATCTGCTTTCAAATAGGCCCTCAAGTGGGCCAGCCACTAGGGGGCATGGTAGCATTGGGTTTGGTAGCTTCCTTGAACCTGTTGTTCGGGAGAGAAAATAGCTCTGTTCTAGGATTCTTCCTGCAGAGCTCTCTCAGGCCAGCCTTGGCTGAGCAGGGGATCTTGCTCGAACAGTATAGAGTGATTGGTGTGGAGGATTCCTGCTCTCTGTCATGAATCTCCTTGTTTCCATGTTGGGCTGCAGGTTATTTGGAGGGCTGGTAAAGGACATCCGGAGGAAGGCCCCTTGGTACTGGAGTGACTTCTATGACGCCCTGAACATCCAGTGCTTTTCAGCTATTCTCTATATCTACCTAGCGACTGTTACCAATGCAATTACTTTTGGCGGCATGCTGGGAGATGCTACCGATAACATGCAGGTCTGTGTTAGCCTCCGGTGTGATGCCCCTTTGCCTGTGCCACAGTGACATGTCATCCCCTCTGTAGCAACGTCATTATCTTTCTTGCTCTGATGGACATTGCATCCAGTGCTGAGTGAATCATAAGTAAACCAGCCAGCTGCCATATTAATAACAGAGTAGAGGAGACAGGGCAGTTGGTGTACAGTAATGCCAATACATAGCATTTAGCTAGAGCTTTTCATTTGGAGATCTCAGAGCACTTGAGTTCCTGATAGTGCCTCTATTTTGAGATGTGGTCCACAGTCTGAGTAGAGGACTGGGAGCCACCCAGTCCTGTTTCCTTAGGTAGAGCTGAAGTTACTGAAGATGTGCTGAGAATCTAAAGAGAATTGCACCACTCCTGACAGCAAGCATTTCACCAGGTGCCAGCTGCTCACCAATTCAGACAAACAAAACTAGCACTGTGTGTAACAGCGCCACGTGGCAACTCCCAGTAAAGTTACACCTGTCTCCTCTCACAGAACTCTTATCCTGTGCCTTTCTGAACTGCTCATGCTTCGCTGGGTTTCTCCCTGTGTTTCAGGGAGTGCTGGAGAGTTTTCTGGGCACCGCTATCGCTGGAGCTGTCTTCTGCCTCTTTGCTGGCCAACCACTCACCATCCTGAGTAGCACCGGCCCCGTCCTAGTCTTCGAACGGCTCCTCTTCTCCTTTAGCAAGTGAGTAGAGGCCTGTCTCAAAGTGTCCCCTTATCCTGAATGGGTGACTGTGTCCAGTGAGCTTCCTGAACCGCTTCAAATGAGACTTGCAGCTCTTTGGATACTTAATAATCCCAGGTGTTAAAACCTTAGGCCTGGCTGGTTTCCTAAGGGATCTGTTGGGCCACTGGGGATACAGCTGTGCTAGAGGAGAGGGAGGGCTTCTGCTGTGACTCTGGAAAAGAACTAATCCCCCATTCGGCCCTGACACCCCCTGCAGAGAACCCCCTTGTTTTCAGCCTCCCTGTGAGAGCAGCCCTCACCCCTGACCCCAGCCACTGGGTCAGTCTCCCAGTGAAGAGCTTCAGGGATTCAATTCTCACACCCCGGCACGGCCCAGTTCCAACATCATGCATGAGAAATTATTCCTGTAGGATTCATGGGCAGGCCTAGAGCAGAGAGCTGGAGCCAGCAGATCATCGGTGATTCCCCAGACGTGCTGAGCTTGGCTCAGCCACCACTGACCTCAGAATTGTGCTCCATATCTCTGTGTGATGGCCATGGCATTAGAAATCGCTCTGGGGACTCAATCACAGCCTGGGAGTGGGGAGAGCTGGGATCAATTCCCAGTCTTGCTACTAATGCACAGTATCACCTTGGGCACATCTGTTGGTGTTTGCTTCTCTAGGCTCTGTTTCCCAATGTGTAGAAGGGGGATAATGATGCTCAACTGCCTGACAGGCTGTCACGAGGTACTAACAGGAGTGTCAGATGTAAGACGTGGGAGGTAATTGTCCCGCTCTATTCAGCACTGGGTGGGGGCTCAGCTGGGGTACAGTGGCCAGTTCTGGGTGCCACACCATGGGGAAGATGGGGACAAACTGGAGAGACTCTAGAGGAGAGCAACAATAATGGCAAAAGGTTTAGAAAGCCTGGCCTGTGAGGAAAGGTTACAAAACTGGGCATGTTTAGTTTGGAGAAAAGAAGACTTAGGGGGCATGGGCGGTGGGTGGAGCCCCCCTTTGGGGAGGCTAGCCCTGGCTCTGCCTCTTCTGCTCGGCCCCCCTTCAGCCGGAGCCCCTTACCTCCCGGTCCTCCACACCCGGAGGAGCCCCGAGCTCCCCCCGCTTCTGCCTGGAGGAGCCCTGAGTCCACCCCTCTTGGCCGGAGGAGTCCCAGACTGGCCAAAGCCCAGAGGCCCTACCCCCACCTGCCTGGAGGAGTCCCAGGCCAGTGGCAGCTGCGCTGCTCCTTCCCTCCCCAGACACCAAACCGCCTGGGGAAAAGTGTTTCTGGTCCAGAAGAAGGTTTTGCTATGCCCCATGCATGTTCTGGGGCAGCTGAGGAGGTGGTAGTTGCTACTCAGTCCAGAGTCCAGAGAGATTACTGATGAACCCAAGAAGCGGAATAGCACATACCGCCTCCTCAGCCACCCCGGAACCTGCATGGGGCATAATAAATCAAAAACTTCCCCCCAAAACCCCACAACCAGGGGTCCAGCGGCCGCTGCAGCACCAGGGGAGGCAGAGCCTGGCCTCCCCTGGCCTATTATATCCGCTGCTCATGTTGAGGGGGCCCTGATAACAATCTACAAATCTGGTAAGGGCTGTTCTAAAGAGGATATGTCCAATTATTCACCATTCCACTTAAAGTTGGACAAGAAGCAGGAGCTGCTCCAGGCCTCAGCATGCCAAGCACGTGCTTGGGGCAGCAAGCCATGGGGGGCGCTCTGCCAGTCGCCGGGAGGGCGGCAGGCAGGGTGCCTTCAGCGGCATGCCTGCGGAGGATCCGCTGGTCCCGTGGCTCCGGTGGACCTCCCGCAGGCGTGCCTGTGGAGGGTCCGCTGGTCCAGCAGCTTTGGTGGAGCCGCGGGACCAGCGGACCCTCTGCAGGAATGCCTGCGGGAGATCCACCGGAGCTGCGGGAGGTCCACCGGAGCTGCGGGACCAGCGACGGGCAGAGTGTCCCCCGCGGCATGCCGCCGTGCTTGGGGTGGCGAAATGTCTAGAGCCACCCCTGACAAGAAGTAATAGACTTAATTTGAAGCAAGGCAGATTTAGGTTAGACACTAGGAGAAAATTTCTAACTCTAAGGGTAGTTAAGCTCTGGAACAGGCTTCCAAGCGAGGTTGTGGGATCCTCATCGCTGAAGGTTTTTAAGAGCAGGTTAGACAAGCATCTGTGAGGGCTGGTCTAGGTTTCCTCGGTCTCGCCTCAGTGCAGGGGCTGGACTTGTTGACCTCTCGAGGTCCTTTCTAGCCTTGCATTTTTGTGATTCTGTGTGCTCCATCCAGCACACTGAGGTCATTGGACAGGTGGCACTAAAGACAGGCAGAGCATGCTGCTATTAGCGATTAGTAGGGCTCCGTATCTGTCACAGAGGTTGCAGAAGTCAGTGATTCTGTGGCTTTCCATGACCTCCATGACTTCTACAGGAGTCAGTGTGGCTGACCCCAGAGCCGCCCAAGCAGCTGGCTCCGGGGCCAGCTGCTCAGGTGGCCCCCAAGACAGCCACACATGCTGCTGCTAGAATGCCCCTGGGGACAGCCAGACCAGCTGCTGCTCCAGTGGCCGCCGGCAGTGGCTCCCCCATACACCCCCCACCAGCAGCCCACTCATGCCTCCCAGTGCCCCCTCCCCCCAAGATTTAATCATAGGTATTTTTAGTACAAGTCATGGACAGGTCAAGGGCTGTGAATTTTTCTATGTTGCCTGTGACCTGTCCATGACTTTTACTAAAAATACCCGTAACTAAATCATGGCCTTAGCGATTAGAGTTAAGTGTCATGTCTTGTTTGTGACTGATTCATTGAAACACTTTGGGCTCATCCTTTCTCCAGAGACTACAGCCTGGATTACTTGGAGTTCCGCTTCTGGATTGGCCTCTGGGTGGCCTTTTTCGGACTGATTTTGGTGGCCACCGAAGCGAGTTACCTGGTGCAGTATTTTACCCGCTTCACCGAGGAAGGCTTCTGTGCCCTCATCAGCTTCATATTCATCTATGATGCTGTGAAGAAGATGCTGAGCTTGGCGGACAGCTTCCCCATCAACTGGGATTACAAGATCAATGACGTCACCCTCTACAGCTGCATCTGTAACTCGTCTGGCACAGGTAGGAGCGGGCTGCCTCCAGTTGGGAGGGTCCCTGCATCTCCGTTTGCCTGAGTGGCTGCTTGTTTCTGTCAGTAGTGCTGGGGCAGAGCTCTGTGTATTGGAACGGGTCTTAGAAAGCAACAGTTCAGCAGTGCTTGCCCCCTCCAAAAAGGAACTGGTGTTATTATTCGTATTGTGAAGCACCTAGGAGCCACAGGCACAGATCAGGTGCCAGGTGCTGTACAGACACAGGACACAAAGACAGTCCCTGCTGCAAAGAGCTGACAGGTTGAGACAAGAGACTACAGGCAGAATTCAGACTGACGGGGAGCGTAAGGAAACAACGAGACAATACTGTCAGCATGATAGGCTGGGTGGTCTCTGCACACCAGCCAGCTGCCTGTTACTAAGCATTGTGCAGGGAGTACAGCAACGGAGAGATGTAAAGAGGCATTTGCAGGTGGACAGTGAGGTGACTTTGCAGACGTTTATGGGGAGCACCTCCCAAGCATGAAGGGCAGCAGGGGAAAAAGCACGAAGGGGCTTATTTGAAAACGTAACCAGTGGGCAATGAAGCTTGACAACCTGGGCCAATCAGAGATGGGGAATCAGCATCTCAGTGATGTATGAGAGATGAGCTGAAGTGTGGGAATAGACCAGGAAGGGACTCAAAAGTAAAGATTAGCATCTTCTATTGGGTATGGAGCAGAAAGGGGAGCCACCAGAGATGCAAATTGGAGGGTGATATGGTCAAAGTAAAAATGATCTTTGCAGCAGTGCTTTGAACAAATAGGAGCAGGGCAAGGTTGCATCGGTCAAAGCCAGAGAAAAGGGTGTTGCAGCAGGGGTGCTGGAATGGTGGGGAGGGGGCCAAGGCCCCATCATTTTTTACTGGCCATAAGGGTGAGCGATGCAGGGAAAGGGGCAGAGAGGAACGAGTGGGGGCAGGGCCTTGCGGGAAGGGGTGGAGCAGGGACCTGGGAGGGGAGTGGAATGGGCAGACATGGGGCAGGGCCTAAGGGGGAAGAGCTGGTATGAGAGCGGGACCTCAGGGAAAAGAGGCGGTGTGAGGGCAGGAGAAGGGATGGCATGGGAGAGCGGGGCCACTTTTAGGGAGCTTTCATCACCCCTATGTTGCAGTAATCAAAACTCAAGAAGATTAGAGACTGGGTGAGAGATTTAGCTGTGTGGGTGGATAGGAAAGGCCAGATTTTACAGATGAGAGGGGAAGGTATTTTGCCAGTGTCAGTCTTTGAAGAAGTGAGTGAGCATGTGCAGAGAGAGAAGTGGAGGCAAGAGGGGTAGAGGGTTTAGGGAAGGAGTCCAAGGGGGCTGGGATTGTGGAGTGGGAGTCAGTTAGAGTGCAGAAGTGGAGGCATTTGGCTGGGATGGTGGCAGAACTGGAAGAGGAGAGAACAAATCTGTACTGGAGGAAGTCAGCCTTGTTCCGAGATTTCTGCCGGAGATGCTCGGCGGTACGAGAGCAGAAACAGACAAGGTGGATGTTGGGTGTGAGCCAGAGCTGGGTGCTGGGAGGGCTGGGACCTTGTGAAGGGAGATGGGGGCAAAAGAGTCAAGGGTGGATGACAGCGAAGCATGGGGAGAATCAACAATCATATCAATGGAAGAAAATGCCAAATGGCCCCCTCTGATCGAACAGAGCTGCTCCCTGGGCATATCAGTCACACCTTCCCCATGCAGTGGCAAACAGTACAGCTTGTTACTCGTGTGAGCCCTTTGAGCTAGCACCATTGCAGGGGAGGGAGCTGGGCTGTGTGCTGACTGTTGCAGCATATGCAGAGCTGGTAACTGAGTACAAGGCTACCTTTGGCTCTCAGGCGCCTGCCCAATGCCAGCAGCAGCAAAGGGGCTGCCCAAATGTCCCTGAGGGTAGGTCCCTGGTGGACCATATCTCAAAATAACTTGGGGGGGGGGGAGGCAGAATCTGGCCTGCAGGATTTTTACAACTGACGATGTATGAAAAAGAGGAAACCCAGCTTGACTCTCTGATCTCAGGAGGACTGTGCAGGGCTCTCAGTTAGGGACAGAATCTCTTTATGTGTGAACTCAGGTAAGTGGGATGTGGTTTCAGTGAGGCTCAGTACACATGGGACTGTCATTTTCCAGAGCAGACCCACACCTTGACATGGGTTAGACTGAGTTAGGTGAAATACTGATTGCAGAGAATTCCCCAAAGATTGTGGCTCTTGTTCTGTGTGTGAACCAGTCCTGAGTTCGGGGACTGTAGGAGCCAGGGCCAGGGAATCACCAAATAGTTCGGATGAACCTGCTTTCCAGCAACTGTGACTCTAGCAACTTGGGTCAGTCAGCCGCTCTGGGCTCTTGATTAACTCCTGAAAACCCCCATCCTCTGGGAGTCGGGTTATTACCAGAAAGGTGATAATAGTACAGGGCATCCCCTCATTAATAGAGCCGCCCCCTTTGTGTATCCAGCCCTGCCAAGAATAGCACAGTCCCTAGAGGGCGAGGCCTTCACTGTGGCCCATATGTGACTGGAGCTATTGTCCCATGGACACCTCCCTGCTATATAATGTCTGTGTAGCAAACACAGCACATATCCAGGGGATATGAGGACTGTACTTGTGAGGATGCTCCTGCAGCACTTATGTAGCGTCACCACTAGAGGGTGACAGAGAGCCATGCTGCATTGGCATGAGTCACATCCTGATGTATTTTTAGGACTCACTGCAGGTCCCGGATACAAGGTTGGGTGCTCAGTCAGAGTTAAGGGGGAAAGTTCATATGAGTAACTAAAGTGTTACAGATCCCAGTGCCAGGGTCCCATCTGCATGCAGGAGGCATCTCAGCCTGGGTGTGAACTCAGCCGGAGAGGTCAGCTGTCTGTCCCCCGCGGGGACCCTCATGGAAACATTGAACTCCAGCCCTTCCCCCCAGTCCAGTGGTGGTCTCCTGTGCCCTGAGAGCAGGGCGTGTGAGGGGGAATCAATGCGGTGATAGATCCTGACTCCGATCAGAACTGTGCTGGGCTTGTTTTCTGCTACTGCCAATTTCTCTCTCCCTGTTGCATTGATCTGCCCAGTGTCTCCCATCGACTCGGACTTCCTTTGGGTCCATCCCCTCCATGCTCCCTGGTCTCAGCCTGCCAGCTCTTTGGGGGAGAACACAGCTCTCTGCGGGGTGGGTGTTCCTGTTCCAAGGGTGGAGAGGAGAAGTGTCCGCTGTGGCCATGAGAGGCAGGGGCTCAGCAGAACATTAGCAGCCTCGGTCCATTCCCCAACCCCAATTCTATGGAAGCCAGGGACCCCCTTCTCCCCCTGCACCATCCCCTCCCAGCCAAACTCCTAGAGACACTCATAGCAGGACCTGTCTGACAGCAAACTCCCAAAGACTCAAACCCTCTTCTCCCTCAAACCAGAGCGGGGAGAGGTCGCGGCTATTTTCTTCATAACCCTTCACTCTGTTGTTTGTCTGGCTTCTCAGTAGAGCTATAGAATAACCCAGGCCCCACATGGCCACATGCCAGCCCCAGGGAAATCTCAGGATCTGGGAAGAGCCCAGCTCCATCATTGTAGCTCTCAGCAACGGGACAAATTCTCGTGGTCTCTGGATGCAGGAATTTCCATGCCCTTGGGTGCATCTGTGACATGAGCCTGGGTACCCAGCTACTTTGCTCCCTCTGCACTGAGCTACTGAGTGTCTCCTGGGAAGACAGGCCAGCCTCCTCGCCCACTCTGGTGCAGCGCTGACCGCATCGCCCTCTTCACAGCTGGGCTTTGTGCTGAAGGGATGACCTCATGGTGCGCAGCTGGGATGCTCTCGGTGCCTCTTCGCTTAGTTCCACAGTCAGGCAGTTTTTTACCTCCTCCACATCTCAATGAAAGTTCTTTGCTTGTGGATGGTGTGAGGCAGCCACTCTGACAGGCTTTGCAATCAGGAGGAGTGGGGCAGAAATGTCTAATTTTCTGTCTCTCCTCTGTCAGGTTGGTTGCACAATCACTCATCTCTGGGTTTCCACTGCACGTGGAGTCTCCTACTGTCTTCTCCCAGTTTGGGATCAGCGAGCTGCCAGTTTTGTACGGCTCTGCTTTGATTTCTGGATTTCACTGTGGTGAGAATCTGCTAGTGGGAAGGTTCTGATTAGAAACTCAGAGCTGCTTTTGATTTGTGACCTTTTCCCTGGTTAATTTATTGTTATTTTAGTTCTTTGAGTTGGGCTCACTTCTGAGATCTGGCTCTTGACTCTTCCCTGTCCCTTCTCCACTCTTATCCCTCCTCCCTCCACTCTGCTCCTCTGCATTCAAGTCAGGCAGGCTCCTTCTCTTCTGTGCTCCAGCAGGAGGCACACCATGCACACAGGAGAGACAGCATTACATGTTCAGTCACTCTCAGGGGACAGAGCATGTGCAATCTGGTCAGCACATATGAACTGTGTGAGGATGGAGCATGCTCAGTGCTGTTGGAATCCTTTGAGAATTTAGGTGCCAGAGTCTAGGAAACCTCTCCTGAATGTGTGTGAACCGTGATTTTCCTAAGACTTACAGAACTTGGCTAACTTTCGGTGGCCAGTAAAACACACACGTTTCTGACACCAGGGTGACCCTTCCTGCCACATTTCAAGTCCCTGCTCCAAAGCAGAGAGCTTCTCAAGGAAACAGTTTGAAGAATTTTTAATATGGGCAAAAAAAAGCGTTTCCCCCGACTTCGTTCTCAGATATGGCTGGAGCATTTTAGCTGAACCCTTCCAACAATTGTCAGCCTGAGGCAGGTGCCTGGCATGAAACATTTCAGCCTGATCCGTTAAAGTTTGCCTGACTTTAGAGCAGCTGAAAACCAGGTCTTATAATAGGAAGTGTCAGGCAACCTTACCTCCAGGCAGTGCTACCAGCCCCACCTCCAATCAGGGGACACCACGAGAAGCCATTGGAAACGAGGAGATGGAGACAGCCTCATGTGTTGTACCTGCAGGACACAAGCAATGTTCTGTGGGGCACAGTTTGGGAAGTACTGCTCTAGCACAATCCCTGGGGGCAGAAGCCCCCATAACAGCTCCCAAAAGCCAGGGAGAGGTAGAACACACCAGCAGGGGGACCAAGGTGATGGTGGCAAACATCCTGTTAGTGCCACTATACGTTTTGTGGGTTTCCATAGGCGGGATAAGCTAAATGGAAAGAAAAGGGCGGGGGCGAGGGGGAGGCCAGAGGAGGAGGAGCAGGTGTGGAGGGAACCTGAGTGGAAGTGACTGTGGGTGTGTCTACACTGGAGCTGGCAGAATGATTTCCAGTGTGGGTAGGCACACCAGCACTAGCTCTGATCTAGCTAGTGCACTAAGAACAGTAGCATAGCCACGGCAGGAGGCACTAGCCGCCCAGAGTACATATGGGGTCTTGGACAGGATTGTGCTGTTCACACCATTCTGGCTACCCTTCTGTTTTTAGGTGCTAGCCATCAGCGCTAGTGAGGGTTTATCTGCAAGAAATGACACCCCTGGCTCCAGTGTAGCTGCACCACCTGGGGCAGAGGGGGAGCCTGGATCAAACAGCCAGTCAGTAGAGGCTAGAGAGAAAATTCAAGTTTTGCTTGGACTGTCCAGGGGTCCTTCCCCAGCTGGCTGGAGTCTCTGGCTGCGGTAGCTGCTCTCTGCAGTTCTCCCCCAAGGTCTCATGGTGGGCAGGAGGGAAGCCACCGCCTGGGTCCTCTAATGCAGTGGTTTCCAAACTATGGGTCACGACTCAGTACTGGGCTGTGGAATGGAAGGCACTGGGTCACGGTAGCTCTGGTCAGCACTGCCGACTGGGCCATTAAAAGTCCTGTTGGTGGTGCTGCCCAGCTAACGCAGGCTAGTCCCTACCTGTTCTGACACCGAGCTGCACCTCAGAAGCAGCCAGCAGCAGGTTCAGCTCCTAGATGGGGGGGGGGGGGGGGTATGGGCCTCCGCATGCTGCCCCCACACCAATCACCGGTTCTGCACTCCCATTGGCCGGTTCCTGGTCAATGGGAGCTGGGGGTGGAGGGGTGGTGCCTGCGAGTGAGAGCTGCACAGAGCTGCTTGCACACACACCACCGCCTAAGAGCTCGACCTGCTGCTGGCCACTTCCAGGGTGCAGTGCGGCCCAAGGTGCCAGGACAGGCAGGAAGCCTGCCTTAGCCCCCGCACTATGCCACTGACTGGGAGCTGCCTGAGGTAAGCCCATGCCCCAACCCCACGCCCCAATTCCCTGCCCCAGCCCGGAGCCCCCCTAAACCCTTCCTGCACCCCAAACCTCTCATCCCCAGCCACACCCCAGAACCTGCACCCCCAGCCCAGAGCCCCCCAAACCCAGAGCCCCCTTCTGTACCCCAAACCCCTCATCCCTGGCCCCACCCCTCACCCCTACACCTCAGTCCTCTGTCCTAGCCGTGAGCCCCTCCCACCCCTTGATTGGGTCACGGGCATCAACAGTTTTCTTCAACTGGGTCGCCTGAAGAAAAAGTTTGAAAACCACTGCTCTAGTGCCATACAATCGTGTGTGTGTGGGGTCCTCCTAGGGACGATTCTGGGTCTAGAGAGATGCTTGGGGGAGGTGTGGCCCCATGGCCCCTGCTCTGGCTGCTTCTGTGCCTAGCATGCCTAGTATAGGGGTGTGAGAGTCTTCTGTTTGGGGAGGCTCACACGCAAGTGCCAGAAGCTCCCTAGAAGTAGGGGGACGCCAGTGTCTGGACCATGGCCCTGCCCCCGCTCAGCCTCTTCACCTGAGGCCCCACCTGCTGCTTGCTCCTCTCCGCCTCCTTCCCCGAGGCTCCGCCCGCTCACTTCTCTCTGCCTCTTCCCCCAAGACCCCAGCCACCTGCTGCTCACTCTTCTCGGCCACTTCCCCCACGGTCCCCCATACTATACTCGCTCTGCTCTACCTCCTTCCTGGAACAGGGCAGGCCATGGGGCCATGCCCCCATCATCTTTTCCTGCCTTTGACAAGCGACAGGAGAGGAGGGGGCAGAAGAGCAAGCGGTGGAGGGGAGCCTCAGAGGAAGACGTGGAGCGGAGCATGAGCGGGGCCATGGTCTGGACACCAGTGGCCACCCCCACTTCTATGGAGCTTCATTTCGGGTACTCCAGAGGTGGTGGCAGGCCAGCATGCCTCGAGAGGGGTGACCTAGGCCACATCCACGGCATTTCCCCTCTACACGGCTTAGCCTCCCCTGGCCTCTTCTATGTGCCGCCCATGTAGCTGAGTCTCAGTTAGCACCATCCCTGGGAGACTGAAGCCTCCTGATCAGACCACAGCCTCCTAGCCTGAGGCCCAGGGGGAGGAGCCTTGCTGATAGCTGACATCCAGCACAGTTCACACCCCCATCCCCACCACTAATGACTGGGGACCAGCTCCACTGTCTCACACCAGCCCTAGGCCGGAGCCCTCTGAGACCCCCTGCAAACACTCAAGGAGACGCTGGCTGGGCGCCATGGTTTGGGGACGGGGAGAGAAATGTCTGATGGTTCATCTTTTGCAGGCAACGCCTCCATGCTGACTGAGATGCTGCTCCCACCCGCTGGCAGTGCTGGGATGGTAAGGATCATCCTCTCCAGCCGCTGGGGTAAGCGAGGGGATGCTGAGGTCCTGGCAGGCTTGTTCTGGGATGGGGGTCCCTGTGTTCCTGGGGCAGTGCTGGCATCATTGGATCCCTCCCAGGACCAGACTGTCTCAGCGACTAGGCAGTAAAGTGAAGGTGCTAGGCCAGGCCTTTTATCTAGAGGCTCTGCATGGGAGACCCTGTTCCCCTTACATGGGGGACTTGTGTGTTTCATGGTGACCTTGTTTCCAGGCGGTGACCCTGGGCTCCAAGAACACTGGTGTCAGCCTCACAAAGGGGCCCTTCCCTGCCGCTAGGAGGGGATGCCCCTTCCACAGCTGCCTCTCCCTGCCTGCCCTCTGGGAACGGCCTGGCAGCCGCTCACCCATGATGCCTCGCTGACCAGAAAGAGCCATGCACGTGGGCATGTGTCCACATAGCCCAGGGAGTTCTGCCAGATGAGCCCTGTTCAGGGGCAGGCCTGGTGCGATCCCTGCAGGCTTGTCTACAAACACGTGGCTCAGTGAGCCCGGTATGAGCAGGGGATAGATGGACAGATACAGACAAGCAAATGGCCTCTAACTTTCATCAGCACTAACCAGCCACAAGCGTGCTCTCCTCCCCACCCCTGATTGCACCACCAAGCTGCAGGGTAACTGGCCATCCTCAGCCAGTGCCTACCCACCCGTCATCTACGAATGGTCCTTGCATGGACTCGTCTGATCCCTTCTCTTTGGCCTGTGGGGCTCTCCTCTGCCTCTGAAATGTCTCCCTCTGTCCCCACAGCAGCAGGGTCTGGAGGCTGCAAACTGGTCCCTGCTGACACGGACAGAGTGTTTGCGAGTGGGAGGCCACCTGGTGGGGAGCAGCTGTAACTACATGCCTGACATCACCTTCATTTCCTTCATCGTCTTCTTGGGGACGTTCCTCTGCTCCATGACGCTCAAGAGCTTTAAAACCAGCCGCTATTTCCCCACAGCCGTGAGTGTTTCTCATCCCACCCCCTGCTCTGCAAGTACCGAGGGCAATGTGAGGAGGGTGCAGCTGTTTCTTCCTTGCAAGGCTCTGTACATTTAGATGGCTTTGTGCAGACAGCTCCTGCTTCCCCTGCTGAGTGTAAGCATCTCAGCATATGCAGTACAGCTGCTACCGGCCAGCCATGGCAGGACAGCCCCAGAAATAACCCTGAAAATCAGGAGCATTGCTTTAGAAAGTTATATAAATCTCCAAGTGTTGCTCAGCCCAGCAACGTCTGACGTCCTGCAGCTCACAGAGGCGGCGCTGGTGACCTGCTGAGTGCTGTGCTCTTTCCTGGTCACGTATATCTCACCCCAACCCACATACAGGGCCTCCCCCAATAGGTCTCAGAGTGGTGGCACCCAGGGGGTAAGAGGCATTATCCTCATTTCACAGACTGGGAAACTGAGGGTTGGAGAGACTGAGGCCAACATTCCCAAATGTGCTACTGCCTGCGGGCACCCAACAGGACACTGCTGGCAGTTTCAGGCAGGACACTTAGCAAAGGAGGCACCCAAAATCAGTGGCCCCTTTTGAAAATGTCAGCCAAGGCCACAGCGGGGGTAGGGGGACACACTGGGAATAGAACTCAGGGCCTCAGTTCTGAATGGGGTCAGCACCACCCCAAAGGACAGTTGGGGAGCCCTCCTCAGTAACACTGGGCTTTCCAGCTCCCACCCAACAAGAAAGAAGTGCTAAAGTGCTGTTTAACCTTCCTCTCTTCCTCTTTGGGGCTGGGGCGTCAGCTTCACCTTCATCCTGCCCAAGAGCAATTTAGTGCATCCACCAGAATTGTCCCCCCCAATCAAAGCTAGCGGCTTCCCCTGGTGGTGGGCTATACTGGGCATGCGTGGGAGACTGGCTTTATAAGGAAAGGCAGAGAGCCTGGGCCTTGCTGCTCACGATCCACCAGACTTTATTCCACACTCTCCATAAATAACCTCCCACAGCTTCCTAGTGAGCCTTCTGCAGGGTCGGAGCTAGGTTTCAGGGATAGCAGTGTTAGTACGTATTAGCAAAAAAAAAAAAAAGAGTCCTTGTGGCACCTTGGAGACTAACAAATTTATGTTAGTCTCTAAGGTGCCATTAGAACTGGCAGCAGGGGGCATTCAAAACATTTATTACCTCATCTCCCACATTCCCTCCATCCCAGTGCAGGGGGGTCACCAAGATCTCTTATAAGAGCATGAGCAAGTGCTGGCTTCATTGTGTGATGTCTCTTGCTTTTCACTGTGGGGTGTTTCTGGAGGACAGAGCCAGGGGTATCTCTGGGATGTGCAGATTGCCCTCCCACCCCGAGCGCACAACAACTAAGCATTCTTAAAGCACAGCATGGCCCAGATCGAGTCCCAGATAGCAAGTGGGACACCTTTTTCCCTGGGGACGGAGGGCTGTAGTTTCATATATAAGACAAAGACCCTACCAGCAGGACTGTCCCTGTAATATTGAGAGGTCCGGTCGCCCTACCTGCGGGTGTCTGATAACACCCTCCTAATGGCTTTCTTTGCTCCCTTAGCTGAGGAAGCTAGTGAGCGACTTCTCCATCATCCTGGCCATCCTCATCTTCTGCGGGATTGATGCCATTCTGGGGCTAGAGACCCCCAAGCTCATCGTCCCCAGCGAGTTCAAGGTGAGAACTGACTGGGTAATGAGAGGGGGAAAACAGAGGAATTGCTGGGAAGGGGGGCTCACGAATGGAGAAGCAATTGAATTTGGGGAGCTGGGATGATGTATATAGGCAGTGATAATAGATTTGGGGGGAAGGAACTGTGCATGGGGCACCCACGTTAGATTCTAATGCAAACTATGCATCACGTATAGAGGCTTTTTGCAGAGCCCATGTAGACAGGGCTCCCTGTGTGCATCTTCACTGCCAGTTCAAGGGTGCCGTGTGTGGTAGGTCCCAGCATGCAAAGGGGTATCCAGGTCCCAGTAGCCAGCCTGCATTGCAAACTGGGAACTGCATTTTCTAAAGGCTTCACCCGCTACATTGACAGTGGAGATGCCTGCACTCTGCTCTGCTCCATGCAGATCAGATGCAGTCCTTGGGCTCCCATGATGTTGCCTTTCATCCCTTGGCTTGGCGAGATTTGCAAGCCCTTGCTCCTATGAGGAGCCCTCCACATTTCTCTCTGGGCCCAAGCTGCAGAGCATATTCCTGGATCGCAGCCCCAAGGCTGACGCTGGGGATCTACGGGTACATGCCCAGCAAAGCTGCTCAGTAGGCTGTCCATAGACCACTGAGCAGTTAATTAGTCCTACGTCGCTTTCGGTTGACCTGTTCTTGCTGCAACGGACACATCATTCCTGTTGCTGATCAACCCCAGGCACTGGAAGTGCTGCACGGCTCATGTTGTCGGGAGACTGGATGGCTGAGGCACTGGTGCCCACAGGCAAAGATGAGTGATGCAGCTGCCTGGGGTCCCATGTTGCCCCTCACTCATAATCCTGCTTGCCAGCCAGAGCCACACCCCAAATCCCTCATCCCTGCTCTCCATGGTCTCCAGGCATTGTTACAATGGGCCCCCTGCCTCAGGCCAGCCCTGGGCTCAGGCAACGGGTAATGAAATACGAGGCGTTCCCCTTCATACTGCCTCACAGCTTCGCACCCAGCTGGAATCGGAGCAGCTGGAAGCTGTTACCCTCTGATCATGGTGATCTGATCCTGACCTGAGCTGAGTCCCTCAGTCCAGCATCTAGTGAGCCATCCACCCTACAAACTCCTCCATTGCAACTGGCACGAGTGGGCCACCTTGCTGGCAGGCTCAGCAGAGAATCCTGCATGAGCCATGGAGAGTGAGGCCCCTAGCAAGACTGCGGGTGGTGGTGAGTGTGACGCCAGCCCGGCTGCTGGCCCCACTCTGTGGATCTAGGCACCACTCCATTCACTGTAAAAGAAAGGGATTCCATGCTGCCCAGTTCAGTGCTGCTCCAGGGTTTAGATGGGCCCCTGGGGGACCAGCTGCTATAAGGCCTGCCTGTCTAATTCCCTCTACCCCACAGTCTTGACTCATCTTCTTCAGCACTAGAACTAGAGCAGGACCAAGTAGCACTTGAAGCTGCTCAGCAGCTGGATCTCAGGGGCCAACATGCCAACAGGGCTGGACAGCTTGTTGAGACTCCCCTGCAGAGCTTGCAGACTGTCTGGGAATCCAAGGCAGCCCTCAGAGCGTAAGGAGGAGCTCCAAAGAAAGGGGAGACCTTTGCTTGACCTCCCCTCCCAGAGGGCCAGTTCAGATGGGTACCCCGCAGACTGGGAGTGTAGGAAGTAAGGGATCCACCGTCCCAGGGCCCCATACTCTGATGCCAGAAACTCTCTCCAGAATTGTCCAGCCCATCACGGAGGTCACAAAGAGAGGAAGGGAACAAGGAACGGTGCCTGAGAACTTCCCCTGGAGCGACCATACCTTTCCTGGCTGCAAACTCAATGCCCCCTTTGTCATAAACAGATAGCTAAGGGTTAATGTTTCTTTCACCTGTAAAGGGTTAACAAAGGGAACCAAACACCTGACCAGAGGACCAATCAGGAAACCGGATTTTTCAAAGCTCAGGGAGGGAATGTTTGGGTCTGTGTCTTTTGTCTATCTCTCGCTATGAAGGATCCTTTCCTATCTCAGCTCTAAATCTCAGTTCCAAGTTGGTGGCAAGGTAAAAAGACAGTAAAAGCTTTTATGGGTTTTTTTGTTTTACAATGTGTGCAGTTGCTGGAATGTTTAATTGTAATTCTTTTGAATAAGACTGTTTATCATATTTTCTTTTAAAGAATCGACCTTGTATAATTGTTATCTCTGATACAGAGAGTATTTTATGGTCTTCTTTCTTTATGTAAAGCTTTCTTTTTAAGACTGTTGAGTTCCTCTGGCTAAGGCCAAGGAAACGAAGAAAGGGAAATTCTCTTGTTTAGATCTCACGAGGCGATCTGAACAGCCTAGGGAAGAAAGGAGGGGAGGAAGAGATACTTGAATCTCGTCGTGCTCTGTGTTTCAAGACTTGAAGTGTATCTCCAGGGACCCTGGAGGTAAGAGGAGAACAAAGGGGGAGTTATGGTCCCTTGTGTAAAGTACTATTCAGGACATCTAGTCTTGGCCCCCAGGGAACTTTTGGGAGATCCGAGGAGTCAGGCCCTGGAAATCCGCTGTGGCTAGTGAGTCAGCATCTAAAGCTGTAATTTAGCTGAGGGTTCGA
Organism: Chelonoidis abingdonii; assembly: GCF_003597395.2. Taxonomy (NCBI): domain Eukaryota; kingdom Metazoa; phylum Chordata; order Testudines; family Testudinidae; genus Chelonoidis; species Chelonoidis abingdonii. Next base: position 74,069,376 of record NC_133775.1, on the reverse strand, counting down.
TGTCTAGCTCTCAGTCTATGAACGCTAAGGTTCAATATTCTGGGTAGAAGCTATGACATGACTTATATAAAAAAAGAAAAGACATAATCTCTCTGCATCAAGATAACACATATACGTCATTGCTTAAAGACAAATGATGAATAAACAGCCTTATTTTACAAAAAAAAATAAACCATTTAAACATCCATGCAAGCTACACACATGTAAATACAAAAAAAACCAATAAAAGCTTACTGTCTTTTCTACCTTTGTACTCACAACTGAAACTGAAGATTAGAAGCTTGAAGATAGAAATCCTCTCATAGCTGAGAGATCAGAACAAAAGACAACAACCAAACATTCCCTCCCTGAGCTCTGAAAAATCCGGTTTCCTGATTGGTCCTCTGGTCAGGTGTTTGGTTCCCTTTGTTAACCCTTTACAGGTGAAAGAAACATTAACCCTTAGCTATCTGTTTATGACACCCTTTGTCACCTGACGCCCCAGGCAAATTGGTAACATAAATCTGTCACACCTTCTGAGTCACAGCATCAGATACACCTGGGCAGTGCAGGAATAGGGGCCAGATTGACAGCCCTGGGGACTGACCTCATTATGTTAGCCATGGAACAAATGGGCAATGGCAGGGCAAGCACCCTCCAGGTGCCAGCGTGCCCCACGCCTCTCAATCCTGGGCCTGCTGAGCTAGTCCAGCCAGGGGGCAATCAGGGAAAGCTGCAGTGATGGTGTCATCACACGGAGAGCTCTCCACTCGCAACAGCACTGAGAAGTCCATCTAAGTCACAGGACACTGGATGATAATGGCTTTCTGTGACCTCTCCCTTCCCCTCCTTCCCTCGCCTGCCCAGTCTGTGGCAACCCTTCTCTTTCCAGGTCTGCTTCTCCATGCTGCCCCTAAAGGTGACACACAGACCCACTCCTCAGTCCCCCACTGGTTGTTCAAACCTCATTGTGCAAGACAGAGCCATGGGGCTCTGTAACCCCTCAGCTCTCCAGCCCTCCACCCCAACCGTGCAGATGGGAATGTGTGGGGCTGCATCCCACCTTGTGCGTTCCCCCGCATTCAAGTCGGCTCCTGAGAGCTGGGGGTATGGAACAGATCCAGAACGTGCAATGCTGTGGAACAGGGAGAATTTTGCGTACACTAGGCCACTTTCCTCCCTGGAGTAACTCTGCTGAGTCCTCTGGGCTGACACCCGAGACCAGCCTGGCCCCTGTGTTTTCCATCCAGCTCTTTCCCTTTCAGCACTCTCTGCAATTACAGAGCCAAGAGGGATCTGCAGAAAACTCAGGGACTGTGGGATTTTATAGCCCCTTACCTTGACACTGCCCTCCCAACCCAGCTCTGCAGGGTGACTTCCTTTCTTGTGAAGGAGGAGGGGGGAATCGCCAGCCAATCCCTTGATCTATAAATAACCTCAGCTTAGCAACTGGACCCAAACTAAACAGTCATGTAATCATGCAAATGATGCCACAGCATGCAGCAAAGCAGGAGACACCAGCTCAAGTCTGGGCTTGGGTTCCCTCCCCCCCGCTCCCCCCAGGCCTGCGTGTTGAAAGGAATTAGCAGAGGCTGCAGAGATAGTGTGCAGGCTCTATGGCGGCCCATAGCTCCCTGTTTGGCGGATTGTGCATCAGGTTAATGAGGGAACCACTTGCCCATTCTCTAAGCTGGAGGCAAAATGCCACCTGGCAAATGTGGGGGAAATGCCAGGCCTGGAAGGGGCAGGGCAAGGCACCCTGGCCTGAGCAGAATGGCTGCTGTGACGTGTTTTGGCTGAAGGCCAGGGTGTATTAGGACATCTGTAATGATTAGGGCCTCTGGCAGCTTTTCTCAATAGATCTCAAAGGGTATTTCTTAATTAAAGCACATGCAGCACTCCTGAGTCCAGAAGGTCCTATTATCCCCATTTTAGAAATGCTTTCACTGTGGAATTATGCCTAAGATCATATTTTGTCAGTGGAAGAGCTGGGAATGGAGAATGGGAGATATCGCTCACACTCCTGCTCTAACCAATGTCCCACGCTGCTCTCTCTACCTGCATATTTTTAAAGCACTGGGTCTTTTCACATTCGTCATCTTTTTCTAGATTCTCCATACCTACCTTCTTACCATGGATATAGGGCTCTATTGCATTTGCCCTACTGGGCCTGGTTTTCAGACTCCAGGGAGACATGTAGAAAGGTATGCACAAATTTGTGCCTGATTTGTATGTGTACTGGCACAGGCACCTACATGGATCTGGATTTGCATGAATACACGGCCAGACAGACATCTTCACTAGACAGACAGCCCATGGGGATGTGAAAACCAGGCCCACAAAGGCTGCCATGAAACTAGTGTTACCAGCACTCACAATTGCAAATTTAGTATTTGTCTTCAAACCCCAGCTCCTGGTGTCATGTGAATACAGGACAATCTCAGCTTTCATTTAAAAAAATAAGTGTTGCTAGCCCTCATGGTGGCAGAAAAAAGCTTGAAAATGTGACTCAAAAGTTTTAAATCCAGCAGGCAAAGAAAAAGCCCCGCCCCCATTTTTTTATTATTTTCTAAAAATCTCATGATTTTAAATCAGTTTTTGTGGGCCTGACTCATGATTTCTGAGTGTTGGGTTGGTACCAATGTGAGACCATGGCCTGGATCCCTCCCCATGTGCCGTGCAACAGGAGCAGCTGGCTGCACAGGCCTGGTCCTATCTCTCGGGGCAGGACTGATGACCTTGCACAATAACAGGGAACAGTGGCTGTTGGTTAACGTTGATCAGCTGGAGCATGGCCAGGAGCGAGCACAGATGGGGTTGTTCACAAGCATCCAGGGCTCGGCTTGGGGGACTTGCTTACTGCCTCTTGGGGCCTGGCCGCTGCCATGGTGCAGAGCACAGATTGCCATTCCAGTTAGTCAGGAGGAGCATTTTTCCTCAGATGCAAAATTGTACAATGGCCAGGGAGAGGGGAGTGAGGGTTCCCTTTCCTCTGAAGCATCGTTTGTTGGCCATTGCTGGTGACCTAGTAGAGAACCGTCTGGGCCAGTGGTCTGACCTGCCCAGCCCAGCCCACCCCAATGGGCTGTTGCCTAAAGTGCTCTTTGCCCATTAGTAAGTGCAGTGCAGGGTGCTGTAATGTGCAATCTGACCCCTTGCACTCCCCATGCAGCCCACAAACTCCCAGCGAGGCTGGGTCGTATTTCCCTTGGGAGTGAACCCCTGGTGGGTTTGCCTGCTCTCTGCAGTGCCTGCCGTTCTGGTCATCATCCTCATCTTCATGGACCAGCAAATCACCGCCGTCATCCTCAACCGCAAAGAATACAGGCTCCAGGTCAGTGTGGGGCAGGCCAGCCGGGGCATGGCAGGAGGCTGGCAGTGGGGATCTGGGTATAGTGGGAAGTTGGCAGTGCAGGGCAGACTGGCCCAGGGCTGGCGGGAGGCTGGAGGTGCTGGGGATCTAGGTATAGTGGGAGGCTGGCAATGCGGGACAGGATGGCCCAGGCATGGCAGGAGGCTGGTGATGTGGGACAGGCTGGCCCGGGCATGGCAGGAGGCTGGCAGTACGGGGCAGGCCGGCCCGGGCATGGCGGGAGGCTGGCAGTACGGGGCAGGCCGGCCCAGGCATGGCAGGAGGCTGGCAGTACGGGGCAGGCCGGCCCGGGCATGGCAGGAGGCTGGCAGTACGGGGCAGGCCGGCCCGGGCATGGCAGGAGGCTGGCAGTACGGGGCAGGCCGACCCGGGCATGGCAGGAGGCTGGCAGTATGGGGCAGGCCGGCCCGGGCATGGCAGGAGGCTGACAGTATGGGACAGGCTGGCCCAGGCATGGCAGGAGGCTGGCAGTATGGGGCAGGTCAGCCCGAGCATGGCAGGAGGCTGGTGGCATGGGGAAGGCTGACTTTGAGATGGGAGAATGGGCTGTATTAGAAGGAATCACATAGGCTTGTGCCCTGTTCAACACCTTGCGGGTTTCCTTAATCCCAGGGCTCCAGGGAAACAGTCATGTCTGCCCAGAAATTGGCAGCCGGTAGGTTAAATCCCATCTGTTCTAGGGGCTCTAAGGGGGGGGGCTCGGATTGCCAACTTTCTAATTGCACAAACCCAAACACCCTTGCCCCGCCCCCTACCCTGCCCCTGCCCCACCATGGCCCTGATCCTTGTCTCGCCCCCTCTCCGAGGCTCAGTGCCCCACTCACACCATCCACCCCCCTCTGTCGCTCGCTGTCCCTCATCCTCACTTGCTCATTTTTGCTGGGCTGGTGCAGGGGGTTGGGGTCCAGGAGGGGGTGAGGGTGTTGGCGGGGGGTCCGGGCTCTGAGGTGGGGCCACAGATGAGGGGTTTGGGGTGCAGGAGGGGGCTCCGGGCTAGTGGGGTGGGGCCAAGGGCTTCAGAGTGTGGGAGGGGGCTCCAGGCTGAGGCAGGGGATTGCGGTGTGGGAGGCGGTATGGGTTCTGGGCTGGGGGTGTGGGCTCTGGGGTGAGGCCAGAAATGAGGGGTTCAGGGTATGAGAGGGGAATCTGGGCTGGGGCAGGGGGCTGTGGTGCAGGAAGGGGTGAGGGCTCCGGCTGGGGGTGCAGGCTCTGGGGTGGGGTCAGGAATGAGGGGTTTAGGGTGCAGGTGAGGGCTCCAGGCTGAGGCAGGTGGTTGGGGTGTGAGAGGGGTTTCAGGGTGCAGGTTCTGGGCAGGTGGCTCCACAGAAGCGGTGACATGTCCCTCAGCTCCTACGTGGAGGCATGACCAGGTGGTTCTGCACACTGCCTCTGCCTCCAGGCACTGCCCCTGCAGCTCCCATTAGCCGCTGTTCTCGGCCAATGCGAACGGCAGAGTTGGCGCTTGGGCGAAGCAGGGGCAGCACATGGAGCCTCCATGGCTGCCCCTATGCCTAGGAGCCAAGGGACATGTCACCGCTTCCAGAGAGCTGCATGGAGCCAAGTAGGGAGCCTGCCAGCCCCGTGCCAACTGGACTTTTAACGGCCTGGTCAGCGGTGCTGACTGGAGCTACCAGGATCCCTTTTCAACCAGCCATTCTGGTCCAAAACCAGACACCTGGTTACCCTAGGTGGGGCTCCCTGCATTGGTGTCTAATGCAGTACGAAGGGCTGGATTATCATGGGGTCATCTCCCCTGGGTTAAAGCGGATGAGACAGGAAAGGCTGATAGGTGTCCATGTTAACAGGAGATGCAGCTTGCTGGTATTGTGTAGTGATGGGCACAGTGAGGTCTGTCTCTGAATGGAGTTCTGCCTCAGCGAGCCAGGCCCCAGAAGGGGGATGGGTGCCTGCAGAGCTGGGGAGGGGCATGTTGCAGCTGCTCCCCGGCCCAATTTCTATCAGCATGAAGAATCTGGACTAATGCAAAAGCAAATCCAACCCGGGGGCTGTCTGTGGGCTGGTGAAGGGCTCTCCCAGGGGAGTGCTGGGCCCTGCATGTCTGTCCCCGCATTTGGGGACATGGTGACATTTGAAAACAAAGGTACTGTGCAAAATCAATGCACTGGCGGGGGGAGGGGCGCTTTCTTCCCCCCTCCCCTAGTCAGAAGAGAGGGAGCCAGGAATTCTCCCAGCTAATTGCCTGGTGGAGGCTCTCAGCCACTCAGGGACTGATCCTGTGAGGAGGTCACAGCCTCTGGGAAGATGCTGAGTACTCTCAGTTGGCCCTGAAGTCACTAGGAGATGAGGTCACTCAGCACTTCCCAAGATCGAGCCCTTAGCTTGGGTCACGACAAAGCCCCTAAATCCACAGAGGCCTCTAAACGCAGTGCTCTCCACATGACATCAATCTGAGCCCTGGGACTCCTGGCAAAGCAAGGGCCAGCTCCTCCCATCACCGAGGGAAACAAGGGCTTCCCCAGAGCCTTTCATGCTAGGATCTCAGCCTGCTTCTCCAGTGCCAGGCAGCATTGTCAGCTCCATTTTACAGCTGGGAAAAGTGAGGCCGAGAGAGACTAGTGACTTGCCCAGAGTTACACAGTGAATCAGTCAGGACTAAATGCCCAGTCTCCAGCCTCCCAGTGTCCTGATCTGAACACTAGGCCACACTGCCTCCCTTCAGACGATGCCTGCGAGGAACCTTTTCTTTGTGTTCCTCCTCTAGTCTCCCTAGCTTAGCTGCCTGTCTGTCCCTAGCATCCTGTGGCATCATTTGCCACAGGCACTGACGTCCCAGCTGAATGTACTAGCAGGAACCTGTCTGGCTGAGAGAGTGCCAGCTTTCTCTCTGACACTGCTGTGCCGCTTGGCCCCACCTTACCCAGGGCTGGGCCCTGCTGGCACTTGTTTTTCTCATGAGGTGTACTGAGGTTTTCCCTAACCTGCTCGCACAGGCACAAACTCAGAGCCAAGGACAAAGCCTTCTCCAATCATCAGACCTTGTGCTAAGACAAACAGGTTCATTGGGCCTGGGAATTGCACTTGGTTTTGTTCGGCTGAGCTGGGATTGTGACTTATCCAATTGCTCTTGCTGTGCTTGTTCACCTCCCTGATGCATATCAGCCCTCCGAAAGCATCTCCTAACTGTTACCAGCAGGAAGATACCCACTCTCCTTCCTTCCTGGAACAAACCCCTGCAGCAGCTGTTGTGTTAGTCTGACTTCCCTGCCTGGTTCTGAAGGCTGGAGCGAAACAGCCAGCTTAGCTTTGAGGAAGAGAAGGAGAAATGAGCTGCAGTGCCAGAACTAGGTACAAGTAGGCCTTAGTAAACAAGCCCTGCTGCATTCGGCAGGAAGTCTCCAGAGGCCATGGCGCAGGCTAGACTCACCCCCTAGAGCCAGATGAATGGTGGCAGAAACGGATTCGGGAATAACTTGGCAGAAAAAAGTACTGAGCTCAGTTCCCTGTGATTCCTGGGATCAGAGCATAGTGTTTGTTCTTTGGAGATGTCTCCATGTGGATTCCGTTCTAGACTGTGCATGTGCATGTGCTGTGCATGTGCCTGGAGTCTGGACAGCAGTGTCTGTTGGGGCGCATCTGTGCTGTGCATGTCCTCCTACCCCCTGCCAACTGACAGAATACCGTCACCATCCTTCAGTTCCTGCTTACAGCCCATGGCAGCAAGATGGAACCAAACCTGCTGCCCCTTCATGCTCTCTTGTAGTGCAATGACTTAGGGTTCATTCCCTTAAAATGACATTCTTTCCTTCCTCAAACTTTTGGGTTTTTTATTATTGTTTTGGCCACCACTACCACCTCATATGGCAGACTCAAAGCCTGCCCGTCCTGGGATGGTCCCATTCCTGCCCCTGCCAGGCAGAACTGCTGTTTATTTTGTTTAGGTGAGAGCCTCCCTCCCCATGCCTGACCGGCTCTATCTGCTGGTCTTTCTTGCCAAGAAGGAGAAACACCCAGGAGGCATGAGCCTAAAACCTTTTCTTCTGGAGCAGTCTAGGAGGGGCACTTTGGCACCCAGCAGAATGAACATCCAGCTCCAAGTCAGGCCTTTTCACTTCAAAATCCACGTCATCAGTGCCCCTGTCAGCCAGGCTGTGACTCCTAAAACCAGTACCAGTGTCTATACCCCCGCCTTGCGGTGGAACCCCTTCAGATTCTAACCTCAGACCAGAGACAGAGTACTCACATACTTCCAGTAACAACCTGCTGATTATTTTCCAAGAAAGGAACCCAGGTTCTCTTGAAGGAAACCACCTGCTTACAGGCTTTTTACGGCTCAAGACTGGTTTGTGGTTCTCGAACTCCAGGATGCAAATTTCTGTATCGGGACCCATCTGGCCCATAAAAAGGTCACATTTCACAGTAAGGCCCAGCCACTATCAATACCACGTCATTAACAGTGAGAGTCTTCACAAAATGCATGGCTGTGGTGGTCACAGATGTAAGAAGACAAGGCATTCTTGTCTATCCATATCTAGATGATTGGCTGATCAAAGGCAGATCTCATCAGGATGTTACCACAGCCCTAAACATAGATTGTGACCTATTCAGGAGTTGGACCTGATAGTAAACTACAAAAAGTAATCGCTCAACCCTTCACAGAGGATAGAGTTCATAGGCGCTCTCATCAAATTGGCAAAGGCATATCTTCCAGACGAAAGGTTTCAGTCTATACAGACAATATCCAACAACAAGATACATCCGTCAATTACATTGAGAAGCTGTCTCAAACTTTTAAGCCACATGTCATTTTGCACATGTGACACCACTAGCCCAACTTCACCTATCCCTGTTACAGGATTGGCTGAGGTCAGTGTGTCCCTATGAGACATCAAATGGACATGCATGTCATGATCCCAGCTCATATCCTGCCATCACTAGGATGATGGACAGACTCATAGAATGTGTGGAGAAGAGTACCCTACTCTGCCTCTCCTCCTCCAAAGACACTGATCAGAGATCACATCGGGAACAGGGTGGAGTGCTCACTGGAACCGTCTCCAAATACAGGGAGTGTGATCCCAGCAAGAGATTGAACTGCATATAAACCTCTTGGAACACAGGACGATCAGGTTAACCTGCAAAGCATACCTGCCAGCCTTAAGAAATTCCAGCACACAGAACCCAACAAACAGCACATTTGCAATATATTATCTAAACAAGAGGGGAGTTGCCCATTCCTCACCACTGTGCCAAGAGGCACTCAAACTATGGACTTGGCGTTGACTTCCTAGGATTACTCCAATTGCTCTTGTCTCCCAGCAGCCAACAGCAAATTGGGGACAGATTGTCTGCTAAAACAATTATGGTCTCTGAAGAGCACCATCCTCAGACTGAGATTTCATCGGAGAGGAAATTCCACCAGAGGAAACATGATGTGTCCAGTCTTTTGCGCCAGAGTAGGCATGAGCACAGGCTGTGTGCAAGACTGTCATAGTATAATTCCTCAATCTGAACCTTAGAGTTCAAATATGAGGTACTAGCATAAATTCCTCTAAGCTTAATTACCAGTTTAGAACCTGTAACGCTGCCACCAACCAGGAATTCCAGTGCCTGGTACACTCTGGTCTCCCCAGAACCTTGCCTGGGGACCCCCAAGACCCAGATTCCCTGAGTCTCACAACAAAGGGGAATAAACCATTTCCCTCCCCCTCCTTTCTTCCTCCCAGATTCTTCCCACCCTGGGGACACTAGGAGATTACCCTGCTTCAGTCCCTTGAAACACAACACAGAGAGATCAGGTTTCTCTCCCCCTTCTCCCCTCTTTACCTCTTCCCAGGCTTCTCCTCCCTGGGTTACCCTGGAAGATTACTGTACTTAAACTCCTTGAATTACAAAACAGAGAGGACAATTCACCTTCCCCCCTCCTTCTTTTTCCCCCTCCCAGTCGTTCCCTGAGAGAGACAGTAATCCTGGCACAGAGATTCCTATCCCCTTGAGCCTCAACTAGAATAGAAAATCAAACAGGTCTTAAAAAGAAAGCTTTTAATAAAAAGAAAGAAAAGACATAAAATCGTCTCTGTAATCAAGATGAAAAAAATTACAGGTCTGTTAACTTATAAAAAAATGAATAAACAGCCTTTTTCAGAAAACATACAATTTAAACATTTCCAGCAAACTACACACTTGCAAATACAGAAAAACAGTGTAAAAACCTATATGTATTTCTACCTGTACTTACAAATGGAAACAGAAGATTAGAGAGCCTGGAGATAGTGTAATCACCCTCAGAACCTAGAGAGCACTGACACAGAACAAGGACCCACACCCAAAAACTTCCCTCCCTTGAGATTTGAAAATATCTTGTTTCCTGATTGGTCCTCTGGTCAGGTGTTGTTTGTTACCCCTTTGCAGGTGAAAGAGACATTAACCCTTAGCTATCTGTTTATGACAAAGACACTGAATCCAGGTCTCATGTATGCATTTTGACTCCTCCCTCTGATACCCAGGGGGAAAGGGAAAATCAGTCAGGATACAGCTACACCAATCCTGATTGGCCGAGGCAGTTATGGCTGATATCTCGCCTCCGAATGTCAACACAGCCTCCAATGGCACTTCCAGACCATCCAGACATAATATCACAGAGCTGAGATCAAATTCTTCACCCAGACCCAAACTCATTACACCTGATGGCCCAGATGCTGGCTGGCTGAAGTGCTACTGACTGTTCCCATGACAAGTCCTACTGCACGGCAGGAAGCCCTCCACAAGGAAAACCTGCTCCTCGAAGTGGAGAAGGCTTTCAATTTGGGCAGCCCAGCACAACCTTGATGCATTGGAGCCCCCTGTTCTGAAGATCTTTGATTAGGTCCTGTACCTGGAATTCTCTGGACTCTCATTCAGTTCAACCAAGGTCCATTTTGCAGTGATTTTGCCATGCCATCCTCTCTTCCAGTCAGGCCCAGTATTCTCTCATCCAGCTGTTTCTAGGTTTTTAAAAGGATTGCTTCACACTTATCCACCAATCAGGGAGCTCCAACCTGCCTGGGATCTCCATATTGTCCTTTCTGGTCTCTTGGAACCCCATATTTGAGCCTTTTTCTGAAATCTGTCTACACCACCATACTGTCAAGATGGCCATCACACCAGCATGTGAGCCCTGAGCTCTCCTCGCCTATCCTCCTTCCACACATTCCACAGGTGGTGGTGAGCCCTCATCCCAAGTTTATTCCCAAAGATGGCTTGGACTTTGAGTTAACTCAATCTATTCATTTTCTCTCTCTCACCCGCAAGCCCCGCTGCTTCCTTGGAGAGAAAAAACTTCAGACCTTGGATGTCTCAAGGGCTTTGCTAAATTGCCTGGATAGGCCAAAGGGCTTTGTCCTGTCTCCCCTGCTGTGCTTCTGGAGCCATTTCTTCCAAGAGAGTATCTATGTGGATCACCCAGTGCAATTCAGGCTGCTTTCACATGATCGAGGGGATATTTCTCTGAGTATCAAAGCTCATCCACCAGCACTTAGGCTGCCTCTTCTGTGAATTTCAGCAACATGCCCATACCTGAGATCTTCAAGGCAGCCATGCAGAGTCATACCCCCTCACCTTCATTAACCATGATTGCCCTCAGCGTGGCTGCGAGATAGGACAGCAGACAAAACATATCAAAGAAGCACGGTTACCACAAGGTGTGTAATTATTCTTTATTCTCGAGGAGTCGGGCTGCTGCTGGGTAGCTGTGAAAATGTTCCAAAATCCCAAATTTTAGCACGAATGATTTTTTGTCTGTAAATTTGTAATGGAGAGCACATTATGTATGATTCATTAGCCCCCTGTTCAGTACATCCAGCCAGGATCAGGGACAAAATGTGACTTAAGCAACCAACCCCACCCCACTAATATAGTGACTAGAGCAGACGAGGTGAACAGTTTGTGAACAATCCATGCTTTACAGATGATTGTTCCACAGTAAATCCTACTGAGAATGAATACATTTGCCTTATATTGGGATTTGATTACAAATGACAGGCTAACCAGAAAGAGGACTAGGTACATAATTAGACTCTATCAGCTCAAGTCTTCACAGTGACTATGGTCATCACTCTACAATGCTAGTATTTTTATTTATAAGCCTTTGTAGTTTTTCTACAGACCAATGAACAGAAACAAAAAAGAACCAGAAACCATGAAGAGAAATATACCATCCATGAATAGTCTCAACAGACAGCATTAATAGCGGCTACCTTGTTATATAGAGACACTGGTCACTGGAATGTAGGGTGCACATGCATTCTGACTGGATCAGAGATTGGATCTCATCCTACACGTTGAGCCAATCAAGAACTAACAGGATCCTGACTGTATATATTTTCTTCTGTTTTCATTGAATTACTGCGAGCCAGTTGGCTTCAGGGGGCGGGGGGTGGGCAGGGGGAGATTGTTTAATTATTTCCCTGTAGGTTAACTTTTTTTCCCCAAACATATATCAAGGGATCATTGTCCACTAGACAGCAAGCTGATTGCCTAATTGGTTGGTGATTTTTAAAGGTATTTAGGCACCTAAAGATGTGGATAGGTGTCTAGTGGGATTTGCAAAACCCCCAGGGCGCCTGACTCCCAGCAATTTCCACCAGCAAAAATGAGACCCTACCTACATGACCATCCCGTGGTTAAAAGTCTTAGGATAGGCCTGGTAGTGTGAGCTGAAGATAAAATAAGGTTGTGTTAGCCCAAGGGAGGAAGCGAATCCCAGAGTCAAGGGTTCTTCACTGAGAATGTCCTACTCCCAGCCTCTAGCTAGGGTCTGTTAGCTCAGGTGCCTCCGCAGAGCCAACTCCCCTGCAATGGCCCTTGGCTACATGCACAGAGCTCCTGCTACAGCCAGTAGGATCCATTGGAAACAAGCTGTAACCCTTAATTCCCCATTCCCTGCAGGCTGATGTCTCTCTGAGCCCTGATGTGTCTCTCATTCCAGAAAGGGGCAGGTTTTCACCTGGATTTATTCTGTGTTTCTCTTCTGATGATCCTCACATCTGTGACTGGTCTCCCCTGGTACGTGTCTGCCACCGTCATCTCCCTGGCCCACATGGACAGCCTGAAAAAGGAGAGTACAACTTCTGCACCAGGAGAGCAGCCCAAGTTCCTGGGAATCAGGTATTGTGCCCCCCTCCCATTAAGCAAAACCACCTTGACCATTCCAGCTGGCGTGCTCTCCAAGGGCCAGGCTGACCCTGGAATTCCAGTGCTGAGTTGTGGTGAGCTCTGTGGTGATTATCATTGGTAGAAATCACTAAACAACGAAGGGAAGATGTGTTCTGCTGATGATCTGGTGCTGGAAGTGCTCTGGGAATTGTCTTCCCAGTGAACCTGACTCCATGCTTCGGAGTGTAGGGTGCTATGCGAGTAAGGAAAGAAGCTCCCCTTCCCCAGCTCCTCCCTTCACAGCTGGCCAGCTGCATTACGGGGGAATTTTGCATTCCTCTAAAGTACCAGGTACCAGCCACTGCTGCAGGTTGAGATTTTGGAACAGACGTGTGGCTGACGTATAGAAAACGAATGAATGGATGGGCACGCAATCAGATCCATCTGTCTGTCTAGTAGACAGTCAACTGGGAGTTTTGTGTTGACTAGAAAGGTCTGTAGATGCTCTCTACTCACTGGGCAGAGCTACATACTGTGTTACAACAGTAAGTACTAAGTGTGCATGGATTTTTTATTACCGGTTTTCACACCATGCTAAGGCATAGCTATCTGTGCAATAAGGCCATCATATACGGTGCTTGTAACCCCATACAATTCCCAAACAGTTCATTGTCACTGTGCTGCAGGAGCCAACAACAGGGAAAAGTCTAGGGCAATGGCAGAAGTTTTTTCCTTGACTCTTAGACATTATTCTCCTTTTGCAATGCCTGGTTTGACTCTGAGGTAAGGAAGTGAAGGCTGGTGCTTCATAGCACCTGGTTCAGAGAAGAATAGCAAAGCAGAACAGGGGCTTCTGCACAAGCTCTTCCCAGATGATGCCTGCAGCTCCATTTGGAGCACCTGTGTGCAGTTCCTTGTTTTGTTCACATTCAAGCTAGCCCTAGAGGCAAAGCGGAAATGGAGCATTAGCAGCGGCTTAGGGGATACTACAGGCAGGGCTACGTGCAGCTAGGGCATCTTTGTACGGCATTGGAGCAGTGCACTGGCTGTTCTGCTCTGTATCTCTGGCCATAGATTGGGACGGGTAAGAGCTGTGGTTCAGACATGAAATGCAAAGTGTCTAACAGCAGGATTGTTTGTCTGCAGGGAGCAGAGACTGACTGGCCTGGTGGTCTTTATCCTCACTGGAGTGTCGGTTTTTTTGGCTCCGGTTCTCAAGGTAATAAAGCGTTTTTGGTTGACGTCATTATTAAAGAAGTGGGAAAACATTGGACTATCAGTTAATTTTCACTCACCTAAGCCCAAGAAAGTACCATTCACCATCCCATATTGTAATGGATGACTTGCACTCCCCCATCATCTTCCAGCCACAGCTCCTCCTCCAATTCACCCTCTCCTGTGCAACCTTCACCTCCTATCTTCCATATGCAGGCCAAAGACCTCTCTCCACCACCCCCATTCCTGTGCTTATCAAGAGACCACAGCGTGGTCACATTTTACCCTCCTCATACAGTCCCCATACACTCTCCACTCTATACTGCTCTACTACGGTTATGTCTACACTTGGAATGGGAGATGTAAATTCCAGCCTGAGGCGACATACCCACAAAATACAATAAAACTGTAGTGATCCTACCTATGATTTGTCATCAGATGGACAATTCAGGGTATAGTGGGGGTATGGGGGCAGAGTTAAGGGTGTTTGTGGAATCTTTAGTCAAAATTTCCTGACTTTCAAATTTTTGTGCTTTGAAAACTCTCTCTTACAGCAGAATTTCCTGGTTTTCAAATATTTGGATTTTGATACCCACAACTTTCTAGCAAGTTGTTTTCTGCAGTAGCTAATCTGTCTTTACTACCATAATGATATCTTAACCAAGTGTTCTGCGTAGGAATATATCCAAAGTTTGAATTCCGTATAACTTAAGCAATAACCATAAAACTAAACTGCTGTGTCTGAAATGAAACAACCAAATGGGCCGGCCATACTTGAAGACTGATCTTATGGAAGATGATTACATTCCATAAGTTTTTGTAAGGAAAGCTACATCTGACCATGCTGATGCTTCTCACTTGATTTCTCCAGTATATCCCTATGCCTGTGCTGTATGGTGTCTTTCTGTACATGGGCGTGGCCGCTCTTAACAGTATCCAGGTGAGTACAGATCCACAGAGGTCAATCACCTTGACATTTCTGCACCAGTTTCTCAATGTTCTCAATATGTGGGTTGAATTCAGGGGATGTAACATTTTTGCTCAGTTCCAGCTCTAGCCGTACGTTGTGGCATGGGGGCTTATTTATAAACTTGTTAATGTTTGCGGGGGAGGTGAGAGGGTGACATCACAAATGTATTGCGCAGGTCATCCCAAACAAATGCTGATAAACCCCCTATCCCACCACCCCGTGTATTGTCTAGGTGTCCCATCTGTTACAGAAAACCTATTGTAGAGAATTTAAACACACACATTTATTAGGGTGATTTTCTGTGTCTTCTCACCAATAAAGGTGGGTGTTTTGGGGTATGTCTACACAGCAAAAAAAAAAATCCCATGGCAGCAAGTCTCAGAGCCTGGGTCAGTTGACTTGGACACATGCTGCAGGGCTCAAAATAGCAGTGTTAGATGCTTGGGCTGGAGCCCGGGCTCTGAGACCCAGCAAAGGGTGTGGATCTGAGTGCCATGTCTCCAGCCTGTGTGAGAAACATCTTTACTGCTATCTGTAGCCCCATAGCATTAGCCCCACCACCCTGGGTCAGTTGAGCCACGTTCTGAGACTTGCTGCTGCGGGTTTTTTGTTTTGCAGCATAGACGTCTCCTTAATTACTGTGAGTCCGTGAGTCCTACTGTTCAGAGCCCAATGACCTGGAATACAAAATAAAAGTGACACAATGTCACCAAAAATCAGGGCTGCCTGGGGGTGGGGGGGCGCAAGTGGGGCAATTTGCCCCAGGTCCCGGGCCCCACAGGGGCCCCCATGAGAATATAGTATTCTATAGTATTGCAACGTTTTTTTAATGAAAGGGGCCCCCAAAATTGCTTTGCTCCAGGCCCCCTGAATCCTCTGGGTGGCCCTGCCAAAAATGTTTGGTATCTCAGGGCCTGTCAGGTCAAGAAGAGGGGCTGGACCCCATTCCTAGTGCTACTGAACTCTCATTTCTAGCCCTGTGCTGCACAGTAACAGAGCGCAAAGCTGGGACTTGTATAAGCATAGAAAAGCTGTTCCTGGTGCAGGGCTGGCTTTTGCCTTTCCTGGGCCCTAGGGTGGTGTGATTTCAAGGGGGAAATTCCACATTTGGAGGGAGAGGAGGGAAAATTTCTGGGGCAGGTTGACAAAAGGAGGCTGGTTGGAGCTGCACTGGGCACTGGAACATTAGAAAGAGTCCGATGGAGCTCGATTAGGGAGCAGAGTGCAGGCAAGGCACTCAAAGGCATATGCTAAAGAAATGTGCCCCAAGACGCTGGCATTTATCATAGATAGGCATCACACACTAAGATGGGTAGAGGGGTGTGAATGGGGATGGATGGATAGATTTTATCACTTAGATAGAGGAAAGGTGATATTATAAGAGCTATGTAATAAACGGCATTTATATTACACCTTTGAATGCCTCAACTGCCCTATTGTCAATATTCCAACCCTCTGGACAATTTCAAACTGCTATGGGTTTTTTGTTTGTTTGTTTCTGTAGAAAAACGTCCTGCCCCAAAAATCTCTCTTTCTTTCCCTAAATGGGGCATTTTCCCCCAAGATGACCCCACCTTGAGGCATGGGATGGGAAGTATCCATCCCAAACCTGTGCCAGGTTGGAAGCCTGGCATTCTGCAAACTGTTAGTGCTAGAAGCTGGAGGTTTATCTGATTGGAAAGGGGAGCTTCCCAGCTTTCTAACAGGGGACACAGCATGGAAGGGTCTGAGATATCAGTCCTTGAAATCACAAGGTTTAGGCCAGGTTTAGATGCATCTAACATTCCCCTTGTTTGTAGACAGCCAGCTCCCGCTGTTGGACCCATGGATTCACTGTACAAATAAAAGAAATACGCCCTCTCTAAAACACCCTGAAAATAGCTGGTCTGTAGCACATGTGGTAGATGGCGGGGTGGGGGTGGTAGAAAGGGTTTATTGGCTCTGGTTTGGCATGACCTGCTTAACTCACTTGTGATTTCAGCATCCCAGTCTCATGCCAATAAAACTGTTCTGCCCCGCTGCCCATCAGGTATTCCCTATTAGCGGCGGGTCTGTCGAGGGCTCATATGTTACAGCAAAGCTATTGGAGAAAAGTCTTTAGAGAGTCCTTTACAAATGGCCTGTCCTAGCCCTCGTTTAGAGTTGGGACAGACAAAGAGACTCAGCTAGCATCTAAACTGATCCAAGTGCCTGGTCTCAGTGCCACCACACTGGAGGGGCTGTGCTGGAGCTGAGAAGCTGCCAGCACAAGCACTCTAGAAACAGTGCCAGCATGGAGGAGCTGGTGCCAGGGCGCTTTGCTTTTAACTGGGACTCTCTGACTCCAGAGTCTTTTCATTTTCCTCTTAGCCCAACGGGGCAGTTGCTGTAATGATTAACCCCTCTGAGCTCACTGAACTGAGGGCTGAAATAACAGGAGACAGCTCTGGGAGATGGTATGGTTAGAGGTGACTGGCGAAGGATGAGACAAGCCCTTCTATGCATCATTGTGGTGAATAATAAGGCCTCAGAGAAGCGGCAGCTGGAAGGATAAGGGTTTTAGTGGGAGGGGATTTTTAGTTTAGTTTTGCTTTTTTTTAATATTACCTGAAAAGCATCGGAGTATTATCTCTTGTCGTTCCTGGTTTTGCTGGAGGACTCCTTGGATAGCTCAGTGCTGTGGCCTTGGAACTTTCTCAGTCCTTCACGGAAAGGTCAGGGTGTTCAGACTCTTAAAGAGAGAGAGAGAAATCG
This sequence comes from Chelonoidis abingdonii, assembly GCF_003597395.2. Classification (NCBI taxonomy): domain Eukaryota; kingdom Metazoa; phylum Chordata; order Testudines; family Testudinidae; genus Chelonoidis; species Chelonoidis abingdonii. The sequence continues at coordinate 74,052,016 of NC_133775.1, read as the reverse complement.
CGCAAGACAGAGCTTCTCGCCTAAGGGTTTGAGTCAAGTGTTAACAAAAACAAGCAAAAATAGAGTGTAAACAGTCTGAATAAAAATCCCTTCCTTTCTCAATCACTCTGGGTTCACCTCCACGCTCTCTGTGACTTCAGAACCCTGCCAGTTCTCCAGGCAGCCATGGAGCCTTCCCAGAACAACATGATTGATAAGACCTCGATTTCTAATGGAAATATAAACAGTGGGAGTCCTTTTTCCTTTGTGATAAAACCCTTCCAGGCACAATCCCATTTTGCCCCCTTGGTTAGCTCTGTGGTTCAGGAGAGCCTGCCTCTCTGTTTCTGTCTCTTTCTCTCTCTCACACACACACACACATGCACGCACGCACGCACATGCAGAGCTGAAAGTAAATCAGAGCTGCTGCAAGTGAGTGAAATTGAGAGAGAGAGAGAAGAAGAATTTTGTCCTGCAATGTGTGCTTCTGACTGTTGGATAGAACTCCTACTAGACTGCCAGGAGCTAAAGACTGCAGTATGTTCAGTGTTGCCAGCTCTTGTGATTGTATTGCAAGCCTTGTGATAGTCAGTGTTTTTCATAAAGTCCAAACTCCTTGAGGCATGTAATTAAGAGAGAATCTGTTTTCATTAAATAAAAAATCAACCCCTCTTCCTTGGAGAGAAGCTTGAAATCGTGACCCAAGTTAGGGCTGGCAGCACCGCATGTCGTTGGGGAAAGATTTTCCCCAGGCAGGTTTCCAATCTGAGCTTGCTGTAGGACTTCAGTGGGGTTTATGGCATGTTAATCAGCATAGCAGAATTTTCCTAAAGTGTTCCCTCTTAGTATAGGAAATGTCTGTGGGACTACTTTACCCAGAATCCTTAGCGGGAAGTTGGGGTTGGAGTTTGGAGTGTGGAGTCTGAAAAGCAAAGCCTGGCAGATTGCAATCTGCAGACCTCAGGGTCTCAGACTCTCCTTACCAGAAATAAATCCCCCAGATGAGCACAGAATATATCCTGGGAACCTCAGTGTCCTGTCTCATTGCTGGGCCAGGGGCTCACCCACTTGGCACCTTGTGACCTGTTTGCCCTTGTTCCATTTCAGTTCATGGACAGAATCCAGCTCCTTCTGATGCCTGCCAAACACCAACCTGACTTCATGTACCTTCGCCACGTCCCCCTGCGCCGAGTGCACCTATTCACACTCATTCAGATGCTCTGCCTGGCTGCACTGTGGATCCTCAAGTCAACCGTAGCTGCCATTATTTTCCCAGTGATGGTAGGAGGTCCTTGTATCCGCACTGTGCCCTGCTAAGTTGGGTGGCTTTCTCCTTACATGGAAGGGGAGCACTTGTTGATCTGCATCTCCAACCCTGGTCCCACTTTGGTATGGCCCAGAAATAGCCAAATCCCGGGCCTCAGACAACCCTAGATCCTCTCTCTTGGGCTTCCTCCCTCTCCCCTCCTATGAAGTGCTCACGATTCCCATTAGACAAGGCCCTCCAGGCTTTCTCGAGAGAATGGGCTGCCAAAGGGATCAGCTCCCACTCTCTACCCAAGGGTGTGAGAGACCTACAATGTGCCTTGGCTTCCCAGACAAACAGCCTGATGCCCTATGTGTAGAACTGCCCTTGATGAGCATCTGAAAACTCCAGCTGCTGTAGGAACTTGGAGGCTCCCTACTGATTGGAGTGGGCTGTACCTGTGCTCTACAATGGTTCCTGTGCAGTCCAAGATCGCAGTACTAACTGTCAATGCCATGCCAGCTCTGGGACCGAGACCCTGCTGGCTGTATGTTCTCACATGGCAGCTGTGGGCTGCTGGGATGTCTCTGGTGTCTGAAGATAGTAACCAGGCCTGGTTTGGAAAGCTTCAGACCATTGCTGGAGGCATCTAGGGCCTGTCCCTGCTCCTGCTCCTGCTCCTACTGAAGGCACAGTGTTGCCACTGACTTCACTGATTGCAACAATGGGATAGGTTCTCAAATTGGGACCTGGGGTGAACTGACATAAGACTCAATCCTACACTGGATGGGGATGTGAGCCACTTCAGTAATAATACTTTGCACCTATATAGCAGCTTGTGTCCAAGGACCTCAAAAAACCCCCCACTGAAATACTAATTTGGCCTTGCACCCTTGCAATATATTATCCCCATATTACAGATGGGAGAACTTAGGCACTGAGCAGCACTGGGTCTTGCCTTAGGGTCTACAGCAAGTAAATGGTAAAGTCAGAATAGAACTCAGGAGTCCTGACTCCCATTCTGTGACCACTGAACTACGCTCCCTGGGGGTCACTGATTGTTCCCATCCTTTGCACGATGCTTACTTGACCCTTTGGTTTGGCCCCAGCTCCTGGCGCTGGTGGGGATCCGGAAGGCGATGGAGTGCGTCTTCTCCCAGCAGGACCTCAGCTGGCTGGATGACATCATGCCAGAAAAAGACAGGAAGGAGGAAGAATTAAAACTGCAGAGGAGCCAGGAGAAGGAGGAGAGTGATAGCGAGGATGTAAGTGGGGCAGGAAAGAGCCGTTTGCCCCAAATGTTGTTACACAGATACACGCACACAGAGGGCAGGGAGGCATTCCCCTCGTTGTGGGTGGGAGTGGGGACTGGCCTCTCTCACCTGCTGGAGAAGCGCCATTGTGGGCACGCTGCCCCTTCGGCCTCAGCCCAGGAAGAGAGAGTTGATCACCTGTCAGAGGGCCCTCCATCGGGCCCAGTGAGGCAGGCTGAGTGAACAGACTTGCTGAGGAGGCCTCAACAGTGTGGGGGGAAGAGAGGGAGGAGATGCTCCTTCTCCACTGGGGCTCCTTGGAGAGGAGTGATCCTAATGTGTGTCTAAGGAAGGCTCCAGTACAGAGCATCTGAGGGGAGGGAGGGACTTTGGATGGAGACTGTAGCTTCCCCAATTAGCAACAGTGCCCAAGAGGCTGCCTTGAGCCCATTCCAACCTTGGGGCCCGTAGATGTGTGGACTCACCCCTGCGGCGCCTCCTGCTGGTCTTTCAGGGAATTAGCTCTTTTTCCAGCCAGGAGCGCCCTCTGCAGGCCAGTGATCCACCTGTTCTCTGGCCCCTTGTCCCTCCCTGGATTCCGGTGCCCTTTTACCTGGGGTGCTACCCCGTGGCAGTAACCCCTCAGTCTTAGGGTCTCCCCTCCCCAGGGAACCCCCACCCACTATTCCCACTTCACCTCAGTATAAGGCTACTGCCAGTCATCATCTAGCCCCATGCCCTGGGCAGACTGCAGTATCCGCCTGCTCATCACTGGCAAAGAGGGTTTGGACCTCCTGCCTTGGCCTACCCTTGGGCTGCCCTCTGCAACCCCCAGTATTTTTCAGCCCAATGCTAGGCCACAGTCTGGGGCTTTCCAGGCTGGAGCTCCCCAGCCTGTCCCCAGCCCTGCTCCACTCAGGTACTTTGTCCACTGGCAGATTAACAAATTTGGCGCCACTAGGCCCTCAAAAAATTGCCACCCCACCAGCTCACCTCTGCTCCCCCATGGTAAGCCTGGGAGGGAGAGACGGAGGGGGGAGAAGGGGAGTTGTGGCGCACTTGGGGGATGGCAGCAGTGGAGTGGAGGTGAGCTGGGGTGAGGAGCGGTTCCCAGTCCCCCCGGATTAATCCTCACACCCATGGGCCCCAGCTCACCTCTGCTCTGCCTCCTCCAAGCGCACTGCTACTCACTTCTCCCTTCCTCCCAGCACTTTTGCGCAGGGAAGCATGGCACGCTTGGGGGAGGAGGGAGGTAGGGATTTGAGGAAAGGGCGGAGTTGGGGAGAGGTCACAAGCAAATTTGCCACCCCTGCAAATTTGTTGGCCTAGGCGATAATATGCTGCTGACTTTATCTCTAGCTCCCTGCAGCCAGGCCCTTCTCCCTCTACAGGCAGAAGGAGACTGTCTGTGCTCCTGGCTCACTGCCTCTTATACAGGCCAGCTGGGCCTGACTGGGGCCTGGTCACAGCTGAGCCTACTTTCCCCCAGTCAGCCCAGGCTTCTTGCCCCAGCCACAGCCCTCTCCTGGGCTATTTCAAGCCCTTCAGGGCAGGAGCAGGGGACCACCCTGCAACAGGGCCCCACAGCTCACCTCTGTCAGGAGCAGTGGATGCTGGGAGTTCTTTGGAGCTTCATTTTCTATTGGAAAAGGCAGGCTGAGCACGGTGGGACTTTGCTGTGGTTTGGACAGACACAAATATTGGCACGAGGATCCCACTCACAGCCAGCAATACTGGGGGACTTCGGGAAGGGCTTCTCTGGAGCCTTCCTGGGCTGGCGTTACCATAGGAACAAGCAGCCAGGCCTTTCTCATCACAGGGGATATGACAGACGGTAGCAAAGTGGCCAGCACAGACCTGCTACGAATGCCTGATGAAGCAGTAAATTATTTAGCGTGCTAGCACGAGATCTGGGCAAGGCACCAGGCGCCAGTACTCTCCTAGTAGCTCTGAAAGGCTTTGGATGCAGTCCCTCAGGACATTCACACAAGCAAACCAGAGAAATGTGATCTAGATGCAATTACTAGTAAGTGAGTGCACAACTGGTTGAAAGACTGTAGTCAAAGAGCAGCTATCAATGGTTTACTGTCAAACTGGGAGGGTTTATCTAGTGGAGTCTCACAGGGCTCAGTCCTGGGTCCACTGCTAGTCAGTATTTTCATTAAAGACTTGCATAATGGAGTGGAAAGTGCTATAACACTGGTGGATGACACCAGACTGGGAGGGGTTGCATGCACTTTGGGGGACAGGATTAGAATTCAAAACCACCTTGTAATGGAGCACTTCCCCGCTCGTTCCAAAAGTCAGTCAGAGACTGCTTAATATGCAAGCACCAGTGCCCTTTTATTCCTTGTGTCAGTTCCCACCACCATTTATATACAGTCCATTCCAGCCAGCTCCCTGGGAGACAGCTAGCTTCTTCCACCAGCTCCTCCCTTTCCTGTTTCCTGCATCCTTCCTGTCAGCTTTATATAGCCTCCTGGCTAACAAGGCCCGCAGGTGTTTTTCCTTAAGCCCTTTGGTGAGCCACACCTAGCCAGTACCAATTAATACCCCCTTAATCAGAGCTGGTCTAATGGGGGCCTGGCCAGAAGCTTTTTGGCCAGCACCCTGTTACATACCTGGACAAATTGGAGAATTGGTCTGAAATCAACAAGATTAAATTGAATAAAGATAACTGCAAAGTACTTCGCTTGGGACGGAAAATCAAATGCACAACTACAAAATGGGGAATAACTGGATAGGGGTAGTACTGCTAAAAAGAATCTGGGGGTTACAGTGGATCACAAACTCAATATGAGTCAACAAAACGATGCAGTTGTGAAAAAGGCAAAAATCACATTAGGAGTGTCATGTGTAAGGCACTGGAGGTAACTGTCCTTGTCTACTCGGCACTGGTGAGGCCTCAGCTGGAGTCCTGTGTCCAGTTCTGGGCACCACACTTTAGGAGAGATGTGGACAAACTGGAGAGATTCCAGAGGAGAGCAACAAAAATGAGACAAAGTTTAGAAAACCTGACTTGTGAATAAAGGTTAAAAAAGCTGGACATGTTTCATCTTGAGAAAAGAAAACTGAGGGGGGACCTGATGACAGTCTTCACACATTTTAAGGATTGTTCTAGAGAAGACATTGATCAATTGTTCTCCATGTCCACTGAAGGTAGGACAAGAAGCAAAGAGCTTAATCTGCAGCAAGGGAAATTCAGGTTAGATATGAGGAAAAACTTGCTAACTGTTATGATAGTTAAACTCTGGAACAGGCTTCCAAGGGAGGTCATGGAGTTCCCATCATTGGAAGCTTTTAAAAACAGGATGGACAAACACCTGTTAGGCCTGGTCTTGGTTTATTTGGTGCTGCCACAGCTCAGGGGCTGGATCTGATGACCTCTCGAGGTCTCTCCCAGCCCTACATTTCTGTGATTCTGTCCTAAGATCCTGAGGTGTTCCTGGTCGCTTGAGGGGTGGTGGAGGAGACTGCCATGAGGAATACAACAGCCGAGGAGCTCCGAGTGCTTTGCTTCATGAAGCCTCTGAGTAGCTCTGTGAGTTAGGTCTAAGTCCCATATCACAGAGAGGGGAAATGAGGCACAAAAATGATAAGTCCAACATTTTCAAAAGTGGCCTCTCTTCTTGGGAACCTAAATTTCTGGGCATCTATCTTAAGATGCCAGGGCCACCTCCTCAGACATGCAGAGCACACACAACTGCAGCCACAGTCAGTGAGAGCTGCAGAGTGCACCACTTCTGAGAAGATCAGACCCTAGGTGGCTGAAGGCGGGTACCCAAGACCAGAGGCCACTTTTGAGGCAGAGTGACCTCCCAAAGCCATGCCGTGCTAGGGCTGGATGGGTAATGGATTTTTCCACTTGCCAGCGATTCCCAAAAAACGTAATCAGGGAGAAAACTAGTTTCAGGTCAGACCAAAACCAATTATTTTACCTTTCAGAAAGAAGTTGTTTTGGGTTGAATCAAATATTTCATTTAGATTTTGAGCATTTTTTATGTTTAATTTTTTTAATAATAAAGTTAAAGGAAATCTTGAAACAGAAAGTCGTTTCCAATTGAAAAATCAAAATAGTTTGATTTTTTCCTAATGTTTTTTGTTTGTGTGGGTTTTTTTAACCAAAACAATTTGGTGAAATCAACATGAATTCACAAAATGGGGTGGGGTCCCCACATCTGCATTGTTCACTGAAAAAAAAACATTGGTCAAAGTATTTCACCCAGCTCTGGTGGGTAGTTGAGGTAGAACTAGAACCCAGGACTCTCTGATCCCTACCCTAGCCACATGTACCATGCTCTAGAGTGAGTTAGTCATACTTATGCCATAGGGAGGACTCACTGCCAAAGCCACAGTAAACACTGTTGTAGCCTGTCTGAGCGTGGCTAAGTGGCAGGTTGCAAAAGAGAAGCTCACTTAGGTAGACGGCGTGATTCTGCGTGAAGAATGCAGCTCTCTGCCACTGGAAGTGTTTGAATGACGCTCCACAGTCAGTGGACAAGCCAGTAACGGCTGCCTTGGCCTCTGCTTCTTTCCTACAGTCTGAATTCCTGTACCAGGAAAAAGGACCAGAAATCAACATCTCTGTGAATTAGAGGAATCCAGCCTCGCAGATGGGACAAGGCAAAAGGTAAGGGACAGTAACTCACATGATGCACCTCATCTGGGTGGTGGTGAGCCAGCTGTGCTGCTCCTGTCCCTGTGCGTAGTCATAAGGAGCATGAACACCTGCAGCCTCCTGGGGAGGAGTGGGCACTTAGCACCTCAGAACATCAGGCCCCGGGAAGTCTGCAGGAGCAGGATGGATCACTCCTGACAGAGAGTACCTTACTGCCTTAGCTCACAACTCCCTCCACACCATGCAGGGCTGGGGCTGGTCCTGCTGCCACATGGAACACTTCACATCCTCACAACATACAATAGGATCTGTCCTCTGGGTTCTCCCTTAGACACCTAGGGCCTGCTTATCCTACCCAGCACAACCAGGGCCTTCTGCCAGCTTCACCTAGGACATTTGGCAGCGCAGGAGGTGAGTGCCCCTAGGCAGCGCAGTGAGCCAAGTGTAAGCAGATCACTTGTTAGCATGGCAGGTGACTGTACCCCAAGTGTTGTGTTCCATTTGGTGGCTGCAACAGCATCCCAGTGGGTGTGGTTCATGCTGTGTACATGATATGTTCAGCAGCAGGAAGCATGCAGCCCTGCTGACATAACTGGTGCATCCTGCAAAACTGGCTGCATTGCACGGTGGATGCGGACACACCTAGTTCATTTGGCAGCATCCTGGCACTTGCGCTCCTCTGTGCAACCGCAGCATGGCAAGGCTGTTCTTCCAGACGGGCCCAGACCATGCAGCACATAGCAGTGGACCTCCCTCAGGTGCCCCTGCACCATTAGGCAACTGGGCAAGTGCACTTCAGCAGGTGAACTGGGTCGATCAGAAGCAAACAAGGAATTCATAGCTACAGTACCAAAGGTTAAATGTCTTTGAACACTCCCCTAATCACAGCAGCTGCCACAGGGTCACACAGGCAGGGCAACGCAGGGCATGTTCCAGAGCGCTGGAAGGAGGCCCACGCTGCAGTAATGGGATTTCTAAAGAAGTGTCAGAGGAGGAGCCGCTTGTTCTGGAAGGCCAGGCCGAAGGAGCAGAGCACAATGAGCTTTCCTAAAGGCAGCTGCATGGGAGGGCAAGTTTAGTGAAGCTTTCTGAAGGCCTTGCCAGCATTTTCAGAGGACTCTCCCATGTGACAGCTGCTGGCCTTCAGTGAAGGAAAGCAGGATGTGTGACTCCCAGGTGGAGCCTGGCCAGGCTCCCCTCACCCAGCTGTAGGGGGTACTGGGGAGTGTCCTAAGTGAGGCAGGAGGTGGGATCAGCAATTGCTGGGAACTGAGCAAGGAATGAGGATGAGAGTTCTTGTCTCCAAATCTCTGTCCATTGTGCTGGGGGTTCTATTTTGTAAGTGGAACAGAGCAGCAGAACTAGACAGCTGACAATTCTTGGTTCATCTAACAAATGCCAAGGATTGTAATGCAAACAGCAAAGCAACACAGTCTGCTCTAGTGTCAGCTGGGGCTCCGCACTGTGACTGGATCAAGGGCATCAATGTCCCTTGCCAATAAACAATAGTCTCATGTGATTTTCTTCCCCCTACATGACTTCTGTGTTGGGCAGGGAGTGTTTTCTGATGGTCTCATGCACGTGGGAAGCAGACGACTTGCATTTCTGGGAAGAGGTTGATCTCCAGAGCTCCATCGACATCCCAGGAACTGACCATGGCTGGTGCATGATGGTTTAAAGGGAAGGTGCAATGCAGGGAACAAGTGTTTTTAAGCTTAAAATTCTGGAACAAAATGGACACAGCAGTCTCTCTCCCCCTGACATAACCTGCTGTGCTGGGTAGGATGCCATTACCAAATACCTTTCCTGCATAGTCCCTGACTGGATACCATGAGTTGTTTGCAGAGTTGTTATAGCCATGTAGGTCCCAGGATATTAGAGACAATGTGGGTGAGGTAATAGCTTTTATTGGACCAATTTCCTTTGTGAAAGAGACAACAGAAGATTTGAAGAGCTCTGTGTAAGCACACAAGCTTGTCTCTTTCCTCATCTACCTTGTCTCTCTGGACACTGTCAGCTAACTCCTGTCTGCCACTGAGTAGCTTAACAAAACCAACAATGGATGTAACTATTGTTCTATTTATTAAAGTGCTGCAATTCCTCTGTTAAGTGGATCCCCTGCTTGTGAGCACTCTAGAATCATGCAATTAAAATGAAACCAGAGACTTTTTGAAACTGGTTCATTTCCCTACTCGTTGGATTTTGCATAGTTGGGAAAAACTGTTAGTACCAGTAACAATCTTTCCGATGTCAGAGTCTGACCAAACACTGCTGGTCTCCTACAGAGCAAGAAATAAAGCCTCCCCAGCCCGCTCTGCTGTCCTGCTGCATCTCCACTGTCAGAGTGCTCTAGATTTCTCAGAGGGAGCATATTTGACTACAAGGAGGCAGCTAGACTCACACTCTACTGCAACTTGTGAAAATATCTCCCTAGGGCATGTTCAGCTTGTCACCAGAATTCCTTCCCCAGGGCGCCCTTTAGGCTCTGGGCAGGATCCCCAGCACTCAGCCAGGCCACTGCTCTGCAAAGTCTGAGTGGTTTTCCCACCCCACTTCCAGTCCTAAAAGACTCCACCCTCTGACCAGGTCCTGAGTAGGACTCCTGCCCCTTCCCGGGTTGTCAGAACAAAAGGGGAATTAAAACAAAGGCATGATCCCACCGCCGAGTTAAGACTGTTCCTTTCAGGAGTCCATCAGGCTGTGACCCTAAACTGAGTTCTCAGGGAAATATAGAGGAATAGTCCCCTCTCAAGGTGAGCTGGCAGCAGTCATCCAAGGAGCTCCTGCCTCCAGAGGTAAAGGTCTGCTCTCCTCCCTGGTCTACCCTCCACTGAGCTGGGTCAGACATTCTCCCTTGTAAGCTCCTGCCTCCACTGCTGACTTGTCTCACAAGTGTGTCAAGGCGGGGCTACCAGAGCCCACATTAACTCATTAATCCCTCGTTGACCAGCATGGGGTCTGTATACCCCATCACAAGCTCTAAACAGCACCCAGGCGTACCCCATGGAAATCCCCAGGAGCAGATCTCTCAGGCCTGATCTACACTACGTGTTTAAACCAATTTTAGCAGCGTTAAACCGATTTAACGCTGCACCCGTTCTACCAACGATGGCCCCTTTTATAGCGATTTAAAAAGGGCTCCTTTAACCGGTTTCTGTACTCCTCCCCATGAGAGGAGTAGCACTGAATCGGTATTACATATCGGATTAGGTTGTGTGTGCTTCAAATTGACGGTATTTGGCCTCCGGCAGATCCCACAGTATCATTTGACTGCTCTGGGAGCCAAATCCGAACTCGGATGCACTGCGTCAAGGTAAACAGGAAAAGCCCTGCCGCTTTTGAATTTCTTCCGCTGTTTCGCCCAGCGTGGAGCTCTGATCAGACAATGGGTGGCGATGCAGTCCCAAATCCAAATAGCATCTCAGCTGCGACCGTACGGAGATACTTGATCTGACAGCTGTATGAGAACAAATCTGTTCTATCAAAGGCCTCCGTTACAGAACATGACAAATGCCAAAGCATTTGAAAAAATCCGAGGCTGTGATACAGGCCACAGCACATGCCTGTGGCTAGTTGGAAGCCAAAGAATCAAACGTGCTCAGGGAGGGGGAGGGGTGACTGAGGACTCACGTTAATCCCCACAGTCCAGCCAGTCTTCGTTAAAAGTATTTGCATTCTTGGTGAAGCTCCCAACGCCCGGGTAGGGTCCAAGCACATGTCCGGGCTGGTTCAGAGCTATAGCTCGTTAATTACCCCCTCTTCTCCCACGGGTGAAAAGAAAAGGGAAAAATCTTTTTTCTTTGACTTTTTCCATGTCACCCTTTGTCTGCTGCATGCGCGGGTAGCGCGATGCTGCGGGCCGTGGAAACAGCAGTCATCTCTCCTCCCGTCCCCTGGTGGCAGATGTACAATATGACCTGATATCCGTCATCATCATCAGCCCGTGTGACGTGCTCCTGGCTGGCCTTCCCTCGAGAGGTTGGCGCGGGGGCGCCTGGTAAAAAATAGAATGACTCCCGGTGCATTCCAGTAATGGTACAGAACGGCTGGAACCGTCTGCATCATAGCACGCCTTGGTGGGCTGAGCTCCATTCAGCCCCCTCCCTGTTCATGTGTAAGAAAGTTCTTGTACTGCCTGGACTATTCATAGCAGCGGATGCTGGGGTTCTCTCCCCCGCACCATTTGTCCCTGGCCTGGACTTCATAAGCAGCTGGAGGCTGCCTCCCCCTCATTATCGCACTAACAGCTCAGTGTTTTTATTCCTGCATTCTTTATTATTCATTCACAAGAATGGGAGGACACCTGCCAACGTAGGCCAGGAGGGTTGGAGGAGCAGGAAGCAACAGGTCGTGGTTGTTGCAGGGGCACCTCCTAGAATGGCATGTAGCTTCATCATTTCTGTGGGATGCTGACATGGAGCGGCGCTGTGCTCTCTGGTTCTCTAGTACACTTGCCCCATATTCTAGGCAGGCCTGACTCTATTTTTAGATACCATAAAGGAGGGATTGACTCAGGGAGTCATTCCCATTTTTGTCTTTCCGCCCCCAGCCGACCTCAGCCAGGGGCACCCATGACAGCAGCAGATGGTACAGAACGACTGATAACCATCATCTCATTGCCAATTTATAATGGCATGGCAGATGGTACACAACAACTGATAACTGTCTCTGCTATCTTGCAAAGGCAAATGAATGCTGCTGTGTAGCACTGCAGTACCGCCTCTGTTAGCAACATCCAGTAGACATACAGTGACAGTAAAAAAAAGCTGAACGGGCTCCATGGTTGCCGTGCTATGGCGTCTGCCAGGGCAATCCAGGGAAAAAGGGCGCGAAATGATTATCTGCTGTTGCTTTCACAGAGGAAGGAAGGAATGACGACATTTACCTAGAATCACCCGCGACACTGTTTTTGCACCATCATACATTGGGGTCTCAACCCAGAATTCCAACAGGCAGGGGAGACTGCGGGAACTATGGGATAGCTACGGGATAGCTACCCACAGTGCAACGCTCCAGAAATCGACGCTAGCCTTGGATCATGGACGCACACCACCGAATTAATATGCTTAGTGTGGCCGCGTGCACTCAACTTTATACAATCTGTTTTACAAAACCGGTTTATGTAAAATTGGAATAATCCTGTAGTGTAGACATACCCTCCGGGAGTTATTGCTACACTGCATCAAGCTGGGGCTCAGTGCAGACACATTCCATCACAGCTGGCCATAGAATTCTACACCATGCACCATGACAATATGGATGGGCCGGCCATGTGGAGTACAGGTCCCAGCAAAGCTACTGCATTGAAACGGAGCATGGCATGCTGGGACCTGTAGTCTCCATCGGTTTAATTTCTGTATTAAAGGTGGAGAATGCTGCAGTTTCCTCCATTTTATGCCAAGTAGTTGCAGCTTTTAAGCGGGCACCTTATAATTGTGACTGCCCATGCTACTAAGGGTGGTACTCCTGTACACACCTGAGGACTCAATAAGTTGTGCTGGGTTCTGTCCTTGGGATCCATGGTGAATGGGTTCAGAAGGAAATGGTTTCATAACAACTCACCACAAATCCCTTTGTATTGTGGGAAGCAGTAGCACCCTCAGCTCGGAGTGGTGCAGACCACTTCTCACATGATGGAAGCCCAGCATAATGGGCATAGATCTCAGAGCCATCCGTACACTGGCATGAGAAGGAAGAAGGAGCAAAAATTTCTAACTATGACCTGCCACAATGATTCCTTGTTGTAGCAGGGTGACTGCCTCCTGAGTGCTTGCTTGTGGCTGGAGCTGGCTCTATGATCCCTGCCTCGGTTTCCCCTTCTCAGGCCCCCTCAGTAAACTCCACAGTATTTAAAACAAAATTTCCCTGTTTGGGTGGAGTCTAATTTATATAATTGTTCACACACTCTCCAGTGGCCCTAAAGGTCACACCTGGCCCTCCTAACTTGTCATTGCAGGACTTGGGCTGTTCTTCTTCTTGGCCCCTTTGATATGCCCTCTACTGTTGCCACACAGAGGGGAACTGAAGTCTTCTATGAGCAGAACTCGATCATGTGTCTCACCTGCAAGTCCACAATTAACACAGTGTTTCCAACTGGGCCCAGCCTCTCCATCCAGAGAGTCTGTCTTCTTTGGCGTCTTGCCTAAGATGTGGCCTGGTATCCCAGCAGGGACCCCACAGAAGCTTTCCAACTCCACCATGCTGCTCTCCTGCCTTCAGCCTTCCCCAGGAACTTCCTTACAACTCTACAGTGTCTGCAGGCATCTGCCAACAGCCATCTGTAGCATCTTCTCTCCATAAGTCTCGTCCTGGCTTGATTGGGTCCCCTGACCCTCCTTGTTCTCCCCACGTGGGGAGAAATGTTGCCTGTAGCACAGGCAGGGCTGAGCCCACTTGGTTTTCTAGTACCATAGTGATTCTATTCTGCTCCTTTTTTAAGCAGGGATTCCGCTGGCCAGATTCCTGAGCTGGACGTACTAGGCAATGAGCTAGTGAGTTTTGCTGATGAATAACAGCAGCGCTCTTTGAAAGCTGCCATCACTCAGAACTTGTCTGGGGAGACTGTAAATATCTGTGTTCAAATTAGAGTTTGCATTTTGATTTCCCTTTGCCGGAGTTCCAGGTTTCCTAATTATTTGTAAGGACAACTGTCATGTGTGGCCACTAGGTTTTAATTTGTCCTCAGCTTCTAGGGAAGGAGACTTCTTCACTTTAATCTACACCTGAGAGAGGTTTCAGTACCTGGAGATATATATTGGGCCACTGAAAGTAATATGACAGTGTTGCATTGTGGGTAGATCATGGCCGATTTCCTGGGATGATGCTTTTGCTTTGTATTTTGTGAATTTCAAACAGATGCCAGAAAAAAACTGTAGCTTTTCAGGTCAGATTATAGCATCATCAGGATCTTTAGAGTAGGAGCTGACACAGGAGCTGACGGGTAGCAGCCGTCGTTTTCCCCATTTATTACTATTAGAATGCAGCTCAAAGGCTGTAAATGTTTTACAGCAAAAGAAAATCCCCCCATTTCCCAGGTTAATTTGTTTCCTCTGGCTTGTCCTCCTCATAGTCTAGGCATGGTGGTCAGCTCTGTATGGAACTGCCCTCGCCTGGCTCCGACCATCCATCAGCTTTTCCATTAGCAGAAGACCCCAGACTGTCCAAACAATGGCATATGCCCAGGGGGCTCCCATCTCTTCCAAAATGTTAGCAGCTTAAAGAGCCACATTAAAGCAAGCCCAGGAGCGAGGGACACCCTCTCAGGGGCACCCTTCTGGCCACACGTGTGTGCCGTAGCCATGCCTGTGCACAGTGGCCCCACCTCTAATTAGGGTGGTCATGACAGAGGCCATCCACACTAGAGCTGTCAAAATAGGTCCCCCCCTCCCTATTTCGGCAGGATGTGACTCCCCACATCCTATCTTCAGGCAGGCTTGGATCCTTCCTGGAGGAGGGAGGACTCAGCCCCCACCCACCCAAGCAGAGGATTATGGGAGGAGGAGGGTTTCCCTGCTGACACTCCGCAACAGTGAGGGCCCACACCACAGAGTGTCCTCTGCTGAGCTGGTGTTGGCAGGGCCTCCAGAGCAGGTTTCAGAGCTTAGTACTCCACAGGAGGAGGAATGGGGTAAGTCACACCTCCCAGAGCTGGTATTTCAGCCTCGCTGCAACTCAGGTAGATATTGCTGCTTCCATGACACTCTGGTCATATTTTCAAGCTTTTCTTCATACCCATTTAGGCTATGTTTATGTTTTAAAGAAAGCTGTTATCCTGCTGTCCTCCTGTGACCTGGAATGAGGTGCATTGCCCCAAGGACTGGAGAGCCGGGGGCTAAGTCAGCTCTGATTCCAGGAGAAGCCCCACCTGAGAGGAATATGGGGCTCCAGTACAAAAGGAACAGGAAGGTGCAGCGCAGGGGGTAAAGTTCTGCCAAGCCTACAGATACTGCAGGGCCCTCAGTTGGCAGGGAGAGAGCACTACCTGAGAAGGGCAAACTCCAGGGAGGAGGTGCTGGGAAGCAGACAGACTGACCCTGAGGGAGGTGGGGCTGTGCCCACCTGAAACTCGGGTAACAGCTTGGAGAGTTTGTGTTCTATTTTCCAAGCCTCTATGCTTTTTTGGGCTATTGAAAGAGAGACACTGAGCAGGGCTTGGGGCCTAGGGAGCTAATACACACCTGAGGACTCAATAAGTGGTCCCCCTTATGGGGATTGTTTGAGCTACCTTTGACCTGTGAATTTAAAGGGTCCTGAAGGGGCAAAACAGTCTGGCTATGGAGATGGTGCTCAGGAGCTGGCTGCTCCTGTTGTGTGTCTCTAGGGATTGAGGCTCTAAGTGCAACCCTACAGAGACTATGCCTTAATCTGGTCCTGCCAGCCTGAATCCTGATCTCAGGGGGTGTGAGTGATTTTCCATGGTGCAGTCTTTATACCCGGGCCTCCAGAGCACGACCAAGCAGCGTCATCTTTGCTACAACCAGGATGGGGTTTTAAATCCATCCCCATGATGCCTGTGCATTGGGATGTTACATGAGATCCAGAGGAAAGTACCTTTTATTCTATGCTCTCCCCAGCCCTCTCCAGCATGTTTCTTAGATATTTATCTTTATTTCTCTCTGTATGTCCGAGTGTTAAAAGGGCTTTTGCTCTACCAGCCAAAGCAAGTTATCCCCATCCCAGGTTTTAAAAATGCTGTGAGGAAGAGCTAGTTTATGAACACTGAGCTGTTCCCCAGGCCAAAATGGGGAAAATTTGCTGGTGTACCAGAGCCATGCTCAGTGCCTCCCAAGAAGGGGACAGTGCATCAGTCTTTTATGCTCCCTCTATGATATCCTCACCCGGATGGTCCATACCAGGCTGCAGCACAAGTTAGAGCAATGCTGAGGCTGCACTGACTCATTTTGACACGTAAATGTCCCCCCAGGCTGCCACATAAACTGGAATTGCTTCCTTCTCCCACCTGACATGCCCCAGCTTACCCCAAAAGATCCTTTACACCTGTGGAATCAAGAAGGGCTGGTGTAACCAGTCCTATGCCATCTGTGGTTTCCCTACCCTAGGCTGCCTTATGGCAGCTTTAAGTCTCCTTTGCACCACAGAAGCAGCACAAACAGGACCACAGGGAGGCATTGGGCGGGCCCCAAAAGCGGGAGTTGATCAGGCTCCCAGTTGGGTTCATGCTGTCTTTATAGTTTGCTTTGCATTGGTCCTTTCTTTCTCATGGTATTAGCACCATGCTCGCCCCACGCCACAGATGTGTTTACCGTCAGATAGGAAAGCATTTAAATCTTCATCCTGTGATTACTGATGCCAGTGGCAAAACTGCCATTGATCTCAGTGGTGCAATACTAGGCCTTGGGCTACCGTGAGTCTAGTTCTCCTCCCACTTTGCTCAGTTTTGTGTTGGTGGTACTCCAGTGGAGCTGCTCTTAGTTGATGCGGTGTAACTGACAGCAGACTCTGGCCCCATGGTTATAAGCATTTTAAAATACAAAATAAATACACTGTCTGTATCCCTCTGGTAGTCAGAGACCCCAGGTCGAGTGCTCTCAGGGCCCCATTGCCCAGCTCCTGTAGGCAGATGTGGCTTTTGTGTGTAGCCCTTTGTTAGGTGAGGCCTGCTAGGTAAGTACTAGATTACAAAAAGATACGTGTGAAATGCTAATAATACACAGCAAAAAATAAAGCTGCTCTCCTGCCTCTGGGGAAGAGCAGTCATGTTATGCTGCAGGGTAGCCATTGTCCCTGGTACTGTTCTCTGCAGGCAGTAGTATACGCAGAGACGTAAGCGTGTTTGCCTTGGAGCTGATGTATCATTTTGCCCTTCGCACTGCATGTGTAATTGTGACTCTCCTACCCAGGGTTTATGTTTTCCTGGTTTCAGAAGCACATCCAGGTCAGGCAATAGTAGAGCAGGGTGGTAATGTGTGGATGTTTGCGGGAGCATGAGGGGAGGGAAGCGATCATACCAGTCAGTAGGGGGATGTGTGCCCCCCCTCCATGCCCCACTCATCAGGTGAGCTGCACTACTCACTGAACACGTAGCCAGTGGCTGCCACTTTCTCTGCATGGCGGAGCATCTTTGCAGAAATGGGGAGCAGTGCAGCGTCACCATTCATTCCTGGCCAGGGCTTGTTCCTCTGCTGGTGGCCAGGAGATGAGAAATCATACAGGGCACCCAACAGGGGGAGTTTGCTTGTCTTCAGATGGCACCCAATACTGCTAGTAGCTAGCTGGATGGCCAGTGGGGGACTTATAGCAGTCGTCATCCAGGCAGTCTGGGTGAGGAATTGCACTGGTTACCAGCCAGTCAGTTAGCAGCAGTGGGCATGCACTGGGAGGATATGTAATATGAATGGCATCTATGGAATGTCCTTGGGGCAAGATTCCCACACCTGGGAAGGGAAAATAAAACTAAAATCCCAGCAGAGTCTGAAGGGCTCATTTTACTTCTGCTTCCATGCTGAGTTTGGCTCAGTGAATTCTCATCAGCTCCCTCTACAGAAATCACATCTACATGGTTGAACTGTTCTTTATCTGGCTTGGATTCCTGACACATGAAATGTGCAGGATCAAGACTATTTTTATACAGAGAAAATAGTTAATAATTAGTTTGTAATAATGACAGAGGTTGGAAAGTTACAAGTTAATAGAAATTTGAACAAAAACAACCTGACAAGTATTTGAGCCCAGGAACTGTGATGCTTCATCCATCAGGCTGAGATTGAAAATTGCAGAGATCAGAACTCCTGAGGTACTTTTCAAATAATTAGTGAATAAAGTCAGGCCAAATTCCAACTCTGATAAATAACATTCCACCTGCCTAACCCCCCGCCATCTCCCACAGTAGTTTCAATTAGATATGATATTCTTCAATTCCCAACCTAAATTGTTATGTGGTGTTATTCTGTGCTATGAAACAGCTGATGAGTCCCACCACAGAAGTAGCTGCATTTCAGTCATGGGTGAAGTGACTCCTCTGTACTATTTGTACCACAAGCCATGTATGACACTACAATTCCTTACTCAAGTGACTAATCTTACTCAAGTAAGCAGTGCCTTTGACATGACTGAAATGCTCATGTGAGTAAGGACAGTTTGTATGGGGAAGGGCTTGCAAGATTGGGCCCTGAGTTTGTCTTTTAAAGGATATTCTGGGATAACACAGAGAAACATCTAATGTTATAGCATTATATGGCCTTTGATTGGCCTCTGTGGTGATTTAGGAGCCACCAAAATCTTCTGCCATTTACCAGTATTGCAATAGAAACAGGGAGAGATTTAAATCAATACAACAATGAATAGAGGGGATAGAGACCTGAAACTGTAGCATTCTCTAGTTCCTGCCGAGATGGAAAGGCATCCACATACTCACTGTTGGTTTGCTTCAGCAGAAATGTCAGAGACGTTTGCGGCTGTCTACACACAAACTTGCACAGATACGCTAGTCCGATAAGCTGATTTTCAACCATTTCAAGAGTGTTCATATAGGGGTTTGCACTAGAATAGTGCAAGTTTGGGTGTGGACAAAGCCTAAACTATAAAGTCCCCCTTAACAGGGCCCCTATTCAAGTGAACTTTTGTAGGTGATGATTGTAGCAACCTGCCTGGAACCTGAAGGATGGAGCACAGGTTATAGGAGGGAAATGTTTGGAGGAGGCAGCAGGAAGTCAGTCTGTGAGCACATGGCTTGAATGCTAGTACCTCTGTAAAGCATTTCTTAATATAGAGATGGTTTAGTATGAGAAACACTGAGTCCTCTCCTGTCATTACACACAGTACATGCAACAATGCTAGAGGCACTGGGTGTGTACAAAAGAACACTGTGTGTTTAAAGAGCACTTTCTGTCCATGGCTCACAAAGCATGCCACAAAAAAACCCACCACTGTAAAGAAGTATTGTCCTCATTCTTGGAAGTTAAGTAACCTTCCCAAGGCCACACAGTGAGTCTGTGTCACAGCTTAGATCAGAACAGACCTAGCCTAAGCCCCAGTTCTATGCTTTAACCATATCATCAGTTTCCCTGCAGCAAAGGCAGTGCTACCTCATTGGGGTCCCTAGCCCACACACAACACATACTATAAAAGCGAATGGGGGCCCCCTTGAGCTGCTCAGTGCCCTAAGCAATGGCTTAGTCTGATTATGCCTAGTGCTGGCACTGCCTTGTACAGAGGAAGATTCTAGCACTAGGTAGTGCTGGGCCACTCCTCTGGATTCTCCACCCACTCAGGCCTTGTATCAATAGTAAGGTGGCAGCTCATTTACTAACTTGGCTCAAGTCTCTGTTGTAGGTTAAACCAACCTCTGTGTCATTGGAATAGCATGGAGTAGCTGTGTGCCATTAGCCCCATTGTACTCTACTTCCTAGGATTAGCAAGCCCCTCTTAAAAATGTTTTCACTAGCACAGATTCACTAGCCTCAGTGTCATTATGAGAAATTCACTAACAAAATCCAGCCCTAAAGGTCCCAAGCGCCAGGCCCCTCAAAGTGCCCCAACACCTGCTAATTACCCGCAAATCCACCCCATTTCTTCACTCTAGTCAGCCTTTCTCCAGGATTGGCTGCCTCACACCTCAGAAGTTCAAGTTTTTCTCTTTCTTCCAGCTGAAAGCAAGGGCTCTAGGAAACCGCACCATGGATAAATTCCAACACACACATTATCCACCTCAAAATAGTCCTCTAGCTAGAAGCACCTTGCTACACTTTGGTGACAAATTTGTGAGGAGGATCCCAGCCCTCAAACAATCTCCTGAGTGTGGCACTTGATCCTGGCCTGGGCTCTGCTGGCACTTCCTGCCAGCAGGCAGGACTGGAGCCTGCCCTCCAGGTGAATGCTGTGTCGCGTCTCCACTTTTATAGGCATGGCACTGTTTGACGAAGCGTGGTGAACTCAGTGCAGCAGTCTGAATTAGTCACATGAACTATTCATTTCACATGCACAAGGGCAGGTTTTCAATGTAATTGCTCTCTCTGTAGGAGTCCTTGTCTCTTCTTCTCTGATCCCTGCTGATACTATCTGCTCTGCTTAGAGGAGCGGGAGGGTGGGGGGTGGGCAAGGTTGAGCCTACACGAGTGTGCCAGGAGTTATGAGCTGCAAAGTAGCCAGTTCATTACCACATGGCACTGGAGAAAGCCTCATTATTATTACCACCTGTATCATTACAAGAATTTAGTAAATTCTGTTTCTGTGGCTTCTGGGCATCTCACAAAATAATCGGTCCATGGCATCCTGATGCTGCATTATGGGGTTTTGTGTCATAAGGACTCCACGTCACTGTCTGTTTACATGGCATGACAAGCCCCATGTAGCAATATGTTGCACATGCTGGGCCTACTACTGCATGGCTCTAATCAGATCCTGAGAGCAGTGTCCGGTGCCCTGGTGAACTGGATGCAGCTGCATAGTTTGAGGTTCAGTAGTCTAAGGATTATTAAGTTCAGACACAGTAGCTGGATATGGCAGGATCCAGAAGCAGCATCAGCTGTAGTCCACTGTCAAGAGTCTCTGATTGTGCAAGCTAGTGTTTGCCCCATCATTTCAGCTATTATGTTTCCCAAGGGATTAGCCAACATTTTAGCGGCATCTGCCTGTAGTCTGTGTTTAGGAGAGACAAATGCCTCTCTTCTGTGGCAAGGATCCATGGCTGGGAGAAGAGCTGGGGTTGCTGGATGCTCTCTGTCATGGGTGGCCTGAGGGAGGAGTGTGACATCCAGAATGATCCTGAGTCCCTAGATCTGGACAGCTGCAATGTGTACTGAGCTGTCTCACAGATTTCCCAGGACAGCTACTTCAAAGAAGAGACAATCATGGAAAAACATGGACTGTGATGCTGCACTGTTGGCCAGGATGCTTCTGGCACTGCACGGGGAAAAACCTGACAGTTTATTGGCCCAGCTAGATTTAGTGCTTTCCTATGGGTCAATGCCCAGTTGTATGCAGGAACTGACTTGCCAAGTGCCCCACAATAGGGAATCTCTCCTGCACTCTTCCTAGCTCCAGCCATGGTGCAGACAGTGGGAACAGCTCAGCCATATGGAGAAGGGGTGGGCCAGCAAAGTTCCCTGCACTCCTGTACCTCAGAGCATGGGCCATGACAGAAGGCTTCCATGGGCAGGTGCACAGAAGAAACCTCTGCTCTTGTTAGGACTCTTTTTGCCAGTAGAAGCAACAGCAGCTGATGTGTCTGCACAGGGCCATGCTTCATGCATGCAAACCTACCTTGGCAGCCAAATAACCATCCCTGATTCCCCTCTGTAATGAGATGTTTGTGGTAGATGTCACATGAACTAACCCCTTCCCCTACCTCCAGCCTAGCTTGGAGCATGGCACTGTGGCTCCACCTTCTGTCTACTGACAAGGTAGTTGAGATAATATCCTTTATTATTGGATCAATTTCTGTTGGTGGCAGATGCACTTTTGAACTTCACAGATTTCTTCTTTAGATCTGGGGAAGGAAATCAGTGTCCTTCCCCAGACCAGAGCTCTGAATAGCTTTGAAAGCTTGTACCTTCCACCATCAGCAGTTGGTCCAATAAAAGATGTCACCTCACCCACCTTGTCCCTCTCGTATCCTTGGACCAGCCACGGCTGCAACACCACATTTTAAAAGGTTTTTAATTTTGATATGCTTTTTTTCCTCAGGCATCCTGCACTTGTAAGGTAGTTTTATTTTAATAATAAATGCTGTTTTGTGCATTTTAATTTAATTTGAATGTTCATCTAAATAAAGCTTGACACAAATCACAAGTATAAAAAAATCATCCAGTAAATACAAAATGTACTGTTCACTGTTTTCTAAAATAATACATTTAAAAAGTAAGAATCTGAATGTATGTTAAATGATAAAATTGCATAAATAAATGGGTATAGATATAGCTGTCCTCCTGCATAGCCAAAAGAAGCACCATATTTAGTGGAGAGGCTGTATTTAGTTGAAAGTCAGCCTTTTTTAATGGTTACCAACTAGTGAGAATCAATGTTTCCTTAGGAAAGTAATTAAAAATACAAATGAAAAACATGATTACAATAGATTTAAATCAAGGTTTCCTGCCTGCTGATTTAAATCACTTTGGTTGGAATCAGTCCACTCTGGTGCCACATGGAGACGTGGGACATGGCCATAGTTTGGCAAGGGGCTAAATGTGGCTGTCACGTGTTATCACACACAGCCTGACAAAATATAGGGCCAGCCCTGCATGGAGGTCCCTCCAAGTCACAGGATTGGGGCACACTGGTATGAGATATCCCTGGGCTGCTCTTTGGATGCAGAGAAAAGAGTCCCCAGGACTATACTGCTGGCACCTTTCACCAATGTTACATTCCTCGCATGTCACCTCCTCTCTGTCCATGAAAGGCTGCTCTCCTTGTTGTGCCATTACACACCCTGCAGAGCTGTCTAGGTGCAGAGTGGAGCAGGCTGTGCTCTCTCCCATGGTGATGAAACTGTCAACTCTCACATGCATGTCCAGGATTCCTGTGAGGAATGTTGGTTGAGTTCCTGCAGATGTCTCTAGCTGCCTAGCCCATTGCCTGTGCCTGCAAGAAGCAGAATGTCACTCTGTTGCAAGGCTAGAATAGCCTTAAAGTAGCATAAGCTGAAAGATTTGGGTTTTGGAAAAGAGATTTTACAAAATCCCACACTGGGAAATGTCATGGATGTGACAATATGTTGTCATAGTTTTTTCTCGCTCTCTTTCAAGATTTCCTGCAGTGCTTGCTCTCCAAACACAACTGCATAGTGCTTGGGGATTGGAACCAAAGGGAAACTGACTAGAAATAAAAGTGAACCTGATTTATCTATTTGCTGTTGTTAAAAATGCAATCACCTTAGACAGGTGATTAAATGGCCTGAGCAGTAAAAAGTACATGAGATTTGTAAAATCACAGCAGTTTTGGTCACCAAAGGTGGTGTTAGTGGCACCGGTGAATACAGATATACTGTATTCGTAACAGGTGGCTTTTAACCAGAGTGTGTCTTTTTTAAACAAGTTCCTTTTCTGCCAGGGGCAGTTGACAGTAAATCCAATTATTTAGGCTCTTATACAAAGAAAAACAAATGACAGTTGTGTCCTCGGCAGGAACTCAGGCTTTTGACAGTGACCAAACTGCAACCTGATGTAGCCCAGCCTTTTGGGGGCACAGCTGTGCTCCAACCACTAGGAACTCCTCTCTTCAACCCTTACTTCTGCAGGCTCCTGTGAGCTATAGTAGA
This sequence comes from Chelonoidis abingdonii, assembly GCF_003597395.2. Lineage (NCBI taxonomy): Eukaryota > Metazoa > Chordata > Testudines > Testudinidae > Chelonoidis > Chelonoidis abingdonii. The sequence goes on along the minus strand of NC_133775.1, from coordinate 74,028,707 downwards.
CATGAGTTTTCCTTCTGCCCCTCCACAGCTTTCTCATCTCCTTCCCCCTCAGCCTTGGATGGGATGGTTCCTGCTGGCTAGGGTTTTTTGGATGACTCCCCTGCTTCTTCACACCACTATGCTGCAGCAGCACGGAGACTCACGCAGCAAACAAACTGGCAGCAGGCAGTGAGAACCAGAGGGATAAGGATGGCTCCAACCTATCAGAATTCCTACAGAAGAACAAGACAACTAAGTAGGACCAAGGACAGAAATTTGGATGAGATCCTGCTAAACTAGAACTGCTGGCAAATATGCTTCCTAGGAGCAAGTAAACTCAAATGCCTGTCATTTCTTTCATCCTTTCCCTCCAACTTCTGGGCCAGGGGAAAGCCCAGCCCCAAGGCACTTCTGTCCCCGCCATCATGGGTGGGAAATCCAGTCAGAGAACAGGCACTGAGGCCTGAATGAAAGGGCAGCCTGTTTTTTAAACTGATGGATATAGAGTGAGAGCACAATTGTTTCCATTATCTCCCTGTACTCATCCCTATGTCCAACAACAATGGAAAAGTTGGTCCAATAAAAGAAATTATCTCACCCATCCTCCAACAATGGAAAAGCATACGGAATGGATGTCCCACCGCCCCCAATGATCAGTAACAAAACAGAACATAAGGTTGCTGCTGAGTACAGGGTCATTGTTAAGTTTCAAAGTGAATGTCACACTGAGATGAACTTGTGGACTAGTAAGGTCCACAGCTGGCACTGAAGCAGAAAACAGGCAGGCATTTTGCAGGGGGAGGAGAAGCTAGGTGGCACACCAGCCATTTCTCACGGCTGGGCGCCTCTACCACCCCGGCAGAGCATGTTAAACCCCAAGTAACTAGAAAGCAACAGAGACTATTATGCGCGCTTAGCTCGGCTCCCGGCCCCGAGGCAGCTCCGCTTCCCGCATGTGCCAGCTCCCGGTACGGGACTGGCTCTGGGACCCAGATATCCCGGCTGCAGTAAGTCCTTGGGGAACTTCCCCCGCTGAATAGCCCCCCACCAACCGCCTCGCGTCCGGCGGACTGAGCGCCCCTGCCGCATGGGCGCTCCGAACACAGCTGGGGCGCGAAGAGGGGGCACGCGAGAAGGAGAACCCGGCCGCATCGGGGGGGGCAAAGGAAGGGGCAGGGAATGAGCATCGCGGTGGGCGGGAGCCGCAGCGTTGGAGAGGGGCCCATACGGGTATCAGCAGCGACCACCCTTGGACTCAGCGTGGGGGTGGGGAAGGAAAGCAGACGGAGTTGCGGATTGAGTAATTGACACCGCACTCATCCAGTTGTATCTCCACTGCAGGGTAGGATGGGCCAGGCGGCTGGGACAAGAGGGCACGGCACTTATCATTGACAGACATGCCTATCTTCCAATCATAGTAGGGGGCGGAGCCTGGTATCACTGAGTGAGACCTTCAGAAGGAGTCAAAGGGGAGTGTGTGACGGATTGGGAGACAAGCCAATCATATGGCGCCAAGAGCTGTGCGGTATGACTGATGCACTCTCTGAGCAATCGGAGTCCTGAAATCTCGAATTAAAGTTGACCGACGGGTATTTTATCCAATCAGTCTCCAGATGTTCCGGGAGGGGCTTGACTGACATGCCAGATGCCCTGTCAGATTTCCGAAAATTCAGGAAGAGCCCGAAAGAGAACGGGGCGGGGCAGCGAGTACAAACCGCCTCGGCGTGTGCTCTCAAGGTAGCATGATGGGAGCGCGTGACGAGAAGATGAGTGGCTGGAGATTTGTCCAATGGAGCTGAGGCATAGACCGAGCACGGCCAATGAGAGTGGCAGGAGCGGGCGGGGAAGGCGGTGCGGCGCTCCTAGTTCTCTTAGGTTGTGAGAAGTTAGTGGCGCTGCTGCTGGTGCTGTGAGGGGACGGAGACGGCTGGGCTGTGAGAGCAGCGGCGGCCCCGGATCAGCGCGATGCTCACGGACGGCACCGCCGCCCCTGTCGGCGACGAGGAGATAGACTCGGTCACTCCCCGTGCTCCCCCCACCGCCGAGGCCCCCGTCGCGGCCGGGCCCGCCCCGCTGGGGCTGCGGGCCCGTCGCGCCTCTTCGGGGAGGCTGGGCCGGCGGGCAGGAGACCCCGGCAGCACCCGACGCCGGAGAGGCCGCCCTCGACTTTAAGCTGGCGGCTGCCGTGCTGAGGAGTGGGGGCGGCGGCGGCGGCGGTTCCGGCAGCGATGAGGACGAGGTGTCCGAGGTGAGAGACCGATGGCCGGGCCCGGCTTCTCCGCGCTCAGCCGCTTCCTGACCGGCCTAGGCCGGCTCGCCGCGGCAACGGCGACCTGGGGCCTGACCTTCTCTGCTCAGTAAAACGGGGCCCAGAACCCAACAGCGAGCCTGAGGAGGGGACAGTATTTAGCCTCCTGTGCACCCAGGAGCGAGGGGCCTCCCGGCATCCACCCGCTCGTCTCGCTATGCGCCTCCAATCGTCATGAGCGGGGGTTGGTCCCGGTACCGGCCCTGTCCCCGCGGAATGGAGGCGGGGCCACGCACCCAGTCTCCTGTATTGTGCCCGTAGTCCGTGGGGCTCAGCACCCCCACATTCTTTTCTCCACAGCCAGTCTCGGAGGCGGGTCTCAGCCGCTCACCCTTCCCCCCCGGCTGGGAGGGGGTGATTTGAGCACCTCATCTGCACTTAGTCTCGGGGAGATGGAGTCCCAGTACCCACTTTTGTTTCATCAGACTGATAGTCTGGGTGTGGGACTTTAGTATTCAGTCTCTCTTCTCATATAGTGTAGGAGGATGGTGGCTTCCAGTACCTGACCACACTGAACCTATTCTATGCTCGGTTTTAAGGAGTGTCTGAGGTTCCCAGCACTCACTTATTGCTACCCCAGACTCAGGAAGAGGAGGTATAGGGGTTCCAAGCACTTAGTTTTCTGATGAGAGGAGGGATTTGCCCTTCTCTCTCTTCCACTATAGAAGAATGGAGGGCATCCAACTGTCTAATTTCCCAAACACGTGTATAACCTGAAGAGGGGTATGCATGGGGATGTGTGTATGCCTATCAACATTCTATATGGGACCTGTGGGGGTTCTAAACTCTGTGAACGCTGCTCCGTCTGGTCTAGGGGTGAAGACAAATTTTCACCCATCACCACCCACTGGTGCTGTGGTGAGGGAATTAATTCAATTTCCTGTGTCACCTAATTGAAGGGGAGAGTTTTGAGATCCTACCCACTACTACTGCCTCCACCTAAGCAGATGGTTTCTAATGACCAAAGCTCATGTGTTGCAGCTCCCTAACCTCTGCACATCTTTGCAAGAGGGGAAAAAGGTACAATTAACATAATACTGATTTCCCCCCCCCCCCCCCCCATGTACTAGAATTGGATGCCTGGAGTGGATTAATGCTTGAACTTCTCTACTTTACAATTTCACCTGAAGGGATGGAAGGAGGGGCCCAGCACTTATTCTGGTGTCTAGGCACTCCATTGTGCATCTGTCCACTCACCCCTAGGCCTGGTGAATTCTGAACTGTTAGGCCTTGTCCGACTAAGAAAGTTGCACTAATTTAATAAAAATACATATTTCTAGTCCAGTTGATTTAGTTAAACTTGTGTAAGCGTGGGTTAAGTGTACAGGCACGCTTCTTACAGCTTCCTAAATTAAGCTGAATTGATATGTCAGTTTAAGTGCCCACACTGGGACTAAACTGTTTTTAAATTCTAAATTAAGCTGATGGAACTTCTGTGTGTGAACATGGCCTCAATTTGAGGTTACATCCCATAAAAATCCTTGTTCTTGTAAATATTCAAACTGAAATATATTCCAGTGGGGTTGGGGGTTATTTGTAAGATACTTGAATCCCCTCCATGCACTAGCTATGGAAAAAATACCGATTGCTTCTTTGTTGGTATCTACTATGCATCAAGCCTTCTATCTCTGTTCCTTCACATGCCAGTGTATATCTGTTTTACAGCAGTGTTTACAAAACACAGGTCTAAGTGAGAACCACTCTGAGAATGTCAGCTAAATAGGAAATCAAGAAAGATCTAAACATACCTACAGAGATTCTGAAATAGTATCTTCATTCTGATATTGATACCATCAAACTGGTAAAGATTCTGTTTTGGAAATGTATCCTTTTTAGGGATGTCTATGATGCAGATTAAGGGATGATGGTAGCATGGGTAAGCATACCTGCACCAACTTTACTCTAGTGTGGGTAACAATAATATGAAGATGCAGTGGTAGGGTTTTCAGTGTGGGCCAGCAACCAGAGTACATGATTAGGGCCATTGACAGGCTTTTACTGGGATGGGTAACCCATGCTGAAGTCCATGTCACTATGTATTCACTAATATTATCCCCACTCGCTAGATTAAAGCTAGCATAGGTAGGCATACCCCTGCTAGAATCATACCTTAATTTGTGATGTATGTTTAGTTACCTACTTCTCTGTCTCAGGAGATGTGGATGTCTAATTAGTGTCTGTGAAGCACCCTTGTTGAGATCCTCTGGTGAATGAGGCTATATAATGGCAAAGTACTATTTATAGTTGATGCCTGTAGTCTGTAGATTCATTTTAAACCGTTGAGGGCAAAAAAGATTAGGAACTTTGTACAAACACTTACTCAAGGCTGGAGTTTAGGAAATAAGGTCTTTCTGCAAGAACTGCTTTCTTATTTAAAACTTTTTAAAAGGTGCTGCCAAATAAATATTCAGAGGCTTCCAAAATACATGCATAGATAAGTTGTCTTGGTATTTCTGCCTGAGTTTGATCTCAAATGTGCTCGTTACCTGTGCTCAGTATTGGGCAGAGGTGACTGCACAAGGAAACATGACAGAGAAAGATGAGTCTTGTGACTGATTCCCTGCTAGGTTGTTATGGAACAAGGTTGACACAGTTCAGGGGGAGCTGTCTTTTAGCCTCATTCTCTGTGTAAGAATATTAGAGGCACCTGCTGCTGTTGTCCTCTGTCCCCAAACAAGCAACTGTAAGCTCTTGGGATGGAAAACTGCAGCTCTTGAATTAAACAGCTTTGAAAACTTAGCAGGTGGCTGAACTGTAGTCTCAAGTCATGAGTCGCTGACTTGGGTGTATGCTTTGAGGTACTACCAATGCTTGGAATTAGGGAGCACTTGAAGGGAGATTTAAAAATAAATAATATGCTTCTATTTATTGAAATGGTTTGGATGTCATCCAAAAGTTTTGGATAAATGGAAGCGTTTTGTAAGTGACATAGGGTTACATGGAGGGGACACTGGCTTCGGGTAACTAGGATTTTCAGATAGCTGGAATTATACTGTACATAAAATGAAGGTTTTCCATGTCCCTTTAATCTGGGCTTTTCCTGCAGTTGGCTTCTATAGTTCTAAAAAAGAAACCATGCTGAAATGACATCCGTAACAAGTGTATGTGCATATTGCATTGATGTGGTTTTTAATATGGTAAAATAACTGGACTAGGGTTAGTCAATGGGAGATGGAGAAAATAACCAAATAAAATCATCAGGGAGGTGCAGAACATAAAATACAACAGAAATGTAAAACAAATACAAGATTCAAAAATGAATAAATTTCAGAGGCAAGATGAATAATGCTTACAGCATTTCTTATCTGAGATTTGAAAGTGCTTTAAAATGGAAATATTATCCCCACGTTGCAGATGAGGAAACTGAGGCACGGAGGGGAAGTGATTTGCCCGCAGTCACACAGCCAATCAGTGGCAGAGCTGGGAATAGAACTCAGACCTCCTGACTCCCAGTCCATTTCCCTATTTCCTGGATTATTCTGCATCCTGCAAGATACTTAATGGGAAAAAAACAGCTGGGGTGGGGATCAGGAAGTCTCTAAAGTAGAGTGCCGTATATACTCGTTCATTAGCCCATTCATTTATAAGCCTACCACCCCCGCCCTCCCTCCTGACCTTATATTTCAGGGGTTTGCAAACTTTGGCTCCTGGCCCATTAGGGTAAGGCTGTAGTGGGCCTGGACATTGTGGTTACCTGGAGCATCAGCAGACCTGTAGCCCCTCAACTCTCAGTGGCCGCGGTTTGCCACTCCCGTTGGTTGGGAACGGTGAACCGCGTCCACAGGGAGCTGAGGGGCTCCAGGCCTGCAGATGCTCCAGGTAAACAAAACGACAATATATTAGATATTAATTCAATGATTCCATAGAGTTTAAAATCATCAAATTTTGGTGTAGACACATTTATAAGCTTTTTGACGCATAACTTCTTTACCAAAAATATTCAGTTTATAAATGAGTATATATGGTAATTTGATATAATTTTTGAGCAATATCTTTGTCTCAGTTGTTTTAAAGGATTATTATGTGGATGGAGGCAGAGGAGATGGGCATCAGAAATTGAAAAAACTGAGGAAGAAGAATAATGAGAATGAATTATTTTTGAGTCAGCACAGGTCAAGAAACTACATATGGGGAAAGATTAGGAAACCTTGGGTATGTCTCCAGTGCAATTAGACACTCATGGCTGGCCCATGCCAGCTAATATACCCCTTACGAACACATTTGTCTGTTTGAGTTCAAAGGGACAGTTCAAAGGGAAAATACTTCTGAAACTAGTGGTGCAGATGAACTATGGAGAGGCTGATAAGGTGAGAGAGAGGAGATACAGGAAACTGACACCTGTGATCACCATGAAAATACATCAAATACAAATCAGTCAACAATTACAGATGATTCAAGCATGATCCATGGGAATCATATCAAGTAGATAATTTTTTCAGTAATAGTAGACAAAATATTAAGAGGGATGCAGTAATTCTCCTGTACTTAGAGAGGATATTGCCACCAAAGGTTATTGCCCTCCTCATGTTTAATTTTGGAATCCCTGCAGATTGCCCATGGGTTTGGTAACAGTAGTGAAGGTCAAAACATTCACATATCTTAAACTTGGCCTGGGTTTGTGGTTGGAAGTTGCTGTGGCCTATTTTAAATGAGTTAATCTAGTTCTGAGTGAACTGCCATCACTGAAGCTGGATTCTATTGAGGCTCTGGCAATAGGTGCTGGTGAAGTGAATAGGCATGGATATTAAACTATCTTCTTGATACTAGCTGTGATCCCTATAGGTTAAGTAGGAGTTAAGTTGGCAGGGGCGTGTATGTGTGTGGAGTTTAAGCTACCTGTCCTTTGGCTATAGAAGACTACTGGGCCCAGGCCTATAATGTGAATCTCTTACCTTTCACCAATATTGCATCAAATTCATCAACTGAAGTCTGTCTTTTAAAAAGGGAAAATTAGGCTGCAGAAATAGATGTACCAAACTGAAGTAAAGGACTATGATAGATGAAGTATTTGCAATATTGTGTGCCTCACTGACCTAATATAAAATGAAAAAGCAAATCTGAGGCCATCCATAATGATAAAGGTACTCGAGGATGTTAGGGTGCAGAGTGGCATTTGACTGCAGTCATATAAAAGTTATGCAGGCCTCTTGTGTTCATAGTTATGTAGCCCTGATTTTTTCAAAGGAAATTAGAGTTCACCCCTGCTGTAGAATGTCATTTAGTCTATTTGCATCCCTTTTTCAGAGTAAGTGACCTGACAGCAGAATTGCCTTATGTATAAAATGTATCTATTCCATAAGCCTCTGGGTATATTTACGTGAAACATAATGAAAAATTGGACATAACATACCTTTAGATTCCCTATGGTCCTATGTTTAGAGTCCCTATGGTAGGCACCCCATATCCTCCTTAATACGTAAGGATTTCTTGCAGGGTGGATAAATAATAAATTATTTAAAAAAATCAAATGGGATTTTTGATCAGATTTTTTAAATTTAAATTGCATTTTTATTTAAATACAAATTTCTTCTTAAACCCTTTAAAATTAAATCTGAAATGGCAACCCATGTTAAGGCCTAAACCTAATATAATCTATTAATGTTTAAATAAAGCTTCATCAGTGAGTCCTCTAAAAGCTTTAGTGAGCTAAAGGGTGTTGCTGTTTTAATTATATAATGAATCAGGGAGAAAACGTCTGTAATTTTTGAGGCAACTCAAGATTTATAAGTGTAACAATGTCATGTATCAGAGGGGTAGCCATGTTAGTCTGGATCTGTAAAAGCAGCAGAAAGTCCTGTGGCACCTTATAGACTAACAGACGTATTGGATCACGAGCTTTCGTGGGTGAATACCCACTTCATCGGATGCATGTCATGTAGTGCATTATCTGTTTTCAGTGTCTATAACACAGCAAATGCTGGTATTTACATTTTCGCAAATATGGAAGTACTTTGAAGAACGTGGGGACAGACTTCCAAAGGTATTTAGTCACATATAGATGCTTAGTGAGATTTTGAAAAGTGCTAAAGCAGATTATGTGCCTGTGCACATTTGAAAATCCCAGTAAGCACTTACCTGCATCTTGAAGCACCTAAAAAAAAAAAAAAATACCTTTGTTTCTGGTCACCATGGGACAGATTTTTCAATCTGTCAGCACACTGACTATAAATAACACTTCCTTTGTTTAATATATCAGTTAATTTGAAATGCAAAACATATTTTAATAAGCCTTTTTTTTTTAGTATCCAGTTTATTTAAGGTAGTTTATTAGAAACAGTTTTAAGTTGTGGCTCTTACACATTTTTAATTGATTCCAGTTTATATATAAAAGCAGCTTGAAGCATGGGTAAAAATTAACTAGTAAATAGAAAATGGTGAATGAAATTTCTTAACCTACAATAATTAAAACTTAAGAATGTGATTTAAATGTATCTTAGGCAATATAATTGTTTATACTATATTTACATACTTTTTGCTAACCAGGAAGATAAATGTATCAAAACTGTATTTAGTTGCAAATGAACATGTCTGAATGCTATACCAAACAATGAGAATAGATACTTTCCTAAAGCAAAATTCAAAGTGGAAGTCTAAAACATGGTTAGAATTAATGATTTAAATTAGGATTGGAATCAGTGAATTAAATCACTCTACCCTGATTTCTCTTATCCAGTATACACTCAAGCCTTTCTTCTGACAGAAGAAGAATCCCTCCTGAACCCATTCCCTCTCCAAAGTTTTCACCTGAAGCAAGTAAATGTAATTTCTGTATCTGTTATGAGGACTCCCTGGTAGTTCTCAGTGGTATCAGCTGAAGTCAAAAATACTGTGTCCTGGGGAGTAAGTTCTGATTGTCCTAATATGGACATCCTATATTTTCAGAAGTGATAACATTGCTTCAGATATCACCCAAAATCCTCTTTTATCTCCTGTGATTTTTTTATCTTGTCTTACTAATAGAAGTGCCCATTTCTGGAATGAGGATAGCGTAACTAAATAAAAATTTAGGAATTAATGAGTTATACTAATCAAGTTCCTTTGTAAATATGGGAAATCTACAAAAATTGTGTTTGTTTTATTTGATAACTGATGCATTCAAGAATTTGACATCCTGTTTGTAGCCTTTCCATTGACACAGTATGATTTTCAACTCCTGTGATAGTCTAAATTATAAGAACAATTGGACTCTCTTGTTAGATTATTCTCATTAATACACTTATTTGTAAACCAGCTTTTAAAACTACCTCCCTCTGTGTAAATTTGAAAGCTTGTTTCTCTCACTAGCAGAAGTTGGTAGGGGGAGGTTAAAGCCTAATTTTGGAGGAACTGTGGGGTCTTTGAAATTTTGGAGATTAAAACAGATCAGGCTGTTTTCATTTTTCCATCTATAACGTCCTAATAATCAGTTTGAATATAAATTGGAAATTTAACATTTTTCCTATTTGTTTGTATAAATTCAATTTTTTTTTATACCTATCAAAATGTAGCTAGAAGAGTCATGTTCCTGGATATAATATGTGTTAATACTGTGCAATCATGTTGTGAAGAAACAAATTCATGTTGTGAATGGTCTCATTATTTTTCAGTAGTTCTGCGATAAAATGAGAACTTTTTCTTCCTCTTCTCTCCCCATTCCACTTTTGGCTGGTAGAAACTTTATAAACATTCATCCTTTTTAAATCCTTCCTTCATAGGGCCTTGTTTCACAATATCTCGTAATTCTGACTAAGCAGGTCTGGTGTAACTAAATAAAAAATTTAGTGACTCCTTTCGGAGCCATCCAGTTTAGCTTTTGAGACAGGTGTTGATAGATGGTTAATTTTTGCAGTCTTTGTTGGTCAGAAGAACCCGAAACTCCGATCCTCACTTGACTATGTAACACTTCTTCTGGGTCCATTTGCTGGCCCTACTCCAAAAATCCTTTTGTCCGTTTGAAAATAGACACTTTACTTTAAATATTTGTTTAAATGCACAAAAATATACAGAATATGTGCTTGTGACTTGACTTTAACGTGTCAGGTGCCCAGAGTTTCCACTAGGCCCATAAGTTACTCCTCCCCAATTGCTTCCAATAAAAGACAACCCACTCAACTCACTTAACTACAGAAATCAAAACTCCCTGATGAAACCTCTTCTTTCCATCAGTATCTTCCTTACCCAGAAACCTTAGTAAAATGATAAATGTTAGTGTGCCTGGAAGGCTAACAAATCTGGCCTGTTTCAGACCAAACAGAGAAGGAGATCAGCTTTTCCGAGTGCATCATAAAGAGAGAGTTCTACCACTAGGCCCCAGCTTAAATGAAGGGGACTCCCGACCATACTGGTAATTGCAAAGATGACAGAGCGCAGGGAGAGAGGCCATCGATATTCAGGCTATTCACATTATTTGCCATTTGGATTTTAATCTTGAGTTTCCAGTGGAGAAGAATTTAGCACGGGGATTGTAGTGGAGTTACTTTGTTCACTGGAATAGACTTTCCTTAGGATAACTCTTAAGGTTTACTCTATATTTCATTTGCTGACTCTGCAGTGGCAGAACACGCATGTAAAGTTGTATGTGCTAGATTTGAAAAGATTTACTAAAAATGGCACACGATTTGGAAAAGCACAGCATGGTCTCCACCAAGCTATATACTTCTATATAGTAGGTGACTTGAATGTGGAACACTCTTCACTTCTTTCAGGGAACTCTGCTTTTTCTCTCTTCTGCTGGCAGTTGAAGGGCATTGCAATTACTTTTCCTACAGGAGATCCTAAGAGTTTTATCATCTTATGTAGGAGTAGTCACTTTTAAATATTGAGGCTCTCTGGTGCCTGAAGCATATGGGTGGGGATCAGATTGCTGAATTGCTAGATGGCGTGCTCATCTGTTCCGTTTGTGCGTTTTTAAGTCCTCTTCTTTTTGTATTGTCAAGTTTTTCTAAGTTATCTAGAACTGATTGGACTCTTCTAAAACTGGCACAATTATATGGAAATCACATTTTGGGGCCTAAACTGCTTGATGGCTCATAAATATAACCTTTCACATTGGGCCATGCTTGAAAAAGACCACTTCTACAAATAATTCTTTACTCTACCTGAGCCCAGATGGTATTAGCTGATCAAAGCAGCCCTCTCCATGATTTTTTTCTAGACTGAGAAAAAAGTGTACTCGTAAAATGTATTTGTTTTTAAAGTGATCCATTTCCCTAGTATGAAGAAGACCAATTTTGAGCAGAGTAGTAAATAAAGAAGACTAAATAAACTATGGGCTCCCAGTCCACCAGACGTGTTCTGTTTTCCCGTGTTTTCCTCTTTTGAGTTTGACACGGGTGATGTGAACATTCCTCCGGTAGTGAAGTAGAAGGGAGGTGATAGCTCCCCCAGCCTCAACGCACTAGCATACCTTGTTAGGAAGGAGAATGGAATCTTTCAAACCCAGGAATGGGGAGTTATCCCTTAACTTGTGCTTTTTGTGAAGATTCAACCTGAAATATGTACAGTAGCTGGTTTTCCCTTCTAGGGTTGCTGGTGGTATAAACAGCTTCCCCCAGTAGAGCGTAAAAGACAAACCCAAGGAAGTCCATTAGTTTTAAACAAAACATGGTTTTATGCTGCTTCTGGTAACTTGAGGTTTGTGTTTGAAAGAGATAGATATAGATATAGATAGATATATATTGGGTTGAAATATTTGAACTAGAGTCTGGCTACACTGTTTCTCTCTCATCCTGGAGTAAAGTCATAATAATACTTTTCTTATATTGGTTATTTCCTTAAACAGTGATGTCAAACACAGGATTGTATCCATGGAAATAGATGACATCAGAAATTGACTTGGGTGCAAGATCTGAGGGGTGGGAATAAATGAGCTGCAGGGAAACCTTTTGAAGCAGTGATTAAATAATGAAAAAATGGATCAACTGATTAGTGTATGCTGAAATATACTTGAACACATATAATGCTTAATAAATATAACTGCCTTAGACACTAAGGCCTACTCATCTGTTTAAGGCCTTCCTTATGTTCAAAACTAGTCTATTCTCCCCTTGATGTGTACACTTAACTCCCATTTGGTTTCATGTATTATGAATATGCTTTGAGAATAGAGCAGATGGCAGTCAGAACCAACACTGTGTATATGGTGAGTCCCTTGCTGATAACTGCAAAGTCATTTGAAACTAAAACTTCCTCAGTCTGCTTGTCTGCTAATCAGTCCTGGCTGCAGTCTTGTTTTATTTTATAACTCTTAAAGTAGTGACTGAAATATCTACCAATCTTGTAGCTTTTTTTATAGGCAATTCAAAGAAGTTTCTGCACTTGTTCTGTTTTTCTGCTAACCTTACTTAACCATGACAAAACTACAAGATTATAGGCACACCTCCTATATTTTGAATTTGTTGCCTTTCAAGAATGTTAGTTTAATTTCTTGTTTGTGGTTGAACTTCCACAAATCACATGGTCCTACTCCAATAATGGTTTCATCCTTAGCTCTGTCCTGGTAGTTTCCAGTATTTGTGAAACTATTGACAGGTATTGCTTTATTTTAAATATGTATTTTAGTATAGGAAAGTTCAGTTGAATATATGTGAGAGAAATCTGCTGATGTGTTTTATATGGACCACCTGTCCAGCTCTTTTTTTTCCCCCCGCAACAATGTCTGCCCATAAAAATTATTTCACATTGATTTGTTAATACTAGCATAAGAAAATTCAAAGCCTAGGACTCTGGATGTCTAACCTTTATCATGGAGGAATGTTCCCATACTGCATTTCTGTCTTGATGTATTATATAGGTATGTATTTGCATATGCAAACATTGGCCTGAATTTTGAGAAGTGACTGGTGATTTTGTGTCTCCAGCATGAGATGCTTTGAGGTATTGCAAGTTGGGCACCCATAATTGCTGATCACTAATATTTTGTACCCCTGTGAGGGGGTGTGTGTTTTTTTATATGAGTGCAACCTTAGCTCTGAATTTTCAGAGGTGGTTTAAATGTTTAATATTGACGTAACTTTCAAATGGTATGTCTGCAACCTCAGATTCACCTGGGCATTCTCCTTATGATATTCAGCAGTAAAGGTCCACTCTGGCTCCTGAGATCTGCCAGAGAATAGCTCCTTTCATGCACAACTTAAGAGGTGTGCAGGAGGGAGGATCTCTTCCTGGGCACCTTATATGCTTAATATATGAGTAGAGGAGGGAAGGGAAGGGAAGCTAACCAGCTCCCTCCACCAAAACCAACCTCTGGAGTCTCCGTCCTCAACAAACTACAGTTCGATTGTTGCCCTTCCAGCAATCCCTCCAGTCTGGGAGGCCTGATAACTTTATTTATGCTTACTGGGAGCTTAAATAGGGCTTCTGGTAGGTGGTGTTTAAGGATGCTCACAACCCTTTTTAAGGCTTGTAGAGGCAATATATGTGCAAGTACAATAATTGTTTTTAGGCTTGCAGGAGGGTGGGATCCTACTTCCCAAGACTTTCAGCGGGAGTTTGTGTGTTGGAGGGAGGCGTCATCGTGTGTGTGTGTAAAGCAGTGGCGCTAATGAACTTCTTAAGATGTACTGTGATTTGGAAAATCTGTTGCTTCCTTGTGACACCTCATACTCTACTGGAACTGTAGGTGGCCCGCAAGGTCTGTGCTCCCCCCATGTATCCATGCTTGTATGCACCTTTGTGGTCATGAGATGAGAGAGGTGGTGTTAGCCTTCGCTTGGAGATGAGACATGTCTACACTAGCACTTTTGTCAGTAAAACTTTTGTCGGCCAGGGGTGTAGGGAGGGAAAAATACATCCCTACCTAATATAAGTTATACTAACAGAAACACTGGTGTGGACAGCGCTGTGTTGTCGGGAGATACTATCCTTCTGACATAGCTACTACTGCTTATTGGGAATAGTTTAATTATGCTGATGGGAGAGCAGCTACACAGGAGACCTTAGAGTGGCACATCTGGAGTGGTACAGCTGTTCCACTGTAAGCTCTATTGTAGACATAGCCTAAATAGATAAACCCAGTAAACATGATTAAATTATGATCTGGCAAAAAGTTAGATTATTCTGTGATTACTATCTTTAAAATTACAAACAGGTTTATTTTTAAAATTTATAAACAGTAAATAAAAGTAAGACTTCTTTGTGCTATTCTTTTGTACTCCTCCTTAACAATTCGTCCATGTTTCCACTTTTTAGGATGACTTTTTAATTTTTCAGGTCATTAAAGAGCTCCTGATGGAGCCATACTGGCCTCTTACTATTCTTCCTATCTTTCCATCAAATTGGGATAGTATGTAGTTATGCCTTTAATATTGCCCCTGTGAGAAATTACCAGCTCCCCTGGACTACTTTAGCCCTTAATTTTCTTCCCTTTGGACCTTCTGTATCAGTCCCGAGTTTGTTAAAGGCTGTGTTTTTTCAAGTCCGTTGCCCTTATTGTCTTGCTCTCACTCCTTCCTTTCCTTAGAATCATGAAATTACCATTTCATGATGATATTCACCCAGTGTGCCTTCCATCTGCAGATTCACTGTCAATTCCTCCATGTTGGTCAGACTCAAGTCTGAAATGCCTGTCCTTGCTCCACTTTCTGAACCAAAAAGTTGTCCCCAGTATATTCCAAGAACTTTCTGGAAATCTTGTGTTTTACCATATTACTTTACCACAACAGCTGTCTGGCTAGTCTTGGATATTTATTTATTCTAGAAAGTCTTCTTCATGATTTGATGGTTCATAGTAGACCCATACCATGATGTCAGCCCTATTTCGTCCCCTTATTTTGCCCAGCGATTTTCAGCTGTTCTGCGTCTCCCTCCTTCTTACCTCCGAACAAGTTTATATATTCTTGATGTATAATGCAGCACCTTTTTTCCTGCCTGTCCTCCTTGAACAAGCTATCCTTCTATACCAATATTCCAGTCATGACTTATCCTACCAAGTCTCTGATGCCAGTTAAGTCATAATTTTATCTTATGTGTTTCTAGTTCTTCCTATATATTCTCCATTTTGAGTTCTGTCTGAGGGCTAGAAACTTATAAATAGAAAATTAGATCCTCAATAATGTGAAGTCCTGATTTGTTAGAGCTGGTATGCCATTCTGACACTAATACTTAAACATAATTTTAAAATTGTTTAGACTTTTAATCACATTTTGGTTTTGAACACTAGATCTTAACTAAATTAATCCAGTGCACTTTTGTCTCATTTCTCTCTTGCTACAAAGTGGCAAAATTAAGACTTTAGAACTGTTTCAGAGTAGGAGCCGTGTTAGTCTGTATCAGCAAAAAGAACTGGAGTACCTGTGGCACCTTAGAAACTAAAATTTATTTGAGCATAAGCTTTTGTGGACTACAGCCCACTTCTTTGGATGCATCTGAAGAAGTGGGCTGTAGCCCACGAAAGCTTATGCTCAAATTTGTTAGTCTCTAAGGTGCCACAAGTACTCGAGTTCCTTTTGACTTTAGAACTGTGAGCCTCTGAATTAAGGGTGCAATAACTCATGAACCCCGTGTCCAGTTCACTTCCACAGTCACAGCAGCCACTCCATAACTACTCACTTTCATTTACCAATCCTATCTAGAGCAGAAATACTAGTGATGGTAACACTTAACTGATATTAGTAACGCTGTTTTAAAAATAGTGGTTAAAGAAACTTGATAACTTAAACTATCATAGAGAAGATTTCCGAACAGAATAAAAATTAGTTGTTATCCAGTGGTCTTAACACAGGCTTTGCACACGTTGTATGACTCTTTATGAAATCTGAATAATTCAAATTGTATGGTGGTGATCTCATGTATAGTTCAGTTTTACTTACAGGATAGCCAAGATTGAGAATAATCTTGTGGTGCTGACTAGGAGGTCTCAGTCATTGATCAGGATCCCATTGTGCTTGGTGCTGTACAAACTCACAATATTAAAATGGTCCCTGCCACTAAAAGTTCAGTTTTTTTGGGGTACATCTGGAAGACACTCACCTAAAGAAATAGTAATATTGCAGCTCTCACTTTCCAACACAAGGGCGCACATTTGTTCTTTTGCTTTTGCCACTTCTGAATTCCTTTTTTTTGTTTTTAGCAAAACAAAGTGCTGATTCCAGGGATCAGTTTTCTCTCTCCCCTGTCTATATCTTAGTCTAATCTGAGTTTGCCAGTACAGCTAAGAATGCATTTGCTGGTATAGTTTAGACTGCTTCCCTGAGCAAAATAAGCTATGTTAGTAAAAGCAGTCTTTTGCCAGTATAACTGCATCTACATAAGGGCTTTTTTTGGTATGGAGATGGTATAGGTATATGTGGTGGGGAAATCTGCCCACCATCAACCAACATGAGTATACCAGCAGAAGTTTAGTGTAGACCTGGCTTTAGTCTGATTTAGTTTCTGTCCATTAGTTTATTGCTAAGGCTATGTTTTAGTCACGGGTATTTTTAGTAAAAGTCACAGACAGTTCATGGGCAGTAAACAAAAAATCACAGCCCAAGACGTGTCCGTGACTTCTACTAAAAATACCCATGACTAAAACTTGATGGAGGGCTGCTTGGAGGCCCTGCGGGTGTTGGAGGAAGACAGCCTGGGAGCGCGGGGCCAGTAGGCTTCCTACCTGGCTCCATGCCTCTCCCCCCATCCCTCCCACAACACCAGCAGAGCTTGGATGTGGGAGGGGACAAGGGGTTGGGGCATGGGATGAGGTGAGACGGGCTCTGGACGTGCTTACCTGGGATGCTAGCAGCTGAGTGAGGAGGATGTCACCGCTTCCGAGGAGCCCTGTAGGTAAGTGCTGCCCAGAGTCCACCTTACCTTGTCCTCTGCCCCTTCCCACACCCAAACTCTGTTGCTGCTGAGGGAGGTGGCTTGGTGGCCCGAGACTGCCCCAGCAGCAGCTGGTGCGACTGGCACAGGGGCTGTCCCTGAGCCAGGCACACCAGCCACTGCAGAAATCACAGAGGTCACAGAAAGTCATGGAATCCATGACCTCTGTGGAAAAACTCATGGCCTTATTTATTGCCTTTCTTTTAAAGCAACTAGTGTTGCTCTTGCAAAGCTGTCTTGAGAGGTTTAAAGCCTGTGATGTTTGTTCAGTATCTCACTCTCTGACCTGAAATAAACCCAGTCTTGGTATTGACCTATGGATACCTAAATAGTTGTGTCAGATATTTGTGAACGCATCTGCTGTAGGAGATGAGCTCTTTTGTAATTGGATCTGTAAACCTCTCGGTGGCTGCTGCAGTCCTTTGGCAGTAGCTCAGCAAGTTCTGTGAGCTAGAACAATGCAGGTAAATGTGCCAATGTTAAGTGTCCCTGCTCATGTCCTCGTGCCCAGTTGCTTGGGGTCCAGTAGCAGTAGCTTGCCACATCATCTGAATTCTTGGTGCCTGGGATTTGCTGAACATTTACAATGGGTGTTGCAATTTTATTGAGTAGCTATGTCTTAAATCAACACTTTCACATGCATATCTAATCAGCTACCAAATAAGATGCCTATTAGCTGCTCAAAGCAGCTCACAAAGGAGTCCAAAAATAGCACAGTGAGTGGTTGCTCTGTCATTTCACTACACTTCTGATTGGGTTAAATCAAAGAGCCCAAATTCTGCAAATGCCATATTAGTACCTTTTCAGGGGCTTAAGGGCTGAACCTAGCTTGCACAAACTTAATTTTTATTTTAAAAAGAGCAAAAGCACATATGCTTGATATTTAAATGAACTGATATTTCTAGTTTGAGTTAATATAATCCTGCTAATTTAATTTTTCTTCCCGACAGCTGTAGGTACAGAGAATCTTGGTTCACTCTAATAGCTGTGTCCCTAATGTTTGAGAAACAATATCAGTTAGCCAATTTTCAGTCTCTTTTTAATGGCAAAATCTTATAAAACTTGTCTTAAACACAAAAAAGGCCCTGGCAATCCTGGCTTAGCCACTTTTGTAATTTGTTTGTATATTTAGTATTTTCATACTTAAGGCTATGCTTGTGGGGGGTACAGGGGGTGGGAGTATTCATTGCTGCCACAAGAGAAGCAAATTTGTAAATGCCTAGGATGTGAATTTTTTTTACCTTATGGCAGCAACTTCTTTGTTCAGCCCTCTTTAATAGATATGCTTTTTTTTTAACTTATTAGAATAGGCACTGAATTGTGTTCAATTTCAAGCTAACGCAGTGATCTGGGAAGTTGTCTTTGTCATCTTAAATTGTGTGACAACCAGCTCCCATATTGCACATGATACAGAACTAGCGGGCAGCACATTTTTAAAGTGACAGCAAGTACATGCAGTAAGATATCATTTTGAAACTTTAAATATGACTATCTTCTGATAGTTTTTACAAGTAAGTTGAGCCTAAAGGTAAGCTCAAAGGAGATGGGCTACAAAAGGATTCTGGGTAAGAAATTTTAGCAATATTAAATCTCTTCCTTCTTATCTAAAACTTCCTGTTTATCTGGTTCATGGTTGGAAATTGTAGTTACAAGACAAAAAGTTACACGGTCAGACTAAGTTCATATTTAGGCTTATGTAAATATAACTTCAGTTAAGAATTTTAACTGAAGGAAATGATTTCAGTTAAGAACAGGATCACATAGCTAAAATGTGCTTTCTTTGTGGAGAGGTAAAACGGTGAGCTTTAAAGTATTTAGCAAAGAACAAGTATTGTGCCATTGAGCAAAGCAGGGAGGTGTTCTGTTACTGGCCCTCGTCTTTGCAAATAGGAATGGGGCTTGGTCTACACTACAGAGTTAAGTCTACAGAAAACGGCTTACATCGACCTAATTATGTCAATTTCTATACTACAGTTCTGCTTCTGCCAAAGTAAGTGGCCCGCTACACTGATGACATAACTCCACCTCCATGAGAGGTGTAATGCCTATGTCGATGTAGTTAGGGTGATGCAGTGTCTGTGTAGACACTGTTACTTAAACAGTATGTTGTTGGATGGAGCCCTCCCTCGCCCCCAGTCCTGGCGCTGACAGCCTGAACTGTCAGCGGGGCACAGGCTTGCAAGCTGTGAGGCCCATGTTGTTGCCTCTTGGGCTCCCCTCCCCTCCCCTCCCCCTCACCGGGAGCCCCCCTTGCCCAGGGGCTGACAGCCTCCACTGTGAGCCTGTGTGGGGCTTAATTCACAGCAGGGAGCCTATCACCAGTGAAACTGACATTCTTGTCGGTTTAATAGCTGTTGTTGTTTCACATTTCCTCTCCAACTCCTAGCTGTGAGTGCCTAGGATAGGGATTGAGGGGGTTCCAGCTGTGAGACTCCGACAGGCTGACAGCTGGAGTCAGATCTGAAATGTGAAATAACAGCCATGAAACTGACGTCACTGCTGGTAGGCTCCCTACTGTGAAATTAAGCCCGGTGATGGCTCTCAGCTCTTGCTGTTGGGGTAGGGGCTCACAGCTTTGAGCTCCTGCCCATGAGACAGCTGAGGGTAGGCCAGGTGTGAGTCCTGAGACTACAATTGAGGCTGTCAGCTCCAGGGCTCCCAGGCTTCAGCTGTCAGTGTCCCAAAATGTCCCACTTCAGTTGGAGTGCTCCTGGTGAGGACATGCACCATCAACAGAAGGAGCAAATGTTGGCATGAACCCCTGCTTTAATTACTTTGGTGTCTGTACATTGACTTAAGTTACGTCGATTTAATTTTGTAGTGTAGACAAACCCTGAGTTTGGTCTGCTGGGAATAGTCAAGGAGGAAATTTGTCTTTTGCTTCCAGGTCATGCATTATAAGAGGGCCAAAAATGAAGTTACGTGAAACAAAATGTGAATGGAGCAGAATCCATGGAATAGATTGTAATAATTTATAGTTAGATTGACCTCTCCCTATCTGTTAAGGTTGGGCAAACTTGCTAAAAAAAAAAAAAAAAAGTCATTTTCAAGATTTGCTGAGTATGCATGGTATTTTGCACATGGTCACTTCAGTGATAGCTAAAACATTCATCCTGTTTAGTATATCTTCAAAAGGGAGATCAGTTTGTCTGTAATTAAAGAAATAATATCAGTATACAGTGCATAACTACTTAGCTATAATTGCAGTAAGTTAAATATATCGGTTCTGTTGTGCAGCCACTTGTTATACATGTAGGATGATATTCTTCCTACAAGTTATGGAGATACACCTCTACCTCAATATAACACTGTCCTCAGAAGCCAAAAAATCTTAGCGTGTTATAGGTGAAACTGCGTTATATCGAACTTGCTTTGATCCACCGGAGTGCGCAGCCCCTTCCCCACCCTGGAGCACTGCTTTACCGCGTTGTATCCAAATTCATCTTATATCAGGTTGCATTATATCGAGGTAGAGGGGTAGTTTAACAATGATGAATTTTAATTCAGGCCGAAGCTAAGTCACCTATCCAAGGCATAATGGTTTTTATAATGAACAAAAATGATACACTAAACAGGAGTGTGTTTCATAAGTGTGAAGAAGATTCTCTGAGGCTAACAGGAACCTGTTTATTCCAGTCCTTAAGTGAACATAACATGGAATTGGAGTTGTGCAGCAGAAAAATCTTAATGTAGGAATATATTTTGATGAGTCATAAATGGCTTATCAACTTCATTCATGTTGATGTAGTTGCTAAGCTGTTATTCCTTAACCTCTCAACTCTCTTGCTCACAGTAACATTTTCTCAATATTAGTAGCATAACTGTATTAATCATAATATGCGTATGGTCTGTATTTTTGCTAAACCAGAAGTGTTGCTTCTTAAAAGTCTTGTGGTGACAAACTGCTGTCTTTTATTTGAACAGACACCAGCTGGCTGCCATTGACACTAAGAGTAGCACACCATACCACTTAAAAGTGCTGTGCTAACATACAGCAAACATGTTGCTTTTCTGGAAAATGTGTTTAACAGAAAATGTCAAGTCTAGTGATGTCAAACATTTTATCCATCCAATCTTATTATGGCCTGAGTGGCACATCAAATTCTGTGGAACCTAAAGTTTTGTTTTTTTAAAAAAGTTTCTAGCCTTTGTGACCTACAGTTAAACTCTGCTTGTATGATTGTTACTGAGTCTGCAGACAGTCTGAACCAGTGGTTTTGAATAATGAACTTCTCTGTCCTCATGACTCTCACTGGGCTGTTAACACAAACCCCCAATGATGACACTTTAATTGTAAGCAGTAACTATCTAACTGCAGATCATTATAGAAGGGTGGAATGGGGGAGTGGGAAGGAAGAGAAAAGAGAATGGGTAAAAGAGGGCCAAAAGCAATGGTGTGTAAGGCGAGTTATCTGTTCGTTACCCTATTGATATATTTTTACTAAGTGATGTTGAACAGATGCTAAGTTGCTACTATATAAAGGCCATATTTCATAGTAAAGCTCTCTTTGACCTTAATGGAGAACCTTCAGATCTTATCTAGAGATCACCTATAGCTGTGATTCTCAACCTATTTACCATTGTGGGCTGCATATGCAGCTCCCTATGTATTATGTGGGCCGCATCCACCATGTTCACTCACTCACTATCTGCATGACCCTGAGGATGTCAGATGAGCCAGAGCTGTGTGCTGATTGAGCTGCAAGTGGCCTGTGGGTTGAGAACCACAGACGCATAGAGTGGTAGGATAGCAGTCTTCATCTTGTCTAATCCTCTGCCTCTCCAAGGTAGCCCACAACAGGGAGATATAGCCTGATCTACACTTGTTTCATAAGTGTAGCTGTGTTTGTTAAAGGTGTAATATATCTGACAGCCCTAACAAACAGAGCTATGCAGGTATAGGCCCTAAGGAGGGTGCCATTTAGACCAGTATAGCTTATCATTTCAGAGCACAGTTATAACTACATTCACACTATGAGGATTTTGCCAGGTTTAGCTGTACTGGTATAGCTCTTGGTCTACAGAAGACCTAAGTGTGGATTTTGATGAGGACTTCTCTCCATTTCAGGAACTCAACTGAGACAACAAACTCAGTTTATAAACACCACTGTTGATCTGGGCCAGATTTGATCAGGTGATTTAGAGGTGTAAATTTCTATTCCTTCATTAATCCTTTAACCTAGAGAATCCTTTCAAAACATTTTAAATTTCATAATCTTATGCTTGATGTAGTTCTAGTATTTTTTCTAACAAAAAAGCTTGATAGGAAAACTTTAAAATAAAACGCTATAACTTCATTATTTTCTTAAAAGGAATATTATAGTATTTTTGTAGTTTGATGTTTCATGGTTTTTATTTCTCTAACTTCAAAACAGGTTGAGTCATTTATTTTGGACCAAGAAGATCTGGATAACCCAGTGCTTAAAACAACATCCGAGTTATTCTTATCAAGTGCTGCAGAAGGCACCGATTTAAGAACTGTGGATCCAGAAACACAAGCAAGATTAGAAGCCTTGCTAGAAGCAGCAGGTACTATGTTTGTATAGTATTTTCTTGTAACTGAAAGCTTTACTTTCACAAGTTCAGTCATTTTGTTATTTTTTGGTCACATGAAACATTGACCAGGTTTAAAATGTGTTTTTGATGGTGGAGAGTCTGAAAAAAATGACAGTTCATAGTTTCTCATTTAAGAGGCTTTCTGGGTCAGTATTACTTCATTTATAATGTAAGAAACCATAAAGTGAGGTAAATGGCATTTGTCATCAACCAGACTAAGAGTTAAAGTAATTTTATGGATGAGGGTTAAAGGAGCAAGGAAGGGAAACTGGTTTGCTAAACTGCCATTTTCTCCTTCCCTCACAGAGTAGTGATGTGTAATCCTGAACTCATTGTTTCAATAAACTTATAGGTGAAATGTTGGTGCTGTGCTTTGGCTGTCAAATACATCTGTAGTCACTTGAATCAGTCTTTGACCTCTATGCAGAATAGTTCATCTTCTATATTCTTACAAGAGACTTCTTGGTGCTAACTTTATGTAATCAAAATGTTTTCTCATTTGTAGTTATGTTTGTCACCATGAGGTATGACAAAAATGTAGGTTTTAGAGCCTGAAAAATAAAATCAAATTCTTAATAGAAATACTGCCCCTATGTTGTTGAACTTTAATGAAAACAATTACTGATTGCAAATACTAGAAGGTAACATTTAAATTCAATCAAATATTTGCAGCATTGTACCAGAAAGTGAAATTGGCAAGGTAAGAAATGCAGAAAGTATACAGTGTTACCAATGCAAAGAAAACACATCCCTTTCAAGAAACCATGGTGGTGTGAAATAATTATCTAAGTTCCTTACAAACACTTGCTGAAACTGTTAAGTTTCTGGTCAAATTGAAGTTTTGTCAAGGCAAACTTCAGTTTAAAATATTTTAGAATTGGGTAGAACAATGTCTTCAAGCAGTTTCCTGTTTTAAGAGCATAAGCAGCCTCCCACCCAAAATATGCTCTGTGTTTGGGGGAAGGCTGTCATTCATTCAGGCTTTAGGCAGCATTTCCAAATTGTGCATAATCTCAGAATATTTCACAGTGGAATGCCCAAACCTATGTTGACCCACTTTCTCTTCTAGCTCCCTGTCCAAACACTGGGACAGCTTTCCATGTTGTCCCATCAAGGAATTAGTCGCAGCATTATTAACTGCTGCCAGGAGAAGAATGGGTTATGAGTGGAAAGAGAGTCAGAGAAAGGGGCACGAGGCAGCAGAAACACCAGATCTGTAGATAAGCATGAATTCCTGTGAGCCATCTCCTAGGTACAGACCCTCCTGACCTTGGGGAAGAGAACAGTCCCTTACAATCTCCTTCAGAGGATACGTCTAGACTGGGCTACGGTAGGGGTGGGGGGCAGGTGTTTAAATGATAGCTAACACATTTTGACTTACTAAAATTTTAGTGTACTTGGGACAAGGTACATTTTAAACTCTTCAACACAAGCTAGATGGTTGAGGCAAGCCTAGGGTATGCCATGACTAGCTAATGTGCTAAAATACATCTTGCCTTGTTTATAGACTGGTTTTTAAAATGTTTGCCAACATTTTTAAAACAGCACACACCTTTTATTCCAGTATAAATATATCCAAAAGGGGCATTAAGATTTATCCACACAGTTACACCAGTTTAAAGGTGAAGTTTTTTTAAAACCAATTTAATTAATGGTACAAAACCTTGTGTAGGTATTTATTCAGTTAAGAGTAGTTTCTTTTAGCTTAGCTTAGTTCTATTCATTACTGACTTAAGATAAACTAAGCCATACTTAAGCAGGATCAGAGTATCTACACGTGGTTTTGCACTAGTTCAACTAAAATAGTGCTTAAACATATTTATTTTAAAACTGGTACAACTGTTTCTCTCACACACCCTTGGCCTCTGTGGAAGAGAATGTCCCAAGGCTCTCTTGCGGGAATTGAAGTATTTGACCCATTTGAGTTGTCCCATTATGCCAGAGGAGGGTTAGAAGAGAAGAGTGCTATATCCATCCTGAAGATTTCTGAAACCTGTTGCTCTGTGTGTGTATTTGGAGTGGGAAGGGGGTCTGAATGACTGGTTGTATGAAGCTTCTTGTTCCATAAGCTTTGTGTTTGCACCTGTACTTGTAGCATCCAAAGTTATTTCACAGGATTAAACATAAGACAAGTTAATGGCCCTGCCAAGATTAAAAAAATTGTAATGTCAGCTAACACTTTTTAATTAACACATTTTAAAATGCAGCTTAACCTTTAAAAGTAGTTCTAGTCAACCAGCGCGCTCGCTTGTTTATTTCTGATAGTGCTTGGAAGAAGCATGGTTAGAGCTCTTTGAAAGGGGAATGGTAAGTGGAAAAAATGAAAATTGGGTAGGGATCTGAAGCAGTGTGGGAAACAGTAGCAGACTTGATAACTCTTCCTATATTAAAAACTGCTTTCCTTTGGTAGACAGATGCTATCTTCTGAAAAGCCAGATCATGTTTCAAGATGTTGCTGCAATGGGGGGAGGGGCTAAGTCACCTGACCCATAGTAGGAAAAAATGGGTCATGACTCTTACTTGAAATTTATCTTCTCTCAATTGGGGAATGTATAATTTCTAAAACAAACCCTAGAATATTTCACTCTCAAAGAAGGATACAGCTGAAGGTAGTCTGAAGCCCTAAGTAAAATATTCTGTTTTGTATTCCCCCAGGCAGGGACACTTCATCTGGAAGCACTGTTCATTTCTGGGGACTATACAGGTCCATACAAACTGGCAGTTACCTGAGGAACAAAATAATTACGGGGTAAAAGTGACTTATAACAGGATTAGCAAAACTAAATTATAGGCAGGGCTAGTAGGAGCACCTGTTAAGGGTGCTTGACACTTCCCATAAGACCCTGTTTTCAGTTGCTTAAAACTTTGCTGAACTTTAATAGTTTGGGTTGAAAATTTCCATGCCAGGTGTCTGCCTCACAGAGAAATTTTAGTGAAAGGGGCTAAGGTAAAAGACATTGAATTGCCAATTTAAAAAGTCTGACCTTTTTCTTTGAGAAGCCTCAGCCACCCCTGTGCTTAAGAGCAGGGACTTGAAATTTGGCAGGGAGATGGCCTTTGTGTCAGGGATGTTCTTTTGCTGTTCGATGAAAATCTCCCCAAATTTGGCCAGTTTATAAGGCTGTGAGAACTCTGTTTGCACAACTCCAAGATTCATGGCAGCTAAAATCTGAGAATTGTTGTCACTGTGCATGTTCCAGCTCTCAGTTCCTAATGTTGTGTGCCGTGCCATTCCATGGAGTGACTGAGTATGTTCCATTCCATGGCTACAGGGTTGAAGCTGTTCTGGGTCCAAGTGGGGCTGGTTACTGGAACTGAGAGCTCTGTTCTCTTAATGACCCCAGTGCTGGCACTCTCGCAGGTGTAGGAGGAAGCCATCTGACTCAATTGCAGAGGGGGCAAAAGCCAGACCAGGGTATTGGATGAGAGAAAGGAGTATATTGTAACAAAGATCCCAGTGGGGACTGGAACTGGGGCGGTAGGCAGGGATGGAAAGAGAAACCGGAGCTGGGAGATTGTGGGGATGTGTGTGTGGAGATGATTGAGATTGGTTGGACTAGGAGCTTAGGGTGGGTGGTGTGACCAGTCCAATGAGCAGCTGTAATGGAAACTCAGACTGACTTTACAAGGAGACTGCAACTTGGATGAGAGGCCTGAGAAGTCTAGAAAATGTGACCAATGAGGGAAGGCTGAAGAAAATTTAGTCTGGAAAAGAGAAGACTGAGAGCGAACATAAGTTTTCAAGTACTGTACATAAAAAGTTACTATGTGGAGGAGGGAGAAAAATTATTGTTCTTATCCTCTGAGGATAGGACAAGAAGCAGTGGGCTTAAATTGCAGCAAGGGAGGTTAGGTTGGACATTAGGAAAAACTTCCTAACTGTCATGGTGGTTAAGCAC
The DNA here is from genome assembly GCF_003597395.2 of Chelonoidis abingdonii. Classification (NCBI taxonomy): domain Eukaryota; kingdom Metazoa; phylum Chordata; order Testudines; family Testudinidae; genus Chelonoidis; species Chelonoidis abingdonii. Next base: position 74,002,187 of record NC_133775.1, on the reverse strand, counting down.
TGGAATAAATTGCCTAGGGAGGTAGTGGAATCTCAGTCATTGGAGATTTTTAAGAGCATGTTAGACATATCTCTGTCAGGGATAGTCTAGTCTAGATAATACTTAGTCCTGCCATGAGTGCGGAGGAGTGGTCTAATGACCTCTTGAGGTCCCTTCCTGTGCAGAGTGGGCAGGCAAGGAGAGTGGGTGGGGAAGAGAGAGGAGCGGGGGAGGGAACATGTTGGGGAGGAATAAGAGAAGGCTCAGACCACTAGAGAACTTCGAATTGTATTCCGAGTTCTAAAGTGTCACCCTTCCTCTGTTGTCAGCCAATATCTGTGAAACCCACTTGCAAAATGTCTCATCCCCTCCAAGGCTGGAGTGGATGACAATGTATTGTTGGTATCAGATATTCTTCTAGTTCAAGTGGTAGTGGTCTGCGCAGTGGCTCTGAGTGTTCATCATCACATGGTTCATCAGTAGGGAATCAGTAGGATGCCATTTGTGCAGGGCCGGCTTCAGCTTTTTTGCCACCCCAAGTGGCAGAGGGGGGTGAGGGGGAGATAAAGCCACGATTGGCAGCAGCTCTACCACGCTGCTTCATTTTTCAGCTGCAATTCGGTGGCTGGTTCTTCCCTCCAAGAGGGACTGAGGGACCCGCAGCCAAAGACCTGGACGTGAGCTGGTGCCTGGAGCTGGCCCTGAATGTGGTTTTTTATTTTATTTTTTCAATTTGCAATCTTCATGCTCTTCTTATGTAGCTTTTAACAAGCCATCAGACATCAAAACTTAGGAAATGCTTGTGCAACTTAATTTGGCCCCCTTGAGTGTATACACTGATGTCCCTTCCTGGCTTCTGGTCCCAGTTCTCTTCCTGAGATCCTCAGCTCCTTATCAGACTGGCAACCAGGGCAGACAGATCTGTCTCCTTATCCAGACAGACCGTTCTCCCAGCTGCCCATTTGATCTTTGTGCTTTTTCTAGTCCCAATCTTGCCTCCACACTCCCAGTCTTTACCTCATTCCCTGCCCCTCAAGCTTCCAGGGCCTGTATTCATCCAGTCTCAATACACACAATACCTCCCATTCACATGGTCAGTTTTTCTCTCCCAGGTTCAGTCCCAGGTTCCTTGTTTTCTAATTACTCCCCTGCCCCCATACTTGTCCTATATGCATTTGAGAGAGGCGGCTCCACACTAACAGGTGTGGGTCACTGAGAGGACAGGGGAGACAGATTCCTTCCCTGCTCTCAGTTCTGGTGCTGAGCTGGCCCCAAGGTATAATCACTGGCAAAGTTTGGCCTTAGCATACCAGTCCTCACAGACTAGCTGTACATACTCCAGCCCAGAGAGTATGGAGTACATACAGCCACTCTGGGGGGATGGCGTATGCACAGTTTGGTCCACACTAGGAGCTGTAAAAGGCAGGATCATGCTCAGTGAGGATGGAATCTTCGGAGACTTTTAGATGCTAAACTAAATCTCTGAATATGTGCACACTGAAATTTTACAAAGACTTGCTGAATTTTGGCAGTATTGCAGGAACAGCAAAGCACATCCCTGACACAAAGGGCACTCCCTGCCAAATTTCAAGTCCCCACTCTAAACCATGGAGATCCTATAGCTTCTCAGAGAAAAGGTTACTAGAATAAACAGATCAGCATATTTTCCTTAACCTTGTTCTCAGAAACGGCTGACCTGTTTTGACTGAAACTTTCAAAAAAAAAAATGTAATCCGAGATAGACACCTGGCATGAAAAAGTTCAGCCTAAATGACTAGCTATGGCAAAGTTTTTAAGCAACTTAAAACAGGGTCTTATGAAGGGAAGTGTTGGAGAACTGTAATAGATGGTGCTTAGCTGAACAACGAGGAAGGGTAGGGAAGAGACAGAAGGAAATAATCAACAGTATTTGAAAGATGTGATCACTAAGAAGGGAGAATTATTTTGGAATTATTTCTTCTTGGTTCATACTGCCATGAGCATATCAGGCCTATGTTCAGATTAATCCACTGGCTCCTAGTCTACTTCCAATGCCAAAATTAAGGAGTTTGGTCCTAATTTTCTAAGTAATTAGTAGATTAGAAACCAGCTACATCAGACTGAATTTTGATCTATGAGCCACTGAGAAAGCTGTGCTCCTCTTGAACAGGCACATCATTGAGCCCAGAAGGGAGGCTATTAGAGCTGCAGACACAGCATTCTCTGTCGGATCTGGCCTAGAGAACAGTATTACAGAGGAGATCAGGTGAATTTAGGGCCTAACCCACTTTAGGAGACATTGCAAAATGTTGAGTCTTTCCATTGTGACACTTGCAATTTGAACACCATTCTTATTTTCCCCTACCCCAAGCAGAGCTTAACCTATAAAAGGAGAAGTGTTGGACTCCATGAAGTCCACTAGGAACTTGGCTGTTGATTTTGATTTTAAGTGGAACATACTGAGATGCTACGGTGATGAATAACAGCATAAAAATAAGATTAAATGGTAAAAGTGGTGGTTTAAAAGGACAAGACAGAAAGAGATGGCATTAAACAAAGGAAGACTAGGCTAAATATAGGGAAACACTTTCATACAGAGTTCAGTATTATTCTGTTGTCTAATGAAGTGGAAATTCCATCACTTAGCAAACTTAAAACTGGGCTGGAGAAATCACTGTGGGGAACTAGTAAGCATAGTACATAACCTATGGGGAAATCTATCAATATCTTCAGTTTAGTTCTTGGGTGAAACAATATCTAGTAGTATGTAGACTGAATAGCTTTGGAAAAATATATAATAGTATGTATTTTTAAACATGTCCAATCAAGAACTTTAACTTAAATACTCTGCTTAAATATTACCCTGTAAATCTAGGTATGAAAATTAAAATTTGGTTGATTGCAGCAATTTGAGCTTTGTACCAAAGCAGAGGATAGTCATCAGACATAACATAATGTAGTAGACTGAGCGTGGGACCAAGTCGAAAGACAGATGGCTTCTGTTCCTGGTTTTCACTAACTTGTATTGTGGCCTTGAGCAGGTTAAACTGTTTTTCCTCATTTTAAAATTGGGAATAGCGTATACATATACACCACCTTGCAGCACTGTTGTGAAGGTTAATTCTGTCTTCACCTTTTGAAGATGTAAGGTGCTAGAAGTACTAATAATTTTTTTGTGAAACTTTTTCAATTAAATACTACTCAGTATTTGAATCTACATTGAAAAAGCTGTATACCATTAGGATAAACTAAAGGAAATATTGAGTGTGGTAGCTTGATGGTTAAAAGCTTAATTTGAAGGGGGCTGAAAGAAGCTAGCACTGCTGGTGACGTTTCAACACATTCTTCCTTGGGTTCACATTTCTCTGGTGGGTTTAGATAAAAATACCCCAAATCTTTCTACCTTCACGTGAGGCTTCCAAACCATGTGTCCATCATGGATTTTAAACAATACTGCCTAGTGGTGTACTGCTTTGTTCTCTTCCTTAAATTCTGGAGGAGGAAAATGCTTCCTGCTGGCATTACCAGTCTACAGTAACTCCTCACTTAAAGTTATCCTGGTTAACGTTGTTACATTGCTGATCAGTTAGGGAACATACTTGTTTATAGTCGTGCAATGCTCCCTTCTAATGTCATTTGGCAGCTGCCTGCTTTGTCCGCTGCTTGCAGGAAGAGCAGCCCGTTGCAGCTAGCTGGTGGGGCTTTTAACTAGGGTGGACTGGCAGCCCCCCTATCAGCTTCCCCTAAGTTCCCTGTGATGCACCCACCCAGCAGGCTATCAGTTGCAGGCTATCAATTGCTGGCAGTTCAGCAGTCCCTCCACCTGCTGCCTTGGAGCTGCTCCCAGAGACTCCTGCTTGCTGTGACAGGAGGAAGGGGGAGGGGGGCGCTACTGTCAGTGTCTCCCTGCTCCTGCACCCTGCTTACCCCTTCTCCATATAGAGCAAGGAGAAGACATGGAGGGACAGAGAGAGAGAGCTTGGGGCAGTAGCTGTTGTCTCAACTTCCTGATCCGCTTAAAAAGACAATGCACTTAAGAGTGGGTCAGCTTATTTAAAGGGACAGTGTGCATCTCTCTCTCTCTTTCTCTCACACAAGGTGTGCCTCTGTCGCTATCTCCCCCTCCCTCGTGTTCGTGCTGCCTTGTGTGAGAAGCGACATTTAACAATGTGTTAACCCTTGAGGGCTCAGCCGAGTGCTAGTTCATCATTTAGCATCAAGGCATTCCCTGGGAAATGTATCTCCCTCTTCCACCCTCTAACTTCACCACCTCAACCAAGCTTCACAATCATCATAGCTGTGAACAATATTAAATTGTTTAAAACGTATACTGTTTGTATATCCTGTATGATATATAGTTTTTTGTCTGGTGAAAAAATTCCCTGGAACCTAACCTCCCCCCCCCCCCCATTGACATTAATTCTTATGGGGAAATTGGATTCGCTTAACATCGTTTTGCTTAAAAGGCACATTTTTCAGGAACAGAACTACAACATTAAATGAGGAGTTACTGTATTTCAAGGCCTTGTGCTGTATAGATTGGACAGCATGGAACATTGAATCAGTGCAGGCACACAAATTTCAGCTGTTCCTGAAATGATGTATCTTTCCTGCGTAGTGGGCCTTCAGTGTTGTAGTCCTTGTTCGTATGGGTTCTTCCTGCTGTAGACCTGATTGTGATACTAGCTTGCTCTCCAGATTCATAAGCAGCTGGAGAGTCAAGTGCAATGATCAGGTATGTTTGTTTACTGGTAGTGTCTGAAGTTCATGTTAATCTCTCCTGTCCTTTTTCTACTATGTACCACAAAATAGTGAGGAAGATATGCACTGATAAGTCTGTAGTTGTATTCCTGGATTTGTCGAGTGTGGTTTGCAGAACTAGTTTGCCTCCTAAATCCGTGAATGCTCTCAGGACTTAACATGGGCATGCTCATTATTGACTCTGGGACCTATGTCCTGATGACTTGTCCTTTTGAAAGGCTAATAATTCAAATGCTAGAGATGTTTAGTCAGGTGATTAACTGAAAGAGTAATCTGTTTGGTCATTGCATCCTCAAAGAGTCATAATCCCTGAGTAAATATTCCCATTTCTATTTAAGTGACAAGTGGATCACGTCTATGCTGGTTGGTGGGTCTGAGTTGAATTAAAAGTATCTGTTAATGTTTCAGAATCTTGTACATAATATCTAGACTGTGTGGTTTTTTTCGTTTTATAAAGAGATTTATTTTCAAGAGTCTTTCGCTGTTTTACTTTAGCTCACCTTTCCTAAGCGGATAGGAGCACAGTTCCTAGAAGTTTTAATTGAAAATTCGGTAGTTTTGGATTCTGAGTGCTATGGAAGCCTTAAATAAAATTTCCAGTGCAAGAGCATTCCTGTTAGCCATGTAAAAAAACATAGCTTTTATTTACTCGTCTCAAAGCATGGCTGATTTTCTCCCCAACCCTACCTCTCCAGGCAGAGGTCTGAAGTCATTCAAATTAACCTGTTTAATTAGAATTAACAAGCATTTTCCACAATATTTTTGTTAAATAGTACTTAAATGATTGGATCACATCCCAAAAAACTGATTTTAAAAACTTAAGGCTGTTAAACCAGATAACTTCCGCTTTCTGCTTCATTAGGTCCAAATACAAATTGTCTTATCTCATGCTTTGAAAAGTTAAGAAGCAAGGCTTACTTTACTAATAATCAGGTTCTGGTGCTGGGAAGTAATCGTAAACCAGAGAAATCTTTCAATAGTTTTCCTTCACTTTAGAAGACTATTAATAGCACAGCAAGAACAGATTTGAAGCTTAAAAAAAACACACCCTGAAAAGGGAAGGACACTTGGGGACCCAGACACAGATTTTACATTAAAATCAAGGCTCTGAGTACTTAAACATAATGGAGTCAAATTCTGCAGCAGCAAATCTTCCATTCCTCTGCAATGTTAATTTAATTAGCTTGTTGGTTTTTTCATGATCGTGGTTTCCTCTATGGAGGTGCAGTAATATCTTTTATGGAACTCCAATAAGGCTGGATATTTAGGGTCTTTGTAGGAATAGTACCAGCTGCTGGAGGGTGGAAGGGAGGGAGCCCCTTTCCACCACAGCACCTAGTTCAGGATGAGGGGAGGGGCATGGTAGGATTGTGATGTAGTTGTTAGGGCTATATATTTGAGTCCATATTGCCTTCATCCATCATACTTCAGTCTGGGTGGGACAGAGCTCTGTCCAGTGCCCACAGTTGTTCAGCTTATTCTTAACTTCTGCTTTCAGGGTGGTCCTGACAATTCAGGAGAGCTGTTCTCATTTTATGGGGCAGCAGGCTAAGTGAATGTGTTGCTTATGTAATGCAAGCCTTCTTGTGGTTGCAAGTAGCACAGAAAGAGGAGGTACCAAGGTCTTTAGGGGGCAATGTGAGCAAAATGTTGGAGCACCTGGTTGCAACCAAATGGCAGATTCTGCACCCAAAACATGGAGTTCTACAGCAGTTTTGCAAAATGCCAAATTCCATAGAACATTCTGTGAACTTAAAATCTTTACATGGGGACCCTAATTAAAAGGAATAAACCATTGAAGTACCATATGTTAATAGGTACAATTCATTACTGCATTCTTTATGCAGAATTTTAGGATGGGTGCCAGGAAAAGACCTAGATTAAACTGCTACATTCCACCTTACTTCAATAGATAGGAATCTATATATCTGTAATCAGCTTTGTAAAGTTCATAAAGCACTTTGGGATCCTGTAGACTGAAAGTCTTAATTGAAAGATTTGTTACACAAGACAAGGCTAGAGTGAAAAATTGTGATTATAAATTAGGTTTGAAAGTAGGACTGGGGCAAATCCTAAATGGGAATATGTAGTCAAAACCACATTTACAGTGTACAAATTCTGTAATCTGGAAACATTTCAAGAAGTTCATACTTAAATTGTTTTAAGAGTTTGTTTTATCAGTTTGTCTTTTGTGAGAAACTATATGCAGAAAGTTGATGAAAACTGTTATCCAGCTTGGGAAATCTTCTGTGCATGAGTCCTAAATGACAGATCTTCCCAAAAATTGCTTGCTTGCTTCCTCCCTCAAAATAAACTTGTAAAAAGTATATGCTGACAATCAAGCACTGAACAAATGCAGGAGTAAATATGGATAAGGAATCAGTTCACCTCTAGCACCTCAGACCCCTGAATTCTTGCTGAGGACTTACACAGACAAGTGATGGAATGGAATCGTATTGATCTACATAGCTGCTTATATTCAAGGAAACAGAACTGAATGGTATGTTGCCAACTTGGTGCCAATATAATGTATGATCTCCTTGGCTGATAGCCTTTTAACCAGGACTGGTAATCCAGTAGTATTGATGCATGTATTGTAGGTACTAAACAGTGTGAAGCCAAGCTTGTATAAAATTATGTTGGAACCTTATTAGTAAGGTGACCAGCAGGACTTCATGGTTGACTTCCTCAGAAATCCCATCTATGCCATGTCCTTGTAGGAAGAGATTAGAGGCCTATATTGTAAGAAAGTTAGTGGGGAAACTTAGAAATTTTGTTTGAGGGGGAACAAAGAATCTGTTCAGCTAAGGACAGGTTCTTGGGCTGCTAACATACAAGTTTGAGATGAATCCAGATTAGAATTCAGACGAGCAACAGAGACATCTGTAATCAATCAGAGGAGAAAGCTGTAAAACAGGGTGTACGGGAATCTGTAAAAACAGATAAGGGGACCTCTGTAGCTTCTAGAGCTCTTGACAGATCTGCATATGGTGATCATATTATCTATGTTGACAGATAATCAGAAGTGGTAGAACACCAATCTCTCTTTATTGCTAGTTGTCCATTAATTCTGTCTAAATTCAGTAGCTGGCTGGGCAATCAGTGCCTGATGGTGTTTGTAAGTCTTGGTGGGAATGAAGAGCACAGTTATGTCACATGGGCTGGCTATATTTTGGCAGGTAGGGGGGGCACAGAATGCCCCATGTTGTTCCATCTTTTAAATGAATAGATGGAAGCATAAATCAAACATGCTAGTTTTATTTCTGTCCAAGGTCGAATTGAAAGAATGGATTGAAAATATTTAGTGGTTCTAAATAGCAGTCAACTTAGGTTGATCTGACAAGATATTTTTGTAAAACTAACTTGCTGGGATTGGAGAGGGTGGAGGATGAGAGATTGAGTAGTCAGCATGCTGGTTTGAGGTCAGTAATGTTCTAAGACTTGCAGTCCAGAATTCAGTAAATATTTTGGAGAAAGTGATCAGTTGGCCAGCCACTGAGTATTAATCATGGCAAGATAAATTTGATAATATATTGCACAAGAACCTGATTTTTCAAAGGTGATGAGTACCTTTAGATTTCACTAATAAAACTGAAGTTATAGATGCTCAGCAGTTCTGAAAATCAGGTCCTAATTGGGTTGAAGCAGCATTCCATTGAAAGTGGTGGTCAAAGTAGGTGGGAATTACTAAGTGAGATCTCTAGGGATTGATTCCTTGCTTATCCAGACTCTCTCAAATGCCCATGACATTTCAGTTGTTTGCAAGGCTGTAGTTTCTGCTTGCATTTATTTTAATGACTTGATGCAAAATTGAGCTTAAAGAACAAAAGACACTGCAATTGAAAGTTTATTCCATACATGATGAATGAAAGTAGATGTTAACAATTAGGGGTAGAGATCTAGGATGTTGCTCACAATAAATTCTATCAGAAAATGACTTGAATTTAAACTCACAATGTATGTATTTGTTCCAGTTTACTCAGTGTAGATACTTAAAATGAAAGGGATATTAGCAGTAACATGAACAGAGATTGGAACATGGCCTCACTGATGGAGAATTGACTTAGTAATTGGACAAGTGCATCACTCTTTGGCAGTGTTTCCAAGGTCCTGTTTTTGCTTGGTATTACACACTTGTGCAAAAAATCCATCTTCAAATTTATTTTACAAATATTAAATCTGTGGCATGATGGAGGTGGGAAAATTCAGTACACCAGAAATACTTTTACTGAGATTAGGTGGTGGTATAATTCCAGTCCACACTGAAGTTTGGTTAAACTGCAACTTATAATACAAAATTGGCAGTGTGCAGAAGTGTGTAGTAGCTCTTCCTGGCAGTTTAGAAACACATCTTACTTGCAGGAATGACTCTGAAACCTGCTTAAACTAATTTACAAAAATATCATTTTTATGACTTGTTCTGTGATACAGTACTCTTGTGTTCTGTGAGGGAGTAGTTTAAATTAAAATAACTATATATTTTGAAGCAACTAAATAATGAAACAGTACCTATCAATAAAAATCTAGTAGGCCTAATTCTATTTATAGTTCTGTTGGTTACTGCGGCTATACAATTAAGATACTCTACTATTTTTGTTGATTGTACCTTGAATACTTTTGCCTTTTGAGATACTGATCTATTATAGTGACTTGTTCATTCTCTCTCTCCACTATCTAAAGATTCAGAGTGGGAAGGAATATATGGTATGTGATATTTTAAAATGTTTGCTTTATTGTATCAGAAACTATCTGAAGTCTCTTGCATGTAGTATCATTAATCTTTTATTTTTGTAAACATACTATCATAAACATAAGCAGTTTACAGGTTTCTGCATGATTAAATGGTATAGGTTTCTAACCTCATAGGCCTTTTCTGGTGTAAATCAAATTAACATCAATATTTGGAAAGTGTTCCAAAGGCTACATATTTTTGATGGGAGCCCTTTTCACTAAGCTGCTCCTTTGAAGAGAATTTAAAATTTCTGTTGTAACCATAAACTGGTAGAATATACGTAATACACAAAAGTAAATTTGAGCTATACTGTTTCCCTGTAATGATATGCTCTCTTCTTGTAATCCAGCAAAGTTAAGGTGTTGAGATGTTGGAATATTCCTAAGCTTCCTCCTTTTGAAAAACATGCCTGTGCGCCCCCCCCCCCCCAAAACAAACAAACACAAAAAAAAAACCCCACAACCTGAAATGTTAAACTTAACTATGGTAACTTTCTCAAACCTGACTTCAGTCGTCTAATTCTGTAAGGAATCTGCTTTTCTCAGCATACTTTTTATTTGAAGACATCGTTCATCTCTTCATTTTAAGGTATAGCAATATTCACTCTTTCTAGGATATCTTATACTGAATTATTAAAGTTAGCAAACTCCTTAGAGACACACTATCTGCAGAATATAAATCTCACTGCTTTTTCTCCATTGTGTAAAAGTGTTTAGTAGCTATTTGTAAGCACAATATAACTCTGCCATTAGCTAACTGTGCAATTACATTTAAAATTGTTTTTAAAAGTACAAGCAACTGTTTTTCCTTCTAATTCCAGTTAATAATAAAGAGAATTTTGTCTTCATTTTTGTTGAACTTAACTCAGACCCTGTTTCTACAAGATTGAGTCTTTGTCCTCCTCTAATAGTAGTCAGCTATGGGGATGATTTTTTTCTGGAAGAATGAACAAATATCAATTTTCAGTGGTCCTAATAATGTGTTGTGTTTTAGGGTTTTCAACCCCCACCCCTTTTTAAAACACCAGTGCTTTTGCAGAGGCTGTAAATAAACAGAAAACTGTTCTCCTGGCAACTACTCATCTGCTTTCCAGAGAGGCACAGCACATCATGACCAGCACTTTATTTATAGTCCTGTTTTATTTGCTCCCTGACATCAGATGGTAATCAACTTGTATCAGAATTAAAACATCGGGTCATCTTTTAATTGTATGTTTTTCCTGCATTCATAAGTCTCAATAGTCACAAACGCTATTTAGATTATAATCATAATCTAACTCCTTAGGGAAGGGGGCACTAAGGGTATGTCTACATTGCGAAGTTGTCGACAAAACTTCTGTCTTTCGCGGGTACTTAAAGCTCCCCTGCGAAAGACAAAAGTTTTGCTGATGCAAGTGGTGCTCTCTGCCAACAAAGTTAACACCGCTCGTGGGGCTAGGAGTATTTTATTGGCAAAAGTGCTGATAATGTACTGACAAAGAGCGTTTACACATGCTGACTTGTTGCTAAAAGTTGCGTGGTGTAGACAAGCCCTAAGTGTCAAACCACTGAGATATGACAGCAATGATCTGAAGCTGTCATGTCTGTAAGGCTTTGCACTATCATTGGTAAAACTTTTGTCGTTCAGGAGTGTGACAGATGCATTTTCCCCCCACCCCACAGGGAATTACAAAAGTTATACTGACAAAGCTACTGCCTCTTGTTTGGGGGTGGATTTATTTTGTCAGTGGGAGAGTGCTCTCCTGCCTACAAAGAGCAGCTACATGGCACACCTTTTAGTGGCACAGCTGTGTCACTAAAAGGTGTGTAGTGTAGACATAGCCTAGGAGTGCTTTTGTTCTAGACCTAAGTAATTGTGAATTGGCTCAGTGTGGAAATGATTGGATTGGTCATTGTTTATAGGGAATGGAACTATTTGTCCTAAACCTTCTTTAGTATCTACTACAGAAAGGATTCTGAGGGGCAAAGAAATATGTGAATGTTCAGTGTTGGTGGTCTGCCTGCCATTAATATTGAGTATTCTCAAACCTCTTTGCCCCTCAGAATCTTTGTGTAGTAGGTACTGGAGAAGGTCTAGGACAAATAGTTCCAGTCTCTGTAAAATGGAACTTCTTATTATGGTGTATATACCTTTCCCTCCCCACCCTTTTCTCTGTGCACATAATAAAGGTCAATGGGCTGAGGGAGAAGTCAGTCTTAGTAATGACTCTTAACTTGGGCGATGGGATCATGGTTTGTAGCCCTGCCCTCAGATTGTCTATAGTTTTCCGATCAAAATGCTGCTTTGCAGGAATACGTTTCAATCTGTAAATTTTACCCACTCTGGACATACAATATATTGTGTGGACTTCAGAACTTTCTGAAGTTTTAGAACCATGATCTCCAACCTTTTTACGCACAAGATCACTTTTTGAATTTAAGATCAACCCAGGATCTACCCTGCCCCTTCCCTGAGATCCTGCCCCCTTCACTCCTTCCCCCTCCCGCCATCACTCGCTCTCCCCCACTCTCACTCACTTTCACCGGGCTGGGGCAGGGGTTTGGGGTGCGGGAGAGGGTGCAGGCTCTGGACTGGGGCTGAGGGGTTCACTGTGTGGTAGGGGGCAGGTGGTTGGGGTGCAGGAATAAGGTGCAAGCTCTAGGAAGGTGTTTGGGTGCAGGGGTCATATGGTCACACTGCACCTAATCTCAGAATCCACTGGGCATTTCATGAGTTTCACTTTTTAGTAGTGTCATTTGTAGTTTATAGATCTAAAATCCTTTAGGGATTGTCACAAATCAGTAGCACTCAACTGTGGAGTGTGCATTGGTTGAGCCTGAGGTAGGAGGTTGAGGTGCAGAAGTGAGGAGTGCAAGCTCTGGCAGGGAGTTTGGGTGCGGGAGGGGGCTGTGGGAGGGGATGCAAGGCTCCGGCTGTGAGGTGCTTACCATAGGCAGCTCTTGGTCAGTGGTGCAGTGGGGCTCAGGCAGCCTGCCTGCCTGTCATGGCAACATGCTGCTCCCAGAGGTGTCTGACTGCTGGCATATCTCTGTGGCCCCAGGGTGAGGAGGGGGAAGCGGAGGTGGCAGTGTGATACCCCTGCCCCAGCACCCCGCCCCGGCTCCCCGGAGCAGCAGAGATGTACCAGCTGCTTCTGTGAGCGGTGTGGGGCCATGGCAGGCAGGGAGCCTGCCTGAGCCCAGCTGTGCTGGATTGTGTTTAGCTTCTCAACTTATTTGCCTGGAGCGGCACTTGAGCAAGCTCAGAGCGACTTGGGACTACTCAGTCAGGATTGGAAGTGACTTGTAGCAGCCCGGAGATCACGATTAGCTGTCAGAGGCTCCAGGATCTACCGGATGATCATGATCGACCGGTTGGTGACCATTGTTATAGAATAACCATATCGGCCAGAACATGTATGTTTCTTGATATCTAATAATAAATCCATTGTAAATATGCATCAGGTATAATTTTAAGATTGACTTGATAAGGGTTAACACTGTTTCTGTTCAGATCTCTCTTGAAGGGACACATTCTGGCACACTGTTTCAGGAAAGCTGATACGTCTTTCATTGACAATATCTTGAGCATTTGGATGTGCACTTTTATATCTGTATTTCTTCTAGATTTGGTTAAGAAAAAATTAGTTAGAAAATCCTTTTATGAAAAAGCACAATATTCCTTCAAGGTTAAAATTTGCTTTACTAGGACAGTGTTACTTTGGAGCTCAGAGCGTTCTCTGCAAAGCCTTAGAGCAGCTACTTTGATGAGAAGACTTAATGTGCACTTGTTAAATAAATGGTTGCTGTAACTTAAACGAGAGTTGCGGAATCTGCCAGTAGGGGGTAAATTGTCGGTTCTGTCTTGGAAGCAATACTTCTATGTGAAACTAGGCTTAGTTAAATATGGGGAGAAAAAAAGTTAAGATTTTTGCTTCGTTTTGGAGACATACAGCTACAAATCTGGTAACTGTTGCTCTGGAGCCAAATACCTTTTCTATAGAAAGTATTTTATTTGCTTCACTTGTTTGCCCTGTAAGTGTTTGTACTGTACAGTAGTAGGTAGCTATAGAAGTAATTCTTTAGTTTGGTTTTTGACTTGAGTGCATGATATATCAGGATCAGTTCAGATAGTAGCCTCGATGGCAGCATCATGAAGTGGAAAGAAAAAGATCAATAGCTCTACCCCATTTCAAGTTGCAGTAGTTTCTAACACAGCTTTTCCATTATCTAAATGGTAAAACACCAAGCACAATGGTGGGTAATATGGTGAGATAATTATGAAGTCCTATAAACCATTACATGTTTTTACCATCTAGACAAGAACCACTTTCTGGACAAGGTATGTTTTCAGACAATCTTGTAATTTGCCTCTTATACTGAATCTCTCCCAGTCCCCCTCTTCCCAGCATCTGTGCACATTCAATTTTTCTAATTTCTTTTAAGGCAAAATTAGAGCAAAGATTAACAGAGTTGATGCTCTCTGGTCAAGGTGAAAAATAATCAGATCTTAAAAATTAGCTTTTTATTTTACTTCATTTTATTAAGTGATATTGATGTATAGTCTTAAATTGCTAGTCAATATCTTTTTTTGTTTTTCCGAATTGTTAGAAGAATTTCAGAATATACATAGGGTTTTTTCCTACTCTGATGTTTCATACTAAATGTTCATCTAGTCAACAGAAGTCACAGAGCGTCTAGCATCCTTTGTGAGAACACCACAAAAGTGATAAGTAAATACCCTGTGCCATATATGCAGTCAGCAGCATTTTCTGCTGTACTGAACATCCTCAGTCAAAGTTGGAATGCTTTAACTATCTTGGGCTCCTCCATCAGGGTTTGTGGTGGCAGGCAGCATCTCAAAAGACTTGAGTGTTTTTTGAGAAACTGTCCAGTGAGTGCATGTTAAGTATAGGTGGTTGATGTAATATTGACTATGAATCTCATCTGTTTGCTACAGTAACTGCTGAGGGAAGAGTGATCCATTGGATGCCTCTGGTTATTCTAATTCATCAATTTGATTACAGTTGCTAGTGATTCACGAAAGGTGTGAGAAAATAAGTGGTGTGTGACAATGCAGATAGTGTGTCTTTTTTTTTTTTTGGTTTGGATTTTTTTGTTTTGCAATAAATAAATAACACAATGGTTTGTGTACATTCTAAATTTTATGTCAAAAGATGTAAAAGAAAAGCAATTGGAGATCACGTTTCTCAGCCCACTAGAATGCATTACCCTGCCATGTGTACAAGCCAATAGTTAGTTCTCAAAACAAATTACAGCTGCCAAATACTAATGGAAAGGTGGTTGTGTACTTGTCTCGAAGTAAGATGGAATATCTTTGCAGATTGTCTAGAAGTTTGATGGGCCAGGAGGTGGCACTGGGCATAGTCCATGAAAATATGCATGATATTGACAGCATATTGATTCTAGCTTGCTAGAAGGTAACACCCTGATGTGAATACATGTGCTAGGAAACTGCGCCAAATAATGAAGCCAGTAGTGATGGCATTGATTCTGTGCAGAGGAATTATTGCTTTTCAGTTGTTGAAGTATAGGAGGGAAGCTAGAAGACTTTTTTTTGTCGAACTGGAGTTATTTGTTGGCAAAATTTGAATACTTGAACACTGTACATTTTCCAAGCATATGTGATCTGTTTGTTCCAGTTTCCATTTACAACCTAAATATTGGTGTTTGAATATAAAGAGGCTTATGTTCTAAATGGGTTTGTGCATTTCTGAAGTAATTTATTCCAACGAAGAAATGAAAAAGATGGTATTTCCATCATTTAATAGCTACAAGTCAGTTCCCTGGGAGAAAATAAAGACACTGTGAGTGATTGGTTTTTATCGTTTGGCCTAGTGCACATAAAAATTGGAAACTGCATGAGAACCAGGGAGATGCCAAAGTTGGTTTTCCTTAAGCACTTTACTTTTGAAAAGCACCTTCAATTAATAATTATTTAAAATATCAAAGTATGGTGCATTAACAACATGCTTGTGGGGTTATGTATAGGAAACATTCACAAGTTTGTACTTTAATATTAGAAACTGAACTTTTCACTGTTAACAATGACATAACTTTAATGATAAATGCAAAGTGATTAAAATCATTGTCACCACAAAATAATCATAATGTTTATTTGATCTTTACAAAAATACTGTAGTCAAACACATTTTTTAATCAGAAGTAGCAATGAAATAAGTCAGTTTTAAAAAAGTATTTCGAATATTGTTCATTATAAACTTTAATCTAAAATTATAGTAGTACAAATTAGATGGCTTTAATAAACTGATTTAAATGAAGGAAAAATCTGATTTAAATCACTCCACTTGGGCTTTGACTTTGTTCAAACGTTTTGAACTTAATAGTGAAGGGTGATTTGGCAATTACTAAACCAACAATTTAGTCTACAGTAGTCAGGCAGTTCTAGTTTATAGCCTGAATTGACAGCCACCTGCTCTGGGTGTGGCTAGAAGTGTTATGAGATGCAAGGTTGTTTGTTATTTTGGCAACAAGGGCACATTGTGCATATCAGTAACAGACTGTCTGGACTGTGTATCATGACATGTTCTCCTACTTAAGACAGGAATAACAAGATTAAGAAAAGTAACAGTGCAAACTCCTTTGGGTTGACTACATTGAAAACCCGTGATTGAATATATGTTGGCATCTTAACATCCAGTTTTATTTTAATGTTACTAATTTTTAGGTATAACTGGACCAAAGGAAATTCAGTTACATTGATACTTGACTGAGAGTAGCCATCCTAACAGATGAAACTCCATGCAAATTCTTTTTTCTCTTGACAGTGTCTTTAATGCAGCAGTTTGCTTTCTAGATCTGTTTGACCACAAAAGGCAATGAAACTGAGATATGGCAGTGCTCTGAGAACCATTTAAAGTACGTAAATACACAGAATGATCAAAATTTTGTATGCCTAGTTATGTATAAAACCGCACTTTCTAAATCGATATGGAAGTGAAATACCAGATTATTTTACTAGTTCAGTAAAGTCAGGCTAGATAAAAAATTAAGAATAAAAAAAAAATTGGACTTTATTTTCTTTTTTTAAAATGTATTTTAAACTAAATTTGAAACTATAACCCTATACAGGCCTAAATTTACTATATTAAAATTAAAAAATGTTCAAGCTGCCCATGTTTGCTTCCAACATTTGAGAGAGCGCCAAAACACTGAACTGGTGGAAGTCATTGGCCAGAATTTGTGAAGAGCTAAACTAGCTTTTGACAGATACAGAGAATATTTTCACTTCAGTTCAATGATTAGTTCAGTCAAAGTTGAGAAACTGGGAGTTGAAAGAACAAGATTTTTTTTTCTTTTATTATAAAAAGTTCTTATATGAACGCTGGTATACTAGTAACTAGTTCACACTTTTAATGCTCAGTACACTCGAAGATGTTTAGCTGTCCAGCTTTAATTTGAAGGAAAGTATTTTCTGCATCAGGGGTCAGCAACCTTTCAGAAGCAGTGTGCCGAGTCTTCATTTATTCACTCTAATTTAAGGTTTCGCATGCCAGTAATACCTTTAAACATTTTTACAGTCTTTCTATAAGTCTATAATATATAACTAAACTGTTGTATGTAAATTAAATAAGGGTTTTAAAATTAAATTAAAATTCATTTAAAATTAAATTTAAAATGCAGAGTCCCCCGGATTGGTGGCTAGGACCTGGGCAGTGTGAGTGCTGCTGAAAATCAGCTTGTGTGCCGCCTTCGGAACATGTGCCATAGGTTGCCTGCCACTGTTCTACATGCATATCTTGTTCTCTGCGTCTGAAAATACGTGTCAATTTTTATTCGTTCTATTAGCCATCCAAACAGATGTTCAGTACAACTGTTTTATTACACATCAAGGGAAACTGATTACTCTAAGTGTTACACAAGTACTTCTGCAAATTTAAAAGTTAATATATGTTAATGAGACTAATGGACATCAGCTTCAAAAAAGACTACAGAGCACCATCCATTTGTAAACAGTTTTTATGAACATATATGGGAATAATTTCACTTACTATTAAAATGTAACTGTCTCTGTGGGATGGAAGTGGTGCTGATTAACAGCACACAAACAACTATCCCGGGATAGAAGTAGAGATCACTTTTCTGAATATTTTTGCAGAAGTGCAATGCCTTTTGCAGAAAGCTGCAGGTATTCCCAGTTGAAATGAGCACCCACGCTGACAGTTTTTACCCAATCATTAATAGTTTACATGGACCAAATGACTTACCTTGATATTTACTTTTTATAGAGCTTAAAACAAACTAAAAAATGTGGAGATATCAGAATACTAGATTTGTTGTTTTAGCTTGCACTAGAGTGCACTATTTAAATCAAAGTGATGTAAACCCTCAATTTTAATATTTAATTAAATAATTTTAACGTATACCAGCAAAGGCAGGTAAACTTGATTTAGTCTAGCTTTGCATTTGTACTTGTTTTCCTAAAGAGAGGTTGATTCCTGTTGGTTACCATTCAAACGTGCCGATTTGCAACTAAATGCAGCGTTTACACTAAATTTGGTTATTTTTAATAACCAGGAGGATATAATATATCATAATTTAACCGATTATATAGTTTAACATACATTTCTTCAGATTTGGTCTGTACTTATGTTAAAAATTGACTAATAAACAACACATGCATCAATTTTTCACTCATTTGTGTCAAGCTACGTTTGGATGGAAATGCACAAAAATGCATTTTAAATTTGTTTTTAATAGTTAAGTAAAACTACCGTAAATGTGTTGGATACATATGGAAAAAAGTTTATCAGAAATGCTTTAAAATTTAAAACTAAAATTTGGGCTGAATAGGTTTTCCTGCTAAATCTTTTTAAGTTATGATCTAAGCCTCTCGACTTGTAGCTGGCTAGGATAAATTATTACACAGTTACTTGGTTTGTAAAAGGAAGTTTCATTTCCTGTAAGATATGTCATTGCACTAGTCAGAACTGGTTTGCTATATTAGACTTTTATGCTATGTTCCATAGTAAACTTAAGGTACAGAAACACTTCCTTTTCATATTCCAGTGTAAATTTTACATTACAGGCTGTGAAACCTGTAAAAGCTTCGTGCCTGTGTGTTTTTGTTCGGAGTAGCTGTGTGTGGAGTTTAAGCATCTGCTAGACAAGACTGAGGGCTTCCTTACAAGGCTCTAGCTTGCCATCCTTTTGATTCCTAATTCCTTTAGGAGACTTGATAAGGTGACAGGGCTAATTCATGTCGGGTCTCCACTTGGAGAAGTCAGCACTAGACTCACCGGCAGCTAGTGTATGCAAGCAGCTTGAATGCTTCCCTTTAATGCACTGGGGTGCATCTCCTGTTCGGGAGTGTGCAAGCCGCTTGCACACATTAACATGACCAGAGACAGCTGCTGGTGAGCCTGGTGCCCGTGCCAGTGGGCAGGGCTGGGAACAGTACAGTGACGCCGAAGGAGCTGCCTGGCCTGGGCACTGGTTCCTGTGAGCAACAGCCCAACGTGCTGCTGCTGTCATCACTGCCCTTCCTGGTAGAGCCCTGCAGCTCCATGGATATAAATTTTGTATCCACACAGGGCTCTAGATGTTTGTACACAAGTGCAAGAAGTTTCACCCATCTAAATATTTAATCTGAGTGCTTGGTATTAAATGAGGATATTGCAGTAATAGGCATCACAGAAACTTGGTGGAAGGATAATTAATGGGGCACAGTAATAGTTGAGTACAAAAATATATAGGAATGATAGTGTAGGTCACACTGGTGGAAGAGTGACACTATATATGAAAGAAGACTTAGTAAAAATCTTAAATTTATCAAACCTCATCATAGAATCTCTATGGATAGAAATTCCATGCTTGGATAATAAGAGTATAGCAGTAGAAATATACTTACGACCAGGATGGTGATTGTGAAATGCTCCAGGGAGATTAGATAGGCTACACAAAACCCAGTAATAGGATTTCAACTATCCCCTTATTGGCTGGGTATCTCAAGATGGAATGCAGAGATAAAAATTTGAGATACCGTTAATGACTGCTTCTTGGAGCATCTAGTCCTGAAACCTACAAAGTGTCACACAGGATCTTGTCCAAGAGGTGAATGTAGCTGAACTGCTCGGTAATAGTAACTCTAATATAATTAAATTTAACATCTTTGCAGGGGGGAAATACCAAAGAAATTCACCACAGTAGCATTTATCTTCAAAAGGGAGAACTTCATAAAAAGGAAGTTAGTTAAATAGAAATTAAAAAGAACAGTGTCAAGAGCGAAAAGCCTGCAAGCTGCATGAAAACTTTAAAAACACCAAAATAGAGCCTCAAATTAAATGTATGCCTGAGGTTTTTTTTTTTTTAAAAAGAGGACCATAAAAAGGAACCTTGGCTAAACAGTGTAAAAAAGGTGGTTAGAGAGAGACACATTTTAAAAATTGGAAATCAAATCTTACTATGAACATAAACTCTAGCAAGTCAAGTGTAAAAAAAAAAT
The DNA here is from genome assembly GCF_003597395.2 of Chelonoidis abingdonii. NCBI lineage: Eukaryota > Metazoa > Chordata > Testudines > Testudinidae > Chelonoidis > Chelonoidis abingdonii. The sequence continues at coordinate 73,982,272 of NC_133775.1, read as the reverse complement.
ATATATATATATATACACACACACATACACACACACATATATGTGTGTGTATGTATATATACACACATAAGTGAAGGCCAAAGTGGTCCCAGTGGTGGTAGGAGCACTCGGGGCTGTGACTCCTATGCTGGGTGAGTGGCTCCAACAGATCGCAGGAACAACATCAAAACTCTCTGTTCAGAAGAGTGCAGTGCTAAGAACAGCTAAGATACTGCGCAGAACCCTCAAACTCCCAGCCCTCTGGTAGAGGACCTGAGGTTGAGGAAGACACATACCACCCATAGGGGTGAGAGGGGATTTTTTTATATATATATATGTGTGTGTGTGTGTGTGTGTGTGTGTGTGTATGTATGTATATATATGTGTGTGTATATAAAAAAAAAAAAAAAAATTAGGTAGGCTAAAAGAGAATTAGAAGAGCAACTAGCAAAAGACACAAACATTACAAAGGGATCTCACAAAACCGTGTGACTGGGCAACAAAATGGCAGATGAAATTCAGTGTTGATAAATGCAAAGTAATGCATATTGAAAAACATAATCCCAACTATACATATAAAATGATGGGGTCTAAATTGACTGTTACCACTCAAGAAAGAGATCTTGGAGTCATTGTGGATAATTCTCTGAAAACATCCACTCAGTGTGTAGCAGCAGTCAAAGCGAACAATGTTGGTAATCATTCAGAAAGGGATAGATAATTAGACAAATTAGGGTTTGGACCAGAAGAAACTTGATGAGGTTCAACAGGGACAAGTGCAGAGTCCTGCACTTAGGACGGAAGAATCCCGTGCACTGCTACAGACTAGGGACCGAATGACTAGGCAGCAGTTCTGCAGAAAAGAACCTAGAGGCTACAGTGGACGAGAAGCTGGATATGAATCAACAGTGTACCCTTGTTGCCAAGAAGGCTAACGGCATTTTGGGCTGTATAAGATGGGGCATTGCGAGCAGATTGAGGGACATGATCATTCCCTTCTATTTGACATTGGTGAGGCCTCATCTGGAGTACTGTGTCCAGTTTTGGGCCCCACACTAGGAGGAGGATGTGGATAAATTGGAAAGAGTCCAGCGGAGGGCAACAAAAATGATTAGGGGGCTAGAACCCAGGGTTTATGGGGAGAGGCTGAGGGAACTGGGATTATTTAGTCTGGAGAAGAGAAGAATATGGGGGGATTTGATAGCTGCTTTCAACTACTTCAAGGTCCCTCACCAAAGAGAATGGATCTAGACTGTTCTGAGTGGTAGCAGATGACAGAACAAGGAGTAATGGTCTCAAGCTGCAATAGGAGAGGTTTAGGTTGGCTATTAGAAAAACTTTTTCATTAGGATGATGGTGAAACACTGGAATGGGTTACCTAGGGAGGTGGTGGAATCTCCTTCCTTAGAGGTTTTTAATGCCAGGCTTGACAAAACCCTGGCTGCGATGATTTAGTTGGGGATTGGTCCTGCTTTGAGCACGGGGTTGAACTAGATGACCTCCTAAGGTCCCTTCCAATCCTGATATTCTGTGATTCTATAATAAGACAGGAAAATATATTATCTCTGTATAAATCCATGGTACACCCACCTTTTGAATACTACATGTAGATGTAGTCACCTGATCTCAAAAAAGATGTACTGGAATTGGAAAAGGTTCAGAAAGGGGAACAAAAATGATTAGAGGTATGAAGTGGTTTTCTCAGAGGCTTGTTAAGACAGTTATTCAATAGAAGTCATCCCATGATGTGTGTCAAAGCAGCACCTTGTCTCAGACCCCCATGAGGCCTGAGTTCCAACCTGCACTCTTAATCTGGCCCTCTGAATCCTTTAGTCTGATCTTTGAGTGATTTTTTTATTCTTAATGTCTGAGTCTTACCTATGAAGAAAGATTAAGACGACTGAGACTTTTCAGCTTGGAAGAGACAACTAAGGGGGGGATATAGTAAAGGTGTGTTTAAATCATGACGTGGCGAAAGTAAATAAGGAAGTGTTGTTTACTTCTCATAATGCAAGAACTACGGGTAACCAAAACGAAATTAATAGGCAGCAGGTTTAAAACAAAAGGAAATATTTCTTCACACAATAGTCAGGTTGTGGAACTCTTTGCCAGAGGAGGTTCTGAAGGCCAAGACTATAACAGGGTTCAAAAAAGAACTAGATAAATTCATGGAAGATAGGTCTATCAATGGCTATTAGCCAGGACGGGCAGGGATGGTGTCCCTAGCCTCTGTTCCCAAGAAAATGGGAATGGGCAACGGAATGGATCACTTGGCGATTACCTGTTCTGTTCATTTCCTCTGAAGCACCTGGCATTGGCCACTGTCAGAAGACAAAATACTGCGCTAAATGGACCTTTGGTCTGACCCAGTATGGCCATTCTTATGTAAGAGAAACTAACAGCAAAACTTGTTTTAAGTACATCCGAAGCAGGAAGCCAGTGGGGCCACTGGATGATTGAGATTCTAAAGGTGCACTCAAGGAAGACAGGGTCATTGTGGAGAACCTGAAATTAATTCTTTGCACTGTTCTTCACTGCGAAAGGTGTGAGGAAGATTCCAAGACCTGAGCCATTCTGTATAGGTAACAGATCTGAGGAACTGTCCCAAACTGAGGTGTCAAGTAGAGTGGTTTTTGGAACAAATTGATAAATTACACAGTAATAAGTTACCAGGACCAGATGGTATTCACCCAAAAGTTGTGAAAGAATTCAAATATGAAATTGCAGAACTACTGAAAGTGGTATGTAATCTAACATTTAAATCAGCCTCTTTACCAGATGACTGGATGATAGGTAATGTAATGCCAGTTTTTTTTAAGATGACTCCAGAAGTGATCTTGGCAATTACAAGCCAGTAAGGCTAACTTCAGTACCAGGCAAATTGGTTGAAACTGTAGTAAAGATCAGAATTATTAGACGCATAGATGAACGCTCTAAGTTGGAAGAGTCAACACTGCTTTTGTAAAGGGAAGTCATGCCTCACTAATCTCTTAAAATTCTTCAAGGGAGTCAAACATGGACATGGGTGATCCAGTGAATACTGTGTATTTAGACTTTCAGAAAGCCTTTGACAAGGTCCCTCACCAAAGGCTGTTAAGCAAATAAAGCAGTCATGGAATAAGAGGGAAGGTCTTCTCCTGATCAATAACTGGTTAAAAGACAGGATACAAAGAGTTGGAATAAATGATCAATTTTCACAATGGAAAGAGGTAAATAGTGGAGTCTCCCAAGAATCTGTATTGGAGCAAGTGTTCAACGTACTCATAAATTATCTGGAAAAGGTGGTAAATAGTGAGATGGTGAAGTTTGCAGATGCTACAAAATTGCTCAAGATAGTGAAGTCCAAAGCTGACTGCAAAGAGTCACAAAGGGATTTCTCAAAACTGGGCAACAAAATGGCAGATGAAATTTGGTGTTAATAAATGCAAAGTAATTCACACTGGAAAACCATAATCCCAATTATATGTACAAAATGATGAGGTCTAGATTAGCTGTTATCACTTAGAGGTCTTGGAATCGTGGAGCTGAAAACATGTGCTCAATGTGCAATGACAGTCAAAAAAGCTAAGTGTGTTGGGAGCCATAATAGGGATGGATAATAAGACAAAAAATATAATGCCACTATATAAATCCATAGTATGCCCACACCTTGAGTATTGCATGCAGTTGTGGTCACCCCATCTCAGAAAAGATCTATTAGCATTGGGAAAAGTACAGAGAAGGGCAACAAAAATAAGGCATATGGAACAGCTTCCATATGTGGAGAGTTTACAAGCACTGGGACTGTTCCTGTTGGAAAAGGAAATAGACTAAGGAGGGATATGATACAAGTTTATAAAATCATGAATGGTTGGAGAAAGTGAATGAATGTTGTTTACCTCTTTGCATAACACAAAAATTGGGTGCCACCCAATGAAATTAATAGGCAGCAGGTTTAAAAGAAGCATAAGTATTTTTTCATACAATTCAGTCGACCTCTGGAACTCATTAGCCAGGGGATGTTGTGAAGATCAAAACTATAACTGGGTTCAAAAAGAATTAGATAAGTTCATGAAGCATAGGTCCATCAGTGGCTATTAGGGTACGTCTACACCACCCGTCGGATCGGCGGGTAGCGATCGAGTTATCGTGTGTAGTGTAGATGCGATAAATCAATCCCCGATCACTCTCCCGTTGACTGCTGAACTCTAGCTTGGCGAGAGGCGGAAGCAAAGTCAACAGGGGAGCAGCGGCTGTCGATCCCACGCCGTGAGGATGCCAAGTAAGTGATTCTAAGTCGATCTAAGATATATCTACTTCAGCTATGCTATTCTCGTAGCTGAAGTTGTATATCTTAGATCAGTCCTCTTTCTCCCCTCTTCTGCCCCCCCGTTCCAGGGCATGATATGAGCATTCATCCACAAAACCATCATGAGGTGTTCACTAGAAAGGCTGGAAATGTCTACAAAAATTGTCCGTGCCAAAACAAATTTCAACTGAATGAAAGAATTGTTTATGCTGTAGGAATAATATATAGATGTATTCATATTAACTTATATAAAAGCTTACATAAAATGAATGTGCTTGGGAAAGACTGGTGTAATTTATGTTGAACAAGGTTAAAAAGTCTAGTTTTCCACAAGAAATCAACTAGATACAGTAATTTGTGCTACCTTTCTCTTGGTAGTAGGCTAGGTTTTTTCAAGGTTATTCAGATTAGTTAGGGGACATAATCAGCCAACATGCTGTCCAATCACTTAGTTTGGTTAAGTTTAATGTGGATAATTGCAAAGCAATGTATTTTGGAGGGAAAAAATTTGTACTATTCATACATCTTTACAGGATTCTAAATTAACTATAGTAATGCCTAGGTTACTTTCCTGAGCTGTGATACCTCAGTATCTGTGTTTTTGACCACAGGTACGTATTACATAAACAAGAATTTAAGATGTTTGAGTAATGGAATGGAGAATAGTATCAGAGGGGTAGCTGTGTTAGTCTGGATCTGTAAAAAGCAATAGAGTCTTTGGCATCGTATAGACTAACAGATGTATTGGAGCATAAGCTTTCATGGGTGAATACCCACTTTGTCAGATGCGTGTAATGGAAATTTCCAGAGACAGTTATAAATATGCAGGCAAGAATCAGTCTAGAGATAACAAGGTTAGTTCAATCAGGGAGGATCAGGCCCTCTTCTAGCAGTTGAGGTGTGAACACCAAGGAAGGCAAAACTGCTTTTGTAGTTGGCTAGCCATTCACAGTCTTTGTTTAATCGTGAGCTGATGGTGTCAAATTTGCAAATGAACTGAAGCTCAGTGGTTTCTCTTTGAAGTCTGGTCCTGACTTTTTTGCTGTAGGATGGCTACCTTTAAATCTGCTATTATGTGTCCACATAGAATGGAGAATATCTGTGGCTGTGACTGACTTCGTTGCGGGACCTCATTCTGACACGTTTCAGTGGGTGGTGCTTTTATCCTGGTGGTGTCCATTTCCTCGCTGGGACCGCTTTGAAGCGGGGAAGCATTATAGATGGTAGTTTACAGATGGGAAACTGAGGCACAAAGGCTGTGACCTTCTCATGCTCACACAGGAAGTCTGTGGCATTGCAAGAATTGAACGTGGATCTCCCACATCCCACTGGGCCATCCTCCTTCCCCTGGATGGAGAACAGTACAGGAAATAATGTGCCATAAGTCAGTGGTGCAGCACAATTGTGAATATTGTGTGAAGCACTGCTCACCCCATCTCAAAAAAAGATGTGGCTCAAGACTGATTAGGAGCCCAGAAAAACTCTCGGATAAAGCGATAAAAACTGATACACAAAAAAAAATTCTTTTTAATACAAACTGTGGAACTCTTTGCCAGAGGATGCTATTGAGGCCAAGTTTTAAGTAAGATTGAAATAGGGATTTGATACATAAGGATAACAGATATCCAGTATTATAATAGTTAATGCTAGCAAAGAATATTTGGAAAGAGGAGGAAAACATGTTTAGGGCTGAAGCCATTCTCTCACTGCAAGGGATTAGGATTCAATCATAATGGAAGCATATTACCCACCATCTGCCTATAGCGGGATTTAAAGTCATGACTTGGGGGGGCGGGGGGTGGAGGGCGGCACAATGGTGCTAGAAGCTTCTAGTTAGCTCTTTGCTGAATTTCTTAAATGGTTTTCCATTCCAACTGTAATAAATGTGAAAGTTGCTCATAGCTACTGCTGGTAGGTGATAAATGTGTGAATTTCTGTTAAACTTACCTAACTCAACATTCCTAGTGGTGAAGGAATAGGGAGGAGACTAGATTGAATGGACTGAAATAATAAACTGAACTCTGAAATAACTCCTGTCAGCATTAAATTTTAAGAAGCTAAATAAAAATTCATTTCAAAGTCCAGAACATTGGTTACTTCAGATTGGGCATCAGATGTGCCATTGTATGAAACAGTCTGACAGACAAGCAGGTGATCCTGCAAGTGAGAGAGATTCATCAAAACATGGCCACAATGATAGGGACTTGGTGTTACTATGTTAGACTTAATCCTGACTGAATCTGTCTTTGATGTCCAAAAAGTGGCTAAATCAGTTAGATTGACCATAAAAACTGGAAGGCAAAGAATTGAATTTGGTAAAGTAACAACTTTTTTTATGCTAACATTTCCTTAATTAGGAGGAAAAATAAGCAGTTTAAAGAAATGATTGAAGCACTTGACCATAGGTGCATTCCTTCAGACATATTTAAAGCTTTAATACAGGAAAAAATTCAGAATAAGATCGTGTTAAAATTAATACAAGGTGATGGTTAGCACATGAAGAATGACACAGTAGTGGGTAATTCAAGCATCCATTCAAAGGGAAAATATTCCTAATTAACACTAGTTAATGATTCTGAAAAGAAAACTAAAAATATTGTTGAAGATGCCATGTAAGAATGTGGAGACAAGTATGACAATGATGCTTCTGCTTTTTGCTAAGAAATTTAAAATGAAAATTGCATGTAAAACACAAATGAATGTTAATGATGCAAAGTCAAGCAATCCAAAGTTAAATGCCAAAATTAGTGTTCTGCGCAATCTTAATCTGGCCCTTTTGTGCATATTCATTGTGATAGTCTTTAATTACATGACTGCTTACTACTTTTCTCTATAGGACCTTGCTAATTCAGTGCAGAAGATACAAGATGCTCACAGAATGAATCAGGGTTGTGTAGTCAGAGACCTGCCTCACCTGTGGCACAAGTTGAAAGGGGGAATAGTTAATGAGGCAGAGGATTGGAAGGAGAGAATGGATGGTCACATGGTTAAAGCAGTTGAATGTAACCCTCATGGAGAACTGTATTCTATCCCTGAGTTTGCCAGAGAGGTCCTTTGCAATGCTAAGCAAATCACCTAAACTCAGAAATTTCAGATAGCTGTAGTGTGTTCCTCATTTTCTGGGTGTCTGAAGATATCTGGGGCCTTATTTGGAGAAGTGCTGGGTACTCACAACTACAGATGAAGTCAGTGCAAGCTATGCTTTGAACTATAAAATGCTAGTTACTCTTTTAAAAAAAAAAAAAAATTAAAAGGTGGGGGGATGCTTATGGCCTGATTTTCTTTCTCACAGGTTGGATACCCAAAATTAGTTGAAACATGAAAATTTTGGTCATAATCTCTGCCTCAATTTCCCATTTGTAAAGTAGGAATACCACCTAAAAGGGTGTCATGAAGATGAGTTCATTAATGTTTGTGAAACATTCAGATACTGCAGTGATGAGCACCATTAGAAAGCTCCTGAGGAAATTAATGATTTTGTAGCCAGTGCAGGGTTCAGGTCATGTGCAGAAATAAGTAATGGCCACATGCTGAGAAGGATAAAAGGAAATACTTAGTAATTACCCATTCAGTGAATGGGTCTATCCCATGCACTGAATGAAACATGGGTCCCTGGGGATGGGGGAGGATGTGATCATGTAATAAAAGAATGTCATAATATGTATACACAAAAGTGAACTAAGATTACCCAGGCAACCTAAATTCTGATTTTTAACTTACATGTTTTGACTTTGCAGCCTTTAAGATTTTAAAATGTTCTTTTTATGTAATTTCCTAGAATTTTTTTTAAAAAATAATCTTTAAAAAAACCCAACAAATTCAGTCATAGGTAAGGCTAAGATTTTGTCATGGATATTTTTAGTAAAAGTCACAGGTCTCTAGCAATAAAGAAAAATTCACGGAAACCCGTGATCTGTCCTTGACTTTTTTACTAAAAATATCCATGATAAAATGGAAAGTGACTGAGCAAGTGTGGTGTAGCTGGGAGCTCTGGGGGCCCCGTCACTCATGGGGACTCAGAGCTCCAGGGTCTCCCTGCCCCCACTGGCAGAGGGGAGGTGCAGGGTCCCACTGCCCCCTCCCCAGCATTGGGGAGCTGTGGGCACCCTCCTGCAGCCACTGTAGTGGGGAGCTGCTAGGGTCCCCTTGCCCTGTGGCAGCGGCTGGGGAGCTGTCAGGGTCCCCCTGCCCTGTGGTGGTCGCTGAGGAGTCCGCCCCCCCGCAGTGGCAGGACTACCTTTATAGCTCCCTGCTGCTGCGAGAGGAGGCAGGACCCTGCATCTCCCAGCTGCCAGGGCTAAAGTCACAGAGGTCTTTGGAAGTCCATGGATTCTGTGACTTCCGCAACCTTCGTGACAAAATCCTAGCCTTAGTCGTAGGGAACCGTACTATTTCACAGGGCTGGAACAACAGCCGGTTGAAAGAAGGTAGCATTTCACTATTTTTTTCAAAACTAATTCCACTTTGAGTTAAAAAATGCTCATTTTTAAAAAAAATTTTGAAAAGTTTTTCACTTTAGTGGGAAGGGAACACTTTCTCACATTTGTATTTTTTTTTTCAGTGTGAGTGTAAGAAAGTAATTGTGAAAAGTCATGTGGGGCTTTCACAAGTTATTTTTGGTATCAATTTTTGTTTTGAATTGTCTTCAAGTGGGAAATTTCAAAGAAACATTTTTATGAAACTTTTGATCTCGTCAGAATACCATTTTTTGACTTTGAGCAAAAAATTTCAACTAGCTCTATTTGGAATGTTTAGATCAGACCTATACCATTTGAGCTAACAATTTACCACTGCCAACAGCTACTTTATCTTCTATCCGGAGTTGCAATCAGTAGAGGTTCTCCTTTCTTCTCACTGCTGATAGGGCATTCTCTAAGGGCTTTCAAATTTGTGGGAGTTAGCTGGAAAAAAATTAATACTTCATCTTGCCAATGAAAATTGTTGCAACTCTCAGGAAGACTCTTTTTGCTTTGTATCCAACTACCATAAGAGAGTTTACTTGGAGCATGAAGGACTATTTGATAAAATCATAACCTACACTTTATACAACGAGAGGCACTAAACTTACATATACAATTGACAGAGTTTCAGAAGAACTTTTATGAATACAGGATGACACTACTGTTGCGGTCTCAATGGAAATCTTGCTCGATCTAGTGATCAGAGAACTAACACCACATAAGAATGAATTGGAATAAGTATTTAGATAAGTATGGAATCTTTTCATTGCGTAACCAACATGACTGATCCTGAATATAAAGGTGAGACTGAGCCTGAACAGGTGGATGGGTAATGGAATGAAATCCAGCGTTCGTTCCTTTCTATCTATAAATTTGAAGATCTTAGACTTACAATAAACTGACAACCTCCTTTGCATCTGAATTGTAAATTAAGAACTGCACTACTGTCTAGTTAGCTCAACTTCAGTGGTGTTTTTGGCGTATTTGGTTTAGTTTAGTATCAATTCTTAATAGGTGTAGAAAAAGCAAGATTTTTTTTTTTCCAGGTATCTCACATTTGGGCAGATACAAAAGCATGGTAGACCTAATAAGCTAATAAACTGTGGTCTCTTATCATTATTCCTCTGATTAATTACAGAATTGTTAACTCTTCTTTTAGGACAAAATGCTTTTTTATGTTTTTTTTCTTTATAAACATAATTATCTCTTAAAGTATGTGGTGTTTCCATTAATAAAACCTTAGTGGTTTTTTTCAGGTTGAGGCAAACCAAAACTGCATCACATCATGCAGGTTGCAGAGTTTATGAACCCTCAAGTTCTTTGGACTTTCAGGCTCGGTACATTTGAAGTACCAAGAGTCAAGGACTGTTGAAATAAATGAAGCTTTTATTTATTGTCTAAGTGAAATCCAGAACACATAAATAGAAGAGCAGATGATAAATAGGTAAGGAGGGAAAAAAATAACACAGGCATTGCATAGAAACAAACAAAGGCCATATTTTTGTATTAGCATTTCAGAGCAGCTCATTTTACCAGCTTCTTCCCTGGCCAGATTTACCAGAAGAGGGCACCTGACTCTGCTTAGTAGCCAGTCAGAGGCAGTGATTGATGAATAACTAAATAGACCTACATGCAAGGTCTCATTAAGGTGGGTGCCAAGCCCAATCACTTAATCCTTCTACCTTAACTTGACCTACTTCAGGCAATTGGACAGATGCTCCATAGCAGTGGGTCTCAACCTGCAGGCCACTTGCAACCCAGTCAGCACACAGCTGCGGCCCATGTGACAACCTCAGGGCCGTACGGGTAGTGTATATGTTGTGTGGATGTGGCCCACTTAACACACAGAGAGCTTCATATGCAACCCATGATAGTAAATAGGTTGGGAACCACTGTTCCATTGTCTCCCAACTCAACAGTAAGTCTAAGGATCTGTGGACTAGGAAGTTAGTGGCCAACTTTCACAAAACCATGTGAGTCAGATCAGCTGTGGGCCTCTGTAGTTGTCTAGAGGTTATATAAGATGCCAGAAAAGCCCAGTCTATGCTCTTCATGGTCGCAAATCAAGATTTCTCTCTGGCCCTAGTGACACTATTCTTTTAATTACCAATAGCCTTGTGGGCAGGAAGATGCTTTGTTACATTCATTGCAGTCTACATTTCTGCAAAACTTCTGAATTGCGTCTTTGTTTAAGAGAAGAAACCGTTTTTAAGCCTTGAATTAGGCTTTGTTGAACTCGCATACATGACTTCCTTCCAGTTAATAAGGTTTATATCATTACTTTGGAACAGAAGTAAAACAATGAATCCTTGCTAAATCTGTTCAGTTCTAGGTTCCACATTTTTAAACCCAGAGCCCTTAGGAACAAGGAAAAGCTAGCAGACATTGAAGGGGTGTAAAAACAAAAAAAAAACCTTCTCCTAAAAACAGGACAGGTTATCACTTCAGATAATTTAGGTTTGTATTGCCTTAGATTCCTGTTGGATTCACTACTGGCTTTTGTAGCCCCTTGTTACCACTAGGGGAGGCTGCTGCTGTCTTTTAGCATGCAGCATACTTGGGGAAAGTACATCTGTCCCCTTTAAAGGGTAATTGTATTCTTGTTGCCTCGATCTTCATCCCCAGCTAGTACAGACAATAGAAATGTATGAATTGCTTCAGAAAGTTTTTATAGGATTGTTTTGTTGTTTTTGTTGGAATACTAGATATAACTCTTGGCTTCTGTTTCAGAGTTCACTGTATTGAGCAAATAGAGATTGAGAAACACATTCATTACATTGGAAGCTGGTATACTTGCATGTGACTTAGAGCCTTCTAGGCTAGGAGTCATAGTTTTTCTGTAAAAGTCTTGATCTTAGAAGATGATTTTGGGTGAGCATTGGGCATTCTTCTTCCAAGGGAATTTTTTCTTGGGAAATTAGTGTTGCATTAACTGAAGTCATGAGGCCACTTGAAAAACTCAGGTGCAGTAAAGTGGCTGTACTGTCCACAGGTTCTGAAGGAATAAAGTGTGAAATAATGGAAATAGTGATTAGCATATGTAATATATCCTTAAAAGCTCCGGTGGAGCAAAGCAAGTTCAATATAACCCTGTTTCACCTATAATGTGGTAAGATTTTTTTGGCTCCCAAGGACAGCGTTAAATCAGTCTTGAGGATCTAATGAAAGAACTATGGAGGCCTGAGTCACCATCCTGACTTTTGAGATCTATAAATTCGTTGAGATGTAGAAGGTCAGAATGGGACACCAACTCCCTTTCTTCTTTGAGATGAGAAAATAATGGAACTAAAACCCATGCCCTCTGATTCCTAAAGGCACGTTTTACTCTGCTCCAGGTTGGAGAGGGGAGTCAACTTCCTGTTTTAACAGTTGTGTGAGAAGTGTCCCTGAAAAGGGATGGGGAAGAAGGGACTGGAACTAGATAGAATAATCCTTGAGAGAAAAATTCTGGACCTCCTGGTTTGAAGTGATCTGAGTCCAGGCTTCCCAGAAGTAAGAGCTAGTTGACATAGCAGATAAGAGTCGAAGAAGGGAGATACTGGAGCAAGGGTGGCCAGCCTGTGGCTCCAGAGCCACATGTGGCTCTTTAGACATTAATACGTGGCTCCTTGTATAGGCACTGACTCTGGGACTGGAGCTACAAGTGCCAACTTTCCAATGTGCTGGGGGTGCTCACTGCTCAACCCCTGGTTCTGCCACAGGTCCTGCCCCTGCTTCTCCCCCTAAGCCTCCTTCACACCACGAAACAGCTGATCGGGAGGTGCGGAGAGGGAGGGGGAGGTGCTGGTCAGTGCGGCTACTGGTGGGGAGGAGGTGCTGTGAGCTGGGGAGGGAACAGGGGAACTGGTGCGGGGGCTGCTGACTTATTACTGTGGCTCTTTGGCAATGTACATTGGTAAATTCTGGCTCCTCCTCAGGCTCAGGTTAGCCACCCCTGTACTGGAGAGACTCTGAACACTGGTGTTACAACAACTGAGTGGTGGAAGTTGTGAATTGTGTAGCAACAGAGGAGGAGTCTGAGGGTAGTAATTGTCTGAAACCCTACTTCTTCCTTGGTTGTGCCAAAACCCTCTGCAACCAGGGCTGGCACATTTGCTTTATCCTATTTTTGTCGGTGTCACTCTTTTCCTGTACCATACTGCAGTGGAAGATTGTTCAATGAGTAGCTATTCAAGGTGTTTGGTTTTTGTCTTGTACTGCAGCAAGACTATCACTTGGGGCTTGCTACATATGGACTTACTACTAGAAAAGAATGAGATGAAGACAGTCTTGTGTGGATAATGAGAGAAATTAAAAGCATCAATGTTAGCACATGTCTGCATAGCATCTCACCTAAATTTTGTGGTAGAGTGTAAATTTCCTTAGATTTTTACAAGCCAAAATTAGATACAAAAGATGCAGGTAGAATTTGCAGCATTTTGTTGAGATAACAGCCTCTAACTGCCTGGGATGGGGATGGATATTTTGTACCAGGGTGTCAAGTATCAGAGGGGTAGCCCTGTTAGTCTGGATCTGTAAAAGCAGCAAAGAGTCCTGTGACACCTAATAGACTAACAGACACTATGCCGACGAAGTGGGTATTCACCCACGAAAGCTCATGCTCCAATATGTTTGTTAGTCTATAACGGGTAGACAACCTATGGCACGTGTGCCGAAGGCGGCACACAAACTAATTTTCAGTGGAACTCACACTGCCTGGGTACTTGCCACCGGTCCAGGGGGCTGTGCATTTTAATTTAATTTTAAATGAAGCTTCTTAAACACTTTAAAAACCTTTATTTATTTTGCGTGCATCAATAGTTTAGTTATATATTATAGACTTACGGAAAGGGACCTTCTAAAAATGTTAATGTATTACTGGCACGCAGAACCTTAAATTAGAGTGAATAAATGAAGACTCGGCACAGCACTTCCGAAAGGTTGCCAACTCCTGGTCTATAAGGTGCCACAGGACTCTTGGCTGCTGTACCAGGGTGCAGTCCTTCAACTTACAGTACTCAATCTCTTGTTATCTATCTCTGTCTGAAAGTAAATTTGATGCTCTGCACACACCCTTTTGTCTGCTGAAAGGGAAGAGGAGCACTATCTCTTCCTTCATGTCTCCTAGCTACTGTGAGGAACAGAGGAAAGAAATCTATGCTCCCTGTCACCAGTTTTTTGTGGCCATCTCTGAAATATCTGACACCTGCCTCTTCTGCTGTTCATAGCTTTGCTAGGCAGCAGAATAGCTCTAATTCTTTAGTTACACTGTTACCCACAATGTTCTTGAGTAACAGCAGAGAAACTCTTATTTGACAGTTTTGCCAAAGAGAAGCAGTATGAAATTATCAACAGTGTAGCATTAAAGTTGTCTATGTGCAGATTTAAGAAGTAAACAACTCCATTGGTTTATACTTTGAAAGTTCTCTGCGATATTGTAATTTCTTACATTGGAAGGTAACAGTTGGAAACAACTGAGTGTACTGGCAGTATGGCGTAGCAGCTAAAAACAAGAACGAGCACCAAGTGACTAGCCAGATCTCTGCAGACCACCCGCAAATAACCTGCATACCCATAATGATCAATCGACAGTTTGACAGCTGCTTCTTTGAAGCATCAAGTATAGGTCATGGCTGTCTGCAGGACTAGGTAGACTAATGGTCTGATCTTGCGTCACAAATTCTGCTTGTAAGAATAATTGAAAAAGCAAAAATGAATGGAGAGAGTTCTAAAGGTAGATACACTAGATTTGAACAGTTTTATTGTATAGGGAACAGAAGGGAAAACAGTGCAGGTCTCTTGAGGGATAGTGAGGCATATAGTAAGAGAAGGCAGATATTACTAAAACTTATTTTCTAGAGATAATTAAGGCGTATGCTAGAAACAGAGGAGTTGCCTGTGGGCGGAAGATGAAAGATTAATGTAATGAAGAGTAACACCAGGTAAAAAGAATAAACCAATGCAACTTTAAATGTACCAGGTTTCACGATAAAGCAGCAAGCCTTCTAAGGGTATGTCTGTACTACCTGCTGGATCAACAGACATCGATCGATCCAGCAGGGGTTGATTTATTGCATTTAGTCTAGACACGATAAATCGACCCCTGAGTACTCTCCCATCAACTCCTGTACTCCACTGCCACGAGCGGCGCAGGCAGAGTCGACGGGGGAGTGGCAGCAGTCGACTAACCGCAGTGAGTAGATCTAAGTATATCGACTTCCGCTATGTTGTTCATGTAACTGAAGTTGCGTAACTTAAATTGACACCACCACACTGCCCCCCAGTGTAGACCAGGCCTTAGAGTATAAACCACTGCTATTGGAGGGGGTTTCTTTCCAGTTTTGATAATTCTCTGGAAATGTAATTACTTGGCAACAAAAGAGATGCTAACATGACACTTTAAAACATGATGTAAGGTTGGACCTGGGAAATAAGATACATGAAAATCTGATCATCATATGGGGCAAGGTCAGGGATCAGCAGCTTACTAGCAGAGTGCAGTTTTGGTTAGGTTATTCTAAAACCCAGTTTCTTCGAAGAAGTGATGATAGAGTTGTGAAAACAGTGGAAATAATTTACTTTATCTTCAAGAAAACTTCGTATATAGTAGTTTGTGAAAAACCAGAGTAAAATTAGCAACTATAATACAACTTGATACATTTCTAAAGTGTTAAATATATGGTTACTGGTTAGATGTGACGAGTGAATTATGAAGATAATGCGAGGATTGCATTAGGCTCCTGTCTTGTTCATAGTACCTGGCAGATGGCATATGCAGCTACTGTACAGACATGCACATGACTAGCTTTGGAGAATTTGTCCCAAACAAAAGGGAGGCAGGATTCAAAAGAACGTGGAAAAACTGAGTGGCATTAGAAGCATGGGAACCGAAGTTTGTTGTATGTATTAAATTTCTAGGTGATGATGTAAAGCTTTAAAGATAAGGTTGAAAAATAGTTGCATATTACAGTATCAGGACAAGGAGTTGGGGAGGTGTTATCCAGTTTTAGACTGACAGATTTTTAACAGTTGGGAAAGTAAACTGAATCCTGGAGTGTATACAGGTATAAAGCATGTCAGGAGATCATAGTCCTGTTGATAGAGAATAAGGTATTGAGCAAAACTCAGTATATTTTACAGGAAGGATATCAAAGAATTCTGAAGAAATGGGTATCAAAGATAAGGAGTCTTCAAGGTGTTAGAGAATTAGTAGAAGCAGAAACTAGAAAAGAAGCTTGAGAAAAACCTAAATATATTTAGTGTTGGGAAGCGTATGTTGTAAGTTGGAAGGTAATCCCCTCAAGTATACAAACTTGAAGTGGGAAGGGACCTGTCACTATGGGACAGTTTCTATAGCACAGGCTTCCTGAAGTATAAGGGAATTGGGGTGGGTGTAAAGATCTAACTTTGTACGGACAGAAAGGAGTTGCCATTTGAAAAGTTAGATTTATCAGCTGTTTCCTCACTCTGTTTTTTTTGAGAAACGGCTGTGTGATGACAGTGGGTATACCTGACTTACTAATGGTTCTGTTACAGCTAATATACTGTGTGAGTGGGGGAACACTGCTTGGTGAGCTTAGTCATACAAATAGGTAACACATCAGTGTGAACATCACAAGGACACCTCCTGAGCTTGAGTGCTGTAGTGTACTGCTAAAAAGAGAAAATTGTTGTCATCAAATCACATGCCCATCCATCATCTTCCATTATTTTAAATCTTAATTTTTGTACTTGATTTTCATTTTTAAAAGTTTACATATCAGTCATATGAAGCATGCAGACAATTAGTCACAGAAGAAAAAAGCTGTCAAATGTAGTCTGTAGCCTAGTGTAATCATTTTGACTAGGGGAGCCAGGTTTGCTGAATTTGGCCCACTGTTTTAAAAGCAGTGTTCTGAATAAATGTTCATACACACAAATAGTATGGTGTATCGAGGAAATGAAAATTTAAGGCGTCTTAATATCTTTTCCTCCATCCAAACAAACACCATACCAGAGACTACACCACAGCTAACGCTGCCCCATTAGCGATGCTAGTCTCCTTGCACTTCTGCAAATTTCCCATCCCATCGCAAATGAATGAGATTGCTCTTCTCCTTTTATACCCTTCCCTTTGCTGCACAGTTCTGGTTACTAATGCTAGACTCAGGATTACAAGCTGGGAAAAATAGAAAACATAGTTGAATGTCAAAAGAATCAGAAGGGGTACGTATGGCAGATGTTAAGATTTCTGAAATGTGTTGTCCAGAATCACTTTCACAGGCGTTTTATCTTTCTAGTGTGGCCCTGGTTACATCTGTGATTAAATAGCTTCTCAAGCCGTTCTGTTGCTTAGTTTATTAAAGATGACCTACATTTGCTACTGTTGAATCAGTGTGTTAGTTTCTAGTAATGTGTAAACCAATGGTTCCCAAATTGCTCATGCTGTTGACCCCCGTTAAACTCACCTCTGTTCACATGAGCCTCCTGATACCTTAGTTGTCAGGTTGGCTTTGCACTCCATCTTAACAGTTTACTTTGAAACTTTTGGATGGGTAGCCAGGCCTGGATTAACCAATGTGACTCTCACAGGGCCTCTATCTCCTGGGGGCCTTCGAACGCCAAACCAAAAAAGGGTTGGGCAACTGAGGGCCACATCCAGTCCACTAGATCCTTTTAGTTGGCCTGCTGCCCCATGTGCTGGAAGAAAGGGATTCCATCAGTCTCCCTCCCTTTTTCATGCTTTTGCTGCTGGCCATAGGAAGGCATGCTGCTGCTTTGAGCGTATTGTATTTTTCTGGCAGCACATGGCACTTCCTAGCTTTCCTGGCTGGCTGCAGCTGTGTGTGAGAGAGCGCTTTATGGGTATGATCTGTGCAGCATTTTGGAGCAAGCTTCCTAGCTTGGGTCAGCTGATTCAGGCACTGAAGCCTACCCTCTTTCCTAGGATCAGAGACTGAACCCCCATCAGAACCACAACTTCAAACTGCTGTCTAGAGAGCTATATGAGAAGGGAGCACGAGCATACGCTGCACTAGGCTGAGTCTCTGGGTCTAGGCTGGGAGGTTCAGTCCAAAATGCTGTCCAGACATGCCCTAATGCTCCAATAGAAGATGGCACTACCCAGGTGGCTGTTTCTTGCATCTTTTTTTCCCTTGTCTCATGACCATCCTGGTACTTTTTCAGGGCCATCCTGTGGGTCATGACTGACAGTTTGGGAACCACTGCTGTGAACTTTTATACTGGAATTACAGTATATTACCAGACCCTTGACTAGTAGCATGTTTGTACTTGAAGATTTAAGTCTATGCTGCAAGTACAACTGTGCCAAAATGTTTACATTTGTCGAATAGATGGGGCCTTAGCTCTGAGTATGTTCTTGGGTACAACCAGCTATGTGGGATAAGTTTCTATAGTTGTACCACGCAGGGGTATCAGCAGTGAAAAAGTTTTCATTGCTGGCATTTGAGTGGCATTGAGACTGAGGTAAGTTTCCCTTTCTTTTGGTGCTATTGTATGCTAGTCTGTAGATTCAGAAGTGCATCAGTTTCTGTCATAAAGGTCAACTACACAACTGGTACTAAACTTTTTTTTAAAAAAAATGGATTAAAAAGTTTACTGGGGTTAAAAATTACTATACACAGTCATTGAAAAATATCACCCTGTTCTACATTGTGGAGTGAAAGACTTTATTTTGGTTTTATCTGGTTCTCTGCGCTTCAGTACATTAAGCTACTTGAAGATCAAACAAATAGTTCGTTAAACTTTTTTCAAGTTTATTAAAAGCATTTATCCTTGTTGATAACTAAATCCTCAGGAAGCTTTTACGTTTTTTACTTCCTAAGTTGTGGGGATGGGGAGGCATCTGAAAAATTGGAGTAGAAAGATGTTCTTCAAATTCAGATAATCTTAAAGAAGCCAAATGGCATTACATCAAAGCTTCCCAGACATTCACTTTTAGACTTGTTTCCCATGCTTGTTCTCCACCCCAAGAGTTTTTTCAAAAGGTATAAGCTTGAAATTAGGGCATATAATAGAACTGCAAATAAACATAGCTTTGCTGCTGCTATAATTAAATTTTCAGATTATTAAAAAAAAAAAGTTATTTTAATTATATTTGATTTCCCAGCATGTTTGCAGATGACTTTTTTACTAATAGTGCATGTGACTGAAATTTTAAAATAGTGTCTTTGCATTTTTTTTGTGTGACTTTCATACTAACCTGACTGATGAACGAACAAACACTGAAGGAATTGGTAAATTGTCCACTGCCGATGGTAAAGCCTTCGCAGATCCTGAGGTGCTCCGAAGACTGACTTCGTCTGTCAGCTGTGCGTTGGATGAAGCTGCTGCTGCATTGACACGGATGAGAGCAGAGAACAATCACAATGCAGGACAAGTGGACAAGTATGTAAAGGCTTACACTTTCATGTAATTTAAATTATGGTATCTAAATTGTATATTTTGAAAATGATTTTACATTTTGGATTTAATTACTTCTGCAGTTCCCACCTCTTGGTCACATAAATCCCTGGCTAGTAGTAGCAGCAGCCATGTTCTTCAATCTCAAGGCATTGCACATCTTACCTCAAGCTGTTAGCTAGGGACTGTAGCAAGGACAGTGTAGCATCCTTCCTTCTCTAAACGTTTTGAGAAAGTTGCCCTTCTTCCCATTTGGTGTGTGATGTCAGTCTTTCCTGTACAAAAAAACTTCTTAAACAAAAGCTTCCTTACAATGGAAAGCCAGCCTCACCATTCCCATGGAGGGTATGTCTACACTGCAATTAGACACCTACAGCTGGCCGGGTCTGGGCTAAGGGGCTGCAGCTCAAGCTCTGGGATCCTCCTACCTTGCAGGTTCCTAGAACCTTTGCTCCAGCCTAACCTCAGATGTCTACATCACAATTAAATAACCCATTGGCCCAAACCCTAGTCAGCTGGCATGGGCCTCCCACTGGTTTCTAACTGCAGTATAGACGTACCCTAAAGATGCTAGTTTTTTTTGCCAGAACTACTGCCGCAGCAGCTCTGAGGGTTGTCCTTTTATGAAACCAAAGGTTAGATAGCTAATTGTCTGGGGTAGTTCTCATAGGATAGTCATCTGCCAAAGGCTGTTACTCTAAGGTTTTGGAGGAAAAACTAAATTTCCTAATACTTGTCCATGAAACATCTGTCAGCTTGATTAATCAAGAGAGTGTGGCTGCCCCAGTGCCCCAGAATCAAGTGATTGTCTTAAGTCCCAAGGAAGCATGCTTTCACATCACTCCTTCAGTAGGAAAGAGAAGTGTCACTTTAAGCTGCTGAAGCCTCAGTATCTTCTACTTTCAGTTTCCCCTCAGATATTTGACATTAAGGTGGTAGTGTATGTGAGCCTGAAGGAAACTTGAAGAATTGTTGAAATACTGTGTTGTACACATTGCAGAACTAAAAGTGTGTAAGATTTGAAGTACTGTTCATGGGGAACAGTTCTTCAAGGAGTTTAGAAATGGACATAACTTCAGTTAAATCACAAACACTACTCGGTTAACATCTACAAAGTATGATGTTTTTAATTATTGCGTCTTTAGTCTTTAAATATAGTATCATAGATGTGCCTGGCTCTTTTCAAACATAGGAGTTTATCATTTGTTGGACAAATAACATACATGTAAATCCATAACATGGGGATCTGAGGGAAGGAATGGGGTAGTGTATTGCAAGAGCGCTTTTACATTTACTTTTTTGTAGATGTTTAAGGCCAGAAGGGCTAGTTACGATCATCCAGTTTGACCTTATATAACACAAGCCATAAAATATTGTGTGCATTTAGCCCACTGAGTTGATTATCTGAATTTTTTAAATTATATTAAAATATACATCATTTAGTCTTGAGAATAGCATAAGGAGTGGGGAATACTTGAGCAGACAGCAAACAGGAAGAAGAGTTTGGAGAAGATGTATTCTTTGTGTCAACTAGAGGCAAGTTCAATGTCCATAATATTCATATTGCTTTGTAACTTCTGTTTTTCATAGTCTTTGTTGCTATGAGCAGATTCAGCTTCAGTTCGATTCCTTAATAGGTGGGCTTGAATACCCTGCCATGTACACAATATATATAGCCAATTCTTTGTATAAAATACTTACTTTGATTAGGATAATAAAATGATTGGATCTATGCACTGTTGTATTTTAATTTAGAGTATTTCTCTAAATGGAAAAAAATCAAATGGTATGACCTCTGTCTGCAGTAATAGTCACCCTATCTCAAAAAGGGTATTGCAGAGTTCTTCTTCGAGTGATTGCTCATATCCATTCCAGTTAGGTGTGTGCGCGCCGCATGCACAGCCATCGGAGAAACTTTTACCTGGCCACCCTTCAGTTCCTTCTTACCGCCCGTGTCGGTTGTTGGAACAGTGGAGTGCAGTTTACCTGACCTCCGCGTTCTCCCTAGCTACTCGCTCGTTTTCGTTCTTTGTTACTTTAATTGTTTTTGTTTTACATAGTTAATTAGTTTAGTGACAGTTTAAAGTCATAGTTGTTAGTGTAATTGTTAGTAATAGTTTTCGCGGGGTCTGGGGCTCTTCCCCTACCCCGCGCCCGGTACTGTAGCCATGTCTGGCTCGCCGGGCTTTAAGCAGTGTTCGGCCTGCAATAGGCCAATGCTGACAGGGGATCCCCATGACTCCTGTCTTAAGTGCCTCGGGGAATTGCACTTATCTTCTAAGTGCCCCATTTGCAAGGCATTTAAGCCGCGCACGAAAAAGGAGCGGGACGCTAGACTCTGGCAGCTCCTCATGGAAGCGGCGTTAGCACCCTCGCCGGCACCGGGTACAAGCCAGCAAGTGAGTGAGGCCGCCTGCCCCGCACCGAGCACGGTCAGTACCGCTAAGGCGCCTCGGCACCGACTGCAGACGATGCCGAAAGCAACTCCGCGCCGCTCCCTCTCTCCGAGGTCGGAGTCGGCTAAGCCGCGGACGGGCTCCTCTACGCCCGCACCGTAGGCAGAGACTGCAACTAAGGCAGACCGCCCGGCACCAACCCCGGCTGCGACTCCGCCGAAAACAGCCCCGTTGACTCCAGCCCCACGTGGGCTGTCGAGTCCGGCGCCTGGAAGCTCACCGGCCGCGGTCGAGCTAACCTTGCCATCAACACCAGAGACATTTTCAGCAGCAAGGGACTTGATTGCCATGACGGACCCGGCACCGCCAATGCCGCCGGCACCGTCAGTCCGTGTGAGTCTCTACACAGGCAAGCCGCTCTTACCTCGGCCGCCCTCTGTCACCGCTCCGGACAGCCGCCGCTCGAGGTCCCGCTCTCGTCGCCGCTCCACGTCACGGCGTCGCTCCCGCTCCTGCCACAGCTCAGCTTCGCGGCACCGCTCTGTCTCTCGCTCCCCGTCCCGCTATTCGCGGCACTGGTCGAGCTCGCGGCACCGCTACAAGGACCGTTTGTTCCTGGAGCAGATCTCTCCATCGGGGCTTGAGGTCCCGGTCGACCTCCCGGCGTCGAGCCGGTCGCAGGTCCCGATCAGGCTCGCGGTACCGATATCCGTACCGGCACCGGTCCCCACGACCCAAAGCTGCAAGGTCTACTGGCACTTCAGTGCCTACGTTTGCTGCTCCTCCGTTCAGTCACGAGTCTGCCTCCTCACAGGCAGATAGTTACTATGGCCGGGACCAAGATACTGACATGTCCACGGGACTCTTTCAAGACACACGTCCCCAGGAGGCAGGACAGCAGCAGTGGTCCTTCTGGACACGCTGGGCATACCATCAAGCCCAGGGTGCTCCCGTGGTGCCGGCCCCTACACTTGTTTCGGAACGCAGGGCGCCGGAAGCCACCATATCCCGCCCTCCTCCGGAAGAGTCAGAGGAGCATGTCATCCATCCTCCAGACTCCCCGGAGCATTTCGAGCACGAACCGCCACAGGAGCAGAGTGCGATCCAGGACCCACTCGTTCCCGGCATATCTTCCTCTTCTTCCCTGGATGAGGCCGTGGCAGGCTCCTCTTCTTCGGGGCCGCCGCCAATAGATTTAAGAAGCCCCATCCAGGAGCCTCCCTTCGTCGGGTTGCTCTCCAACAGACCTCTCGGGATAGAGAAGTGACCGGAGTGACGATCACGGATGCAGTCCGCCGATCCCTAGGTGCTGAGTACCCCCACAGTGTGGCCCCGCCAATTTGTCAGCCGCACTCCAGGCTGCTACCGTACCCTTGGCAGTCCCCAGCTCGATTCCGCCGACTGGCAAAAGGGGTAAGAGAGGAGAATACATTGGTGCCTATCTCGGCGGTGGGGGTAACGAAACTTGTAGTCCACGCCCCCTTTTTAGATTGCATCATCCATCATACGACGCAGGACGACACTGGCCAAACAGCGCCTGCCCCAATAATCAAAGTAAGAGCTAGGCGGATGGACTGAGGCCGTGCTTCTCGTTGACAGTGCTCGAACAGACTCACAGAGCCACGGCAAGATGACCTCGTTAACGGTCTACCAAGTCCACACACCTGTACAGTCGGCAAATCCACTTGAAGGCCGACTAAGAACGATTCGCCGAAATGCCGGACTACGGCCAGGAGTTTGCAGCCTTTGTAGAGAGAGGACACAGCAGGTTGGCGGACCGATGCCCTCACAGCTTCCCTTTGCACGCGGGCAGACTTCGGGGCCCAGACTGTAGCCTCGTGGTATCACAATTGAGCAGAATTCCTGGCTCGCAGGCCTCCAACCCTAGCACCGGAGAGCTAGACAGTACCAAGCCTGACAGACTTACCTTCGAGTGCAGGTATATGTCTCCTTAACGGAGACACGGCTGGTCTGCAAGCCAGCAACAAGGAGAATAGTCAGTCAAGAGGACGCTCGGGATGACAACCCTGTGACAACGAGACCTTTAGGACCCAACCCCGCATCGCCTCGACGGCGACATTTCAGCTCAGGACTGAGTGCGGGGTGGCGAGGCCGGATAGTGACGGCTCTGAGCATCCCATGCGGGCGGTCTCACGGTCTCCTAGCAGCATCCAGCCAAGGCAATTTTATAGAAGAGTACCCACAGGGGAACGGTGTACCAGATTCAGCTCGGATAATCTATATTTCCCCCGTTATCACACATGCCTTTTCTCTTACTCTCAGGCTGTGTCACAACTTACTTCCGACAGTTGGTGCTGCGCACGGAATGAAGCAAGGATACCACGCTCAGTTTGTTTCATCCCGCCTATCACCCCCTTACCGGTCGCCATCTCTCAGGGACCCTTCTACGAGCAATATCCTACGGCAACGGTGCAATCCTTCTTCTCACGCAGCCATAGAAGGAATTCCATATGCCGAGAGGGGGAAGGAGATTTTACTACGTGATATTCACTCATCACACAAACAGGGGCCTCCGACGATTCTGAGCCTGCGGAAGGTCTCAACAGTGTGTGCAGATATGAAGATCCGCATGTCCCATGGGACACTATTATCTGATCTGTGATCCGGGATGATACAGCGCCCCGCTACATGAGACAGCGACTCAGCACACACAATCACGCGATTTTCCCCCCGCACAGCAGTACTTCGGATCAACAATCAACACACACCACTTTCAATCCTGTCCGTCCTTTGGCCTGTCTGCGCCCACCCGAGGTCTTTACAAAACTGCCATGGCGCAGTTCATCGCCGCACACCTTCAGCAGCAGCAGAATACATGTTCCATATCTGCGAGACTGGCTCATCAAAGGCGCCTCGCAAGCCAAGTCCGTGCAGGCACGTCTCTGTGATCGGACCTCTGTCGCCGATTGTGCCGCTCCTCAACGCGGAGGCTGGACTCATGAGGAGCGACCCTGGACTCCTCCCTCGCAGCCTTCCCATAAGCCGCTTCTAGCGATCACCTCTCATACGCTTGCAAGCCGCTGCACGTCACCTCAGCTCGCACGCTCCCCTGCTGGGCAATGGCGCATGCACATGTCACCAAGTATGTCAGCCCGCACGGCGCCTTTCAGACGTGGTCACTCAGGCTTCCGCCCCGAGCAGGGATCATGGACATGCTGGTCACGATCCCTCGCGGTCCCTCCGCTCCCCGACTGGTGGCTGGACCCTGGTTTGCGCGGGATACCCTTTCATCCACAGCAACCGTCACTACCATAACCGGACGACGTGTCCTATCCTCTCGGCTGGGGGACCGCACCCATCTGGTTCGCTGGCAGACCCAGGGTGTTTGCAGCCGACGAGCTCAACCTCATATAAATGTCGGGACTAAGAGCCGTTCGTCTAGCCTGCCAGACGTTCCACAACAGCATCTTCGTGGCGTTGTTGGTTTCAGGTGTTTACGGACAACACAACGCATGTGCTACATCAACAGCAGGAGGAACCGCTCGTCTCCCTGTGTCAGGAGGCCATTCACCTGTGGACTTCTGCATAGCCACAGGATGGACTAGTAGCATCCTTTCCCGGGGTCCGGAACACCCCTGGCAGATCGGCTTGAGCAGGTTCTTCTCTGCACACGAGTGTGGATCTGGCCGGACATCATTTACTCCGTCTTCAGAGGTGGGAGTTTCCCTTGTAGACTCCTTCGCCTCCCACTCGAAGAGGAAGTGCCAGGAGTTCTGCTCATTCCAGGCCTGCTCCCCAGATCGCTGGCGGACGCGTTCCTCCTGCCTGGAACCACCGCCTGCTTTATGCCTTCCCTCAGTTTCCTCTTGGTGCACGGGTCCTGCTCAAGCTCGCGGGACACATGCGCATCTAATCTTGATCGCGCCTGCGTGGCCCAGGCAACCCTGGTACACCACCTCCTGGATCTGTCGATTAGCTCTCCGGTTCCCCTCCGTCCCGGACCTGATCACACAGGACCACGGGAGGCTTCGTCCCGGACCTCTCCGATCCCTCCACCTCACTGCGTGCTCCTGCATGAGATTCGCTGAACGCTGGGAGTTGCGCTGTTCCTATTCAGTGCAGCGCACCTCCTTATAGCAGGGAAGCCCTTCCACCCGTCAGACGTATGTGGCCAAATGGACGCGCTTCACGGCCTGGTGCGCCCACGATGCTTCTCCCTTACAGCATCAATCCGACGATCCTGAGCTATATCTGGACCTTAGCGGAGGGCCTGGCCGACTTCTTCTCTTAGGTGACCTGGCAGCGATCCCACTTCCACTGGGTGAGGTACTTACTCGGTGTTTCTCACGCGGTTAGTCTCTGCTTTATGAAGGGCCTGCAGCGCTTTCCCCGCTCGTCACCAGCCCCCTCTGGGACCTGAACTTGGTCCTAAACAGACTTATGTTACGCCCTTTGACGCCACTTGCGACTTGCTCACGTTCTCTACCTATCGTGGAAGACGGTCTTCTTAGTGGCACACACCTCAGCGCGAAGGGTCTCGGAGATCAGCCCTCACTGTAGACCCTCCGTACACGTCTTCCATAAAGACAAAGTACAACTGCGACCTCATCCGGCATTCCTCCCTAAGGTGGTGTCTACCTTCCATATAGCCAGGACACTTTCTCCTGGTTTTCTTCCCGAGCCTCATGCTTCCTCGCGCGAGCAGCAGCTCACACCTTGGATGATGCGCAGAGCGCTGCTTTCTATGTGGAAAGGACCAAGCCCTTTAGGAAGTCTCCGCAGCTCTTTTGGCCGTGCGGAGCGGATGAAGGTCTGCCAGTCTCCCCAGAGGATTTCCTCCTGGTCACGGCCTGTATTCTCCTTGCTACGCGCTAGCTCATGTCCCTCTCGGATGCCTTACAGCGCATTCCACAAGGCCTCAGCTTCTCAGCGGCCTCCTGGCGACGTGCCCATCAAGAGATTTGCCGTGCCGCGACCTGGTCATCGGTCCACACTTTCGCCCGCACTATGCGTTGGTACAACAGTTCGCAGACGATGCAGCCCTTTGGGACGGCGGTACCCAGGCTGCCAGCTCCACTCTACCCCTCTGCCTAGGTAGGCTTGTGAATCACCTAACTGGAATGGATATGGACATCACTCAAGAAGAACACAGATTACCACCTTGTAACTGTTCTTCGAGATGTGTTGCTCATATCCATTCCACACCACCCTCCTTCCCCACTGTTGGAGTAGCCGGCAAGAGAACTGAAGGTGGCCAGGTCGGCTGGGCGTATTATGCGGCACCATGGTGCGCCCACTCAGGGGGCGCCCAGCCGACCCGCCGCGTGTTGCTAGGGTAAAAGTTTCTCGGCGGCTGTGCACGCCGGCGCACACACCTGAACTGGAATGGAATAGAGCAACACATTTCAAAGACAAAAGTTCAAAGGTGAGTAACGCTGTTTCGAGGGGGTCAGAAAAAGGATGATGAGAGGTTTAAGGGCATGGAAATTTCGTACGAAGGTTTTTGTTTTTTTGGGGTGAGGGAGATTTTCTCCTTAGAAGGGAGATGAAGATGTGTAAGAAGATTAAACTAATGAATGTTCTAGACAAGATAGATGGGAACTTCTACTCTCCTTGTCTCATAACACAAGAGCAGGGGGAGTATTCACTGAAATTGAAAAGCAGGTGGTAAATTCAAAATTGAGAGAAGGAAATACTTTTTCACTCATCATAGGACTAGAAGTGACCTTGAGAGGTCTAGTCCAGTCCCCTGCACTTAAAAATCTCCAATGATGGAGATTCCACAACCTGCCTAGGTAATTTATTCCAGTTTGGAAGTTTTTTCTAATGTCCAACCTAAACCTCTCTTGCTCCAATTTAAGCCCATTGCTTCTTTTCCTATCCTCGAGGTTAAGAACAATTCTTTTCCTTCTTCCTTGTAACAACCTTTTAGGTACTTGCAAACGGTTATGTCCCCTCTGAGTCTTCTCTTTTCCAGACTAAACAAACACAATTTTCTCTCATAGGTCATGTTTTCTAAACCTTTTAATAATTTTTGTTGCTCTTCTTTGGACTTCCTCCATTTTGTGCACGTTTCCTGAAATGCGGTGCCCAGAACTGGAGAGACTATTCCCCAGTTGAGGCCTAATCAGCATGGAGTAGAGCAGAAGAATTATTCTCATGTTTTGTTTACACCACTCCTGCTTATACATCACAGAATGTTTGCTTTTTTGCAACAGTGTTACACATGTAACTAGATTGTGGAACTTGCTGCCACAGGAAGTCAGAGACAAAGAACTTCACAGAACTTTGAGAGGGATTGGATATTTATTTGGATAACAAGAACATCCACAGTTGTTTGAATTAATGCAAATAATATTTTGGAAAGGGTATAAAACTTCAGGCTTAAGGCTGAAGCCATTCTAAATATTAAGGATTGGGATAAAACCTTTCTGATGGGTAGATTATGCCAAATCTGCCTACTCTGAAGTTTCTGCAGCATCTGGTGCCGTTTTTTGTTGGAGACAGGATACTGACTGGGTGGACCAGGAATCTGATCCAATATGTCAGTTACTGTCACATTACATTGTTAATCCTATATTTAAATATCTGCTGTAGTCACTGAAGGGAATCACAAAAAGCTCAGTCTGGCAAATGATTTCCACCTCCTTATCAGCCCGGCTCCAAGGGTCCTTATCTGGCAACTACTAACATTTTCATTGTCTGAGAAGGGTGTATCTCTCAAGTGAGAATTATTTATAGGGATTCCAAGAGTAGTTTAATCACTAGAATTCTTTGGTACTTTGTTGGAAATTGAAATTCGTATATATTCCTGAATTAACAAGTGAACTTTCTCTTCCTATCAAAGTCTGTACACTGAGAATGATAGAAGAGAGGCTCTGGAGTCAGCTTGTGTACGTGTCAGAAAATAAATGGGCCTAATTTCTCTCTTGAATGTTATGCCTCTGTGCCAACCAGTCCTCGCTTTGAAGGCAAATTTCCATGTCTTATAAATAAGATGCACTGGCAGGAACACATCACTCTGATTGTTCTGCTGGAGTTGATCCTGCAGTTATCTGTGTTGGTAATCATGACTAAGGCTACATTTTAGTTATGGGTATTTTTAGTAAAAATCATGGACAGGTCATGGGCAGTAAACAAAAAATCACAGTCGGTGACCTCTCTAACTTGTATTTTATACCCTGAATAAATCCTGGGTGCTTGGGGGTGGCCTGGGGGCACCGGGGGTGCCTGGGATGGGGGGCGGTGTGGTAGGGCTGGCAGGCTGCCTATCAGGCTCACCGGAAGTGGCAGCATCTCTTGCCTCCTAAGCGGAGGCATGGCCAAGGGGGCACCATGCACTGTCTCAGCCGTGAGCACTGCCTCTGCAGCTCCCATTGGCCTTTAAAACTATTGGTTAAGGTAATGGCTAAGTATTTCCTGAGCCTTGGTCTTTTATGGTGACAAGAGCTGGGGGCATTGGTCATGACGACTTGATAGTTAGAGAATAGTAATACTGTGTAAGGACCTTTTGCCCTTTTTATCCTTCTTGAATTGGCACATCAGTCAGTTTCCAGTATATTTTATGCTGCTACGCTGGTGCATTTTCACTTTGGAATGTAAGAGGTACATTGACTGCTCTAGATTTCCTACTTTTTTTTGTCAGATTTGGGGTTTTTGAATGAGAAGGAGCTACGGAATACCCACCCACCTCCCTTCCTTGCAGTGTTAGGGTTAGTCTACACTGGCAAAGCTAAAGCGCTGCCATGGCAGCGCTTTAAGGTGCCTTGTGTGGTCGTGGCGCAGCACTGAGAGATACCTCTTCCAGCGCTCTAATAAACCACCTCCATGAGGGGCATAGCTCCCAGCGTGCACTCCTAGCGTTGGAGCACTGTTTACGCTGACACTTCACAATGCTGCAACTTGCTATGCTCGGGTGGTGGTGTTTTTTTGTTTTTTTTTTACATCCTTGAGCAAGAAAGTTGTAATGCTGTTAATTGTCAGTGTAGCCAAACCCTTAGTTGAGGTATCCCAGTATGATGGAATGTTAAATAAATAAAAAAAACGAATCCATCCGCTAGGCATATTTTAATAATTTATTATTCCAGATAAGCTGCAAACTTCAGTGGCTTGAGTTTCTTTGGTGTTGTTTTTTAAAGGTATAGTTAAAATTTTGGCAGTCCAAAAAAATCAAATAACTAAGGATAATTTGTCATATAAATGTTTTGTCTAAACATTCATTACTTAATTTTTTTCCTTCTAATAGAATAATTTATGCAGTAGGAATAGAAAAGTCTTGTGGATAAAGCAGAGGGCTGGCAGATGGGAGATCTGGTTTATTCCTAGTTCTGCAACGGTATTCAGTGTGACCTTAGGCAGGTCACTTAAGCATTGTCTATACTGGGAATTTGCCTCATTCTTGCAGTCAATGGTAGCTGCTGCCAAAACTGCCCCAGTACAAACCTAAAGCGTACACAGGAAAGCTGCAACTTGAATTAGTGGAGATTCTCTGCTTGAAACTGGGATGAGCTAAGTTGGTGCACTTCTCTTGTCTGGACTTGGGATTTGCACCAATGCAGCTGTCAGTGGCTAGGCACTTATTTCAAAATCAAGGCAAATGCCTATTAGACCATTTGTGAAAGGGAATAATAGCTCCTACACACAGGTGTTGAGCTGTTGTTTGTTTTGAAAAGCACTTTGCCTTTCTGTATCACTTTCTGGAAGACACTTCCAAAGTGCTAACCCGCAAACTAGCATGTCAATTAAGCAAAAGTCTTTTGACTTTACTGTATCAGAAAGCTTACTACCTATCTGTTGTAGAATTATTCCTGTGTGTTCATTGTATGATAAATAATTTTCCAGTCGCAGTTTGGCAGAAGCATGCTCCGATGGGGATGTGAATGCTGTCCGGAAGCTGCTGGATGAAGGAAGAAGTGTAAATGAACACACCGAAGAAGGAGAGAGTCTCCTTTGCTTGGCCTGTTCAGCTGGGTATTATGAATTAGCGCAAGTAAGTAGAAAATACACAATCACTTATGATTGAGACTTTAAATACAGAGTGCTATATGCCTGAAACTCTTCAAAAGCCAAACATTTTTAGTCCTTTTGATAAGAATAGATTTTGTGCTCTAAAAAGAATATGAAGTAAAATATAGTGCAGTTCACTTTATTGCATGCTCAACAGCCTTTCAGACAGTTTTCCACTAAATATGCTTTTTACAAGCCCTCAATCTAAAGAAGAGGGGGGTAACAAATAAGACATGCTACAACATAAATGATCTTGTTTGAAAATTACATCTTGTATGTTTTCAAATGATCTGCCTCTAGCTTCCAGGCACATCAGTTTAGAAGTAATCAAGCTGTGCTGCCAAATAGTCATTCTAAGGCCTGGTCTACATGGGGGGAGGGATCAATCTAAGTTATGCAACTTCAGCTATGTGAATAATGTAGCTGAAGTCAACGTACTTAGATCTACTTATCGCGGTATCTTCTGCAGTAAGTCAACAGCTGATGCTCTCCTATCGACTCTGCCTGCGCCACTCAGCCTGTTGGAGTACCAGAGTCGATGGGAGAGCGCTTGGCGGTCGATTTATTACATCGCGATCCCCGCTGGATTGATTGCTGCCGGTCAGTCCATCAGGTAATGTAGCCCTAAGATTCAGCCTCTAAAGGTGACTGCAAAGCAAAAAAAAAAAAATTTTGATCTTGTATTATTATTTTATGATGCATAATGACTCAATCATTTTCTAAAACTGGGACTTTTTTCTAGCTGATATATCAGCATCGTTAACTAAATTCTAATGCCAGTTCACATCTGCATTACCTTCAGATTCTGTCTTCAGTTATACTTGTGCAGCTCCACTGAAGGCTATTACTGGTGGTGAATCACAAGCCAGAAAGCACCTAGCTTGACTCAGTGATCCCAACCTGAGTTTATTGGGAGAAACCTCTTTGCAAGTAAATTGAACAAATTTGTGCTGCAATCATTAACGCATAAATGTAGCTCATCTCAGTTGCAACAGACTCACTTTGAGTGGAACTGCTTTATCTGAAGTATTTGAAAATGTTAACGATATATTAGTCTTTGCTTATATTTTTGGTTTTAAATATTGTAACATGCAAAAAATGTGGAAGAAAAACAGCATAGTACTCTACTTGAGCAGATGCAAGTGGCAGTCATGACTGGCTCTGGACAGATCCATATCTAGTTCTTTACCAAAGGTAGGATTGCTGTGATACAAAGCTTTTAAAAGGAGCGGGGAGAAAGAAGGGAAAATAGTTTTTAGGGCTGGTCTATGCTACACAGCTGGGTGGACGTAAAGCAGCTTATGTTCACCTAATTGTCAGTGTCTACACTACATCCCTCCTCCCATTGATGTAAGTGCCCTACTACAATGACATTGAATCATAGAATATCAGGGTTGGAAGGGACCTCAGGAGGTCATCTAGTCCAACCCCCTGCTCAAAACAGGGCCAATCCCCAGACAGACTTTTGCCTCAGATCCCTAAATGGCCCCCTCAAGGATTGAACTGTCAATCCTGGGTTTAGCAGGTCAATGCTCAAACCCCTGAGCTATCCCTCCCCCCAAACATAGCAACATAACTCCATTTTCACAAGAGGCATAAGGCTTATGTCAGTGTAGTTAGGGTTATGCAGTGTCTATCTGCTCTTTTGTCAATTTCATGCCAGGAACCATAAAATTTGACAAGAATGTCCCGGCTCCTTGGAAAGCAGGGTAGCTGGACTTTGATCCCGGCTGGGAGCTGAGGTGAGAAGCCAGGAGGGGCTTTGGACCCTGATCCCAGCTGGGAGCTGGCGTGAGAAGCCCAGAGTGACTTTGGATCTCAGTCTCAGCTGAGAGCCACCTGCCAGGAGCCAGGCAGTCTATTTCAGGGCTCAGTGGGCTGTGAAATTGACATGGGTGTCTGGCTCCCTTGTGAGAGTGGGGGATGAGAGAGCCCATTGGGCACCCAGAAGCCTGCCACGTAGCCAGACTTCTGGCAGGGAGCTGCCAGTGGAGCTGCCAGACCAGGCTGTCCGCTCCCCACTTGACCCCTCTTAGGTCAGTGGAAGCATTGTTGCTGAGGACATGCACCACCAACCCAAGGAGGGTAGTGCAGGCATGTACTACCACAGTAATTACTGCAGTGGCTGTAGGTTGACTTAGGTTTGTAGTGTAGACATATCCTGAGTCCCCTCATAATTAAAGGAGCAAAACATAATTGTTAAAACTCATTTAAATGAACTTCTGTTTGTTTGTCCAGGTGCTACTAGCGATGCATGCAAATGTTGAAGATCGAGGGAATAAAGGAGACATAACTCCACTAATGGCAGCTGCCAGTGGAGGCTATGTAGACATTGTAAAACTGCTGCTTGTTCACTGTGCTGATGTCAATGCCCAGTCTTCAACAGGTAAGTATGGAACAGCAGCTGGATGAATTAACAAGATTAGCACGTACCAATCAGTCCCAGCTTCTTACTTGCATGTTTTGAACTGTTTGATTTTTTTGTAAGTACGTGGTGCTTTCGTTTAATAGAAAATACAGTACAAATTACTTCAGTTCAAAGTGTAAAACAATCATAACTTATAGGGCACCAAACAAGAGCCATAATTGTTCAGCTGAAACTGAACCCCCGAGTGAAACCAGATGGCTCTTCCTTAGTCCTTGATGTTAATTCTAATGCAAAATCATTTTATCTACTGAAGACCCCTGTGAAGTAGGGACACCAGTAAAACAAATTGGAACAAATTAAGCCTAAGATATTTTAATATAATAATTCAGTAACTAATACTTACCAGAACTGCAGTTTCCTTAGGATTTATGTTTAGGGGAAACCTTTGCAAAAACACAGCCAACCATTTCCTCCATATATCAAAGAAATTTTGATTGAACTCTTAAGTTCCTATGTGATATATTTTTTTGCCCAAATTTCAGTTTAACCCTTTGTTCAAACTTTGTGTAGTTCAAGCACTTGCCCTTTTTAACTGTAGTTTTATTCAGATCCCTGTTAGCAAGCTTAAAGTGAAATAGGGTTTCAAAAGATAAGTGAGAGAGAGAGACTCAGATTTTTATTTTTACATTTAGATACTACGGCTCTTTAATTTGGCTGGGTGAAAAAATGATCAATTTTGAAAACTGATCAAATACTGTTTCTGGAAACTAAAAGTTTAAGGGGGTTTTTGTGTAGTGTAGTGCATTATTCGTTCCTTGTCCTTAGCGCAAAAAAAAAAAAAACCTGTGTAGTGATCCCAAATACTTCTTTCTGCAAGAAGTTCTTGCTTTTTATGTTAGTTTAGGGTAGTTTGGGAAGTTTTCTGTTTGTTTTGTTTTTTGTTAATATGATAGGAAACCATTAAACTACTTTTGAAATGCAAAACACACTATTTTTCATGATGGAGAATTAACCAAACTTAATTTGCCACAAGGGCATTCTCTTAACATGTAATTCATTTGATGGAAGACTGACAAGGGTGGTAAACATTGCATTACAGGATAAATAGAGGAAAGCCAATTTCAAATAAGCTTCAGGCATATAGTTATTGCAGATCTGGAGTGTCAAGCCTGCAGAATTGAAGGAAGGAGTTGCTACTTAATAGAACAGTGATACTCAGACTGAATCTTTGAGTTGCAAGTGGCTCTTTAATGAAACTGATTTAATTATTAACCAGTCAGGATGCTTTTACCATGTTGTTAACCAATTGTAGCTGATAAAATAATACTTCATTGGTCATTGTAGCAAATGAAACAATGAATTCACACTACTATGTCTCTTTTGGGTAATGTTAATTGCTAATTTGACTCCTGAACTACTGAAGTCTGAGTATCACTGGTTTAGAGCAGTGGCTCTCAACATTTCCCAACTACTGTACCACTTTCAGGAGTCTGATTTGGCCTGTGTATCCCAAGTTTCACTTAATTTAAAAGCTGCTTCCTTACAAATTACAGACCTAAAAATACAAAAGTCTCACAGCACACTCTTACTAAAAAATTGCTTACTTTCTCATTTTTACCATATAATTATATTCCAATTGATTTATTTTATAAATATTGTATAGTATACAGAGTAATATAAACAAGTCATTGTATGAAATTGTAGTTAGTACTGACTTCACTAGTGTTTTTTCTGTAGCCTGTTGTAAAACTAGGCAAATAGCTAAATGAGGTGATGTATCCCCTCTGTGTATCCCCAGCCATACTGTGTACCACTGGTTGAGAACTACTGGTCTAGAGGAAGGAAGTGGTAGTAGATGATTCTGTGTCTTCATGAGTAATTTATGCCATAATTAGAGAGAGGCATTTATATCTGTGATTTGCTTGTCTGGTGAAAGAGTTCTGAAGAGGGAAAATGAGCTGTTTTGAAGAGCAGAAGTTGAATCTGTAGTCTGCTGAAATGGGCTCCAAGTGCTTGAGATAACCAGGATGCTTTCTTGAAAATGAAACCCAGAAGTTTTCAAGGATACTATAAGTCACTAGTAGAAATAATGAGTTTGAGCAAATAAACCAGGGCTTAATCCATACCTCTGTT
This sequence comes from Chelonoidis abingdonii, assembly GCF_003597395.2. Lineage (NCBI taxonomy): Eukaryota > Metazoa > Chordata > Testudines > Testudinidae > Chelonoidis > Chelonoidis abingdonii. Next base: position 73,947,301 of record NC_133775.1, on the reverse strand, counting down.
GAAGGTATTTTAGAAAAGTGGAATTTTGGGAGATTAGGGAAGGTGAAATAGTAGTATAAAAATAAGCTAAACTTCATCTGGGCAGTAACTGAGAGATACTACTAATAAACAAAATGTGGCCAATTTTTGAAACCAAGTGATGCAGGGATACCAGTATGATGGTTTAGGGGCAAAGACAGAAAAAAATAATGAACGGTTAAATCATTTACATAGATACTAGGCATGTGGTGAAAAATGTTGAGGGAAGCGTGAGCCAGTTGTCAGAACTTGACTGTATGGGCTGAGAGAGATTATCAGCATATCATTTACTGAAGGCAGAGGCCAAACAAAGCAGGAATGATAGTATTTGAATGAGATGAAAGATAAAAGGGTTGTTGAGTGTCTCTAGGTCTCACAGAGAAGATAACATAGGCCAATAAAAGGTTTAGGCCAGTGTTTCTCAAACTGAGGGTGCCCTGTGTGTAGGGAGGGCGCCTGGTGGGCTGGGCTGGTTTGTTTATCTGTTTGCTGCTCCAGGCCAGTGGGAGCCGCTTCGTGGGCTGAGGGATGTACTGTCTGCTGCTTCCAGCAGCTCCCATTGGCCTGCAATGGTGAACCGCGGCCAGTGGGAGCCACGATCGGCCAGACCTGCGGACAGGGCAGGTAAACAAACCAGCCCGGCTCGCCAGGGGCTTTCCCTACACAAGCGGCGACCCCAGTTTGAGAAACACTGGTTTAGACGGATAAAAGCAATCTTAGAACTAGGGCAATGTTTCAGTAAAATAGTTGTCTTATTGTTAATCTGTTTCTGAATCTTCTGTCTCACCTGAAATCATAGGTGAGAGAAATGCAAAAGTCTGCTAGATTGACTTACGGTATAAATACTTAGATTAAAATTCTATATGTTTAAAATAGGTTTTGGTTTCATTTATTTACGGTTGGGGTTAGGGGAAAGAGGAGGGGGTTACTTACTGTATGTTCTTTTTATCTTCTCTTAGGGAACACAGCACTCACTTATGCCTGTGCTGGGGGATTCGTTGATATAGTGAAAGTGCTATTGAAAGCAGGTGCTAATATAGAAGATCATAATGAAAATGGACATACCCCCTTAATGGAAGCAGCCAGCGCAGGTCATGTTGAAGTTGCAAGAGTACTTCTGGAATATGGTGCAGGAATCAACACTCATTCCAATGAGTTCAAAGAAAGTGCACTTACATTAGCATGCTATAAAGGTATGGTATTTAAATCTTCATTTGTGAAGAAACTTTAGGTGACTTTCACCTTTTATTTTTTTTTTTTGAGGATCCCTGTATTACACACACGACCTTGTTAGATTTTGTGCTTGAAATCTAACTAAAATTCCCAGACAATCTCTGTCAAGGTTCAAAAAATACCATCAGGAGCCTAATTAGAATGCTGGAGTTTAAAGTAAGCTAAATGTGAAAGTCAGGAAATCTGGAGTTAGAATTATAGAACATCAGGGTTGGAAGGGACTTCAGAAGGTCATCTAGTCCAACCCCCTGCTCAGAGTAGGACCAATCCCCAGACAGATTTTTTGCCCCAGATCCCTAAATGGCCCCCTCAAGGATTGAACTTACAACCCTAGGTTTAACAGGCCAATGCTCAAACCACTGAGCTATGCCTTCCCCTTTTGCAACTTTCTCATATTCAATATACCTCACCTACCCTCTATCCAATGACATTGACACAGCTTAAGAACTGTATGTTTTGTCGTGGCCATCACTATTGCAACAAAAACTGCATCTTTCTGAGCTCTGAATCTTGTTGCAAATGGTGTTCTATACATGTACTGTCTGTCTCTCCTTTATAAAGAAAGTACTAGCACCCCAGTTGTAGTGAATGTGATACTTAGGCATCTGCAGCCAATATGTAGTAGAAGATATGTAATAGTGCTTATCTGTAATGGTAGGGTCACAAAACCATTTTAGGAGTCGTAATGAGGTTGGTATAGTGGGTGGTTGTCTTCAATTGGATTATATGGCAAATCATGGAGGGGTGTTGCTTGTTTGATACTGTGGCTATACTTGAGAGTTATTGCACTGTAACTTACTTCCCGTCCACACTGGCAAGGCACATACAGCGCTATATCTCCCTGGCTACAGCGCTGCGGGTACTCCACCTTGGCCTGGGGAATAGCGACTATAATGCTGCTCTTGCAGCGCTGGGGTGCCAGTGTAAACAGTGATTAATCTTACTACGCTGTAACTGACCTCCGGAACATTCCCATAATGCTTTTTAAGTAAAGATAACACTCTTTGTCTTGTTGTGATGCCTTTTTGTTTTGTTGTGAACTTGGGGCTCCTGGAGCTGCTTATCTAAAAAACAAATACAGCTACTGTTTGCTCAAGCAGAGGCAGGCAGAGAGATCCCTTTGGAATGTCCAGAGCATCCCAGGGGGGCGGGGGGAAGAGAAGCATCCCGGCGCGGGGGCGATTATATAGTCAGGGAGCGTGGGGCCGGCGCCCATGTCGTCCTCTAGGGGTGTCGCCCCCAGGCTGATGCCCGATTTGTAGCCGCTAGTATGATCATTCGCAAGTCCGATATCTCCGGTGGGGCCCGCTGCGGGGAGGATAGCGGGATGTTGGGGTGCCGGAGTAGGATGGCGTGGATGCCCGCCAGCGGAGTGGCCTGCATAGCTCTCCGACTCTGGTGGACAAGCTGTTTCACTACGGTGTGGTCTTGCGGGGCCGGGCTAGGTGCATGCCTTGGGGAATGAGGGGTCTGTTTTGGAGCAGCTGCTTATCTGGTCTGAAGGCTATTTGCATTTAGTGAATAGAGAGAGGGTGTGGGAGGGTTCAAAACTTTTAAAATGGTTGAAGGTTGGTGCTGTGTATCTTCAAGTCCTTAAACTTGCAAGCAGGGAGCTGACATGTGTCAGCTCCAAAAATCCATTTCTCTGTCTTCCCCACGCTCCCTGTCACACTCATCCCACCCCCTCTTTTGAAAAGCATATGCAGCACTATGAACGCTGGACAGCTGCCCATATGCACCACTCCCAACAGTGCTGGAAGTGCTGCAAATGTGGCCACACTGCAGCGCTTTCCCTACACAGTTGTACGAAGACAGCTTTAACTCCACGCTGTACAGCTGCAAGTGCAGCCAACCTTGTGTTAAGGGTAGATAAGATCTCTGGAGCATAACAGGAATATGGATTTGGAGGTGATTAGGTTCTCCTACTAACATATGTTGTTTGCAGATCAGTAGATGAGAATATGGGAGAGTGTCTGGCTCATGTTGAAAATCTAAGTATGGGAAATAGTTGGGATTAAGGAGACTTGTGACTTTACTGATAGGCTGTGATTGAGAGTTACATGTTCAAAATTAAGCTGGTTGTAGAGCTTAAATTCAATTTCCTGACTTGCAGACATTTAACTTTCTTAAAATGCTTGTTTTAAATGAAATTTCCAGCCAGAATTCTACAAAGTTTTCTTTTAGGAATGTTTAGTCTGCTCTTAAATGCTATGTCTCAAGTATTCTACTGTTTTAACACTGTTTTTCTTTCATAAGAAGTATTTCCTAAACTTTCCAAGAAGTCAAGTAAAATCTTACATATGTACAAAAAAGTATTAAAAGACAATGAGTGCAGTTGAATTATTAATTCAAACTTGAGACTCAGGAAACATTTGCCATTGGGTTCTTTTTACTTGCTGGGAGGCGTGGCAGATGAAGACTGAATTTAATATTTCAGAGGGGAAGCCGTGTTAGTCTGATCTGTAAAGCAGCTAAGAATCTGTGGCACCTTGTAGTAACAGACGTTTTGGAGCATGAGTTTTGTGGGTGAATACCCACTCGTCAGATGCATGTCGTGGAAATTTCCAGGGGCAGGTATATATATGCAAGCAGCAAGAGTATATGAGGTTAGTTCAGTCAGGGAGTGATGAGCCCTGTTCTAGCAGTTGAGGTGGAAAACCAAGGAGGAGAAAACTGGTTTCTGTAGTGGCAAGCCATTCACAGTCTTGGTTTAATCCTGAGCTGATGGTGTCAAATTGCAGATGAACTGAAGCTCAGCAGTTTCTCTGAAGTCTGGTCCTGAAGTTTTTTGCTATAGTGTGGCCGGGAGGGTTGAAGTGTTCTCTACAGGTTTTGTATATTGCCATTCCTAATACTGATTTGTGTCCAGTTATCCTCTTCCGTAGAGACTGTCCAGTTTGGCTGATGTAACATTGCAGAGGGGCATTGCTGGCATATGATGGCATATATTACCTGGTGGACGTGCAGGTGAATGACCAGTGATGGTGTGACTGATCTGGTTAGGTCCTGTGATGGTGTCGCTGGTGTAGATATGTGGGCAGAGTTGGCATCGAGGTTTGTTGCATGGATTGTTCCTGAGCTAGAGTTACTATGGTGCGGTGTGCAGTTACTGGTGAGAATGTTTCAGTTGGCAGTTGTCTGTGGTGAGGACTGTCCTGCCACCCAAGGCTTGTGAAGTGTGGAGTCATGTCCAGAATGGTTGTAGATCCCTGATGAGCGCTTGGAGGGATTTTAGCTGGGGACTGTATGTGATGGCCGGTGAAGTCCTGTTGGTTCTTTCTTGGTTTGTCTTGAGTAGGGGCTTCTGCTCCATGTCTGGCTCTGTTGATCTGTTTCCTTATTTCCTTGAGCGGGTATTGTAGTTTTGAGATAGCTTGGTGAGGTTTTATAGGTTTGGTCTCTGTCTGAGGTTAGAGCAGATGCGGTTGTACCTCAGTGCTTGGCTGTAGACAATGGATCGTGTGATGTGCCCGGATGGAAGCTGGAGCATGAAGGTAGGCATTAGCGGTTGGTAGGTTTCAGTATAGGGTGGTGTTAATGTGACCATCACTTATTTGCACCGTGGTGTCTAAGAAGTGGACTCCCGTGTAGATTGGTCAGGCTGAGGTTGATGGTGAGTGGAAGCTGTTGAAATCATGGTGGAATTTTTCCAGTCTCCTTCCCATGGATCCAATGATGAAGATGTCATCAATGTAGCGTAAGTAGAAGGGGCGTGAGTTGACGAAGAGCTGAGGAAGCATTGTTCCAGGTCGGCCATAAAATATTGCATATTGTGGGGCCATGCCGGTGCCCTAGCGGTGCCACTGATCTGGAGATATATATTGTATCGAATTTGAAATAATTGTGGGTGAGGATAAAGGCACAGAGCTCAGCAGCCAGTGGTGCTGTGGCATTATCAGGATACTGTTCCTGACATCTTGTATTCCATCTGTGTGTGGGAGTTGTGTAAAGAGTCTCTACATCCAGGTGCGGGCTAGGATGTGTTTTCTGGAAGGTCACCAATGCATTGTTTCCTCAGGAATCAGTGGTGTCACGGACATAGCTGGGAGGCTGGTGGCATAGGTCTGAATAGAGAGTCACATATCCAGACAGTCCTTCAGTGAAGTGCCAATGCCCAAGATGATGGGGCGTCCAGGATTCCAGGTTTGGATCTGGGTAGTAGATAGAATACCCTGGTCAGGGCTCTGGGGTAGTTCGTATATTTGTTCCGGTGTTAGTGTAGGAGTGCCTGAGTAGATGGTGCAGTTTCTTAGTGTATTCCTCAGTGGGATCTGAGGGAATGGCCTGTAGAATTTGGTATTGGAGAGTTGTCTGGCGACTCCTTTTGGTAGTCAGACCTGTTCATATGACAACACAGCCTCGTTTATTCAGCCTCTTTGACGATGTCAGGGTGGTTTCTAAGGCTCGCGGAGGCATTGCGTTCTGCACGACTTAGGTTATGAGAGAAGCGATGTTTTTTTCCAACAATTTCTGCCTGTTCACGTCGGCGGAAGCATTCAGTGTATAGTCCAGACTGTCATTTCGACCCTCAGGAGAGTCCATGTGGAGTCTTCTTGTGCTGTTGGTGGAGGGTACCTGTGTGTCAGTGCACTGTTCAGTGTTGTCCTGAAAGTATTCTTTGAGTCGGAGACGGCGAAAGTAGGCTCCAGATCGCCACAGAACTGTATCATGTTGGTTGGGGTGGCAGGCAGAAAAAGTCCCCGAGATAGGACAGACTTTTATTCTGGGCTGAGTGTGTAGTTGATAGATTGACCGATATTGCGGATGGGTTGGGTACCACAGTTGTGCCCCATGTGGCAGGTAGAAGTTTAGAACAGCTTACAGGTCCTTTTTCCTTTGTAGAGAGGTGAAGTGAGTAACGTAAATCTCCTGTCTTATTTAGGAAGTCCATTTGTATGGAAGTTGCTTAATTAATGAGTCTCCAGGTGGAGACATTATAATGAGAGTCTGCATGTCCACCAATGTAATAATGCCATATATGCCAGCAACGCCCTCTGCAGTGTACATCGGCCAGACTGGACAGTCTCTACGGAAGAGGATAAATGGACACAAATCAAATATTAGGAATGGCAATATACAAAAACCTGTAGAAGAACATTCAACCTCCCTGGCCATACTATAGCAGACCTTATGGTGGCGATCCTGCAGCAAAAAACTCAGGACCAGACTTCAAAGAGAAACTGCTGAGCTTCATGTTCATCTGCAATTTGACACCATCAGCTCAGGATTAAACCAAGAACTGTGAATGGCTTGCCAACTACAGAACCAGTTTCTCCTCCCTTGGTTTTCACACTTCAACTGCTGGAACAGGGCTTCATCTCCCTGATTGAACTAACCTCATCTCTTGCTTGCTTGCATATATATACCTGCCCCTGGAAATTTCCACTACATGCATCTGACGAAGTGGGTATTCACCCACAAAAGCTCATGCTCCAAAATGTCTGTTAGTCTATAAGGTGCCACAGGATTCTTTGCTGCTTTTAATAATTTTGTTACTCTCCTATTTCTTTAACTGCTTTAAAAGCTCTTCCCACTGTGCCAGTAGAGTATGTAAATTCCTTGAATGAAAAGGAACTCCATGGTTCTCAGAACCTAATTCTACCAAATGTCAGTAGACATTGTAAATTCTTCGATTGTAATAATTAGTGTGAGACCGCTTGCATGCAGAGACCATTATGAAGTCAGATCCAGCCTCCTAAGGATTGTGTGGATTCTCTGGTGATGGTCATGGAGCTTGAAGACCTTATAAACATTTCCATTTCTGTAACTGGATTTATGTGATTTAAGGAGTTGAATCTGTACATTTTATCATGGTATTCCCCAATAAACATATATCCCATCCTCTGACACCAGAGGTTCAATTTAGGGCCCACTTTGAGATTTTCTCCCTGCAGAGTATCCAGACATACTTTCCTGAAGTATCCAGTATTATTGTGGCAGATATATCACCTTAAGACTCAAAACCTGTCCCTTTGGTCCACCATCTTGGGCCTCCTGGGCTCCGTGGTCTTCTCCAACGAGACATCTACGGAGTTATTCTCCTCAGGTCTCTTTTGAGCACACCAGATTTTATTCCCCAGTCAGACAACCTACTAGCCCAGTTTGGGAGGCAGACCCTCAGATGATGAAAAACAGGAAGAAAAAGTGTACATTGAGGAAATGGAAGAAAGTGACTTGCACAGTATCCACTGGAAACCTCCTACCCTATCCCACCTTATTGTATACCACTTATTGAAGACTACAAGTCCTTTAGGAGTTGCTAGGGAGAACAGAAAATACTCTGTATATTGTAGTGCAAGAGAAGGTACATATATTTTCCAATATCCATAATAAAGGCTCAACTTAAATGTATACGCCAAATTAAAAAACATCATAAGAGGACCAAAAAAGTACCACCGTGGCTAAACAACAAAGTAAAAGAAGCAGAGACTCAAAGGCATCCTTTAAAAAACCAACCAAACAAAAACTGAGCGCTGCAAGTTTCAGCGCTGTAAAGTGTCAGTGTGTGTGTGTGTATATGTATATATGTGTGTGTGTATGAACTGGTATATGCTACAGCCTCTGTAATCCTGGAGATGCTTGGCTACACAATCAAGAAGAATAACAGTATGTACCCACCCTGGAAAATGAGGTTGGAGGATAAGATCAAGGTGACTCGGAGAGAAGTTAGTCAGCTGGTGGAACTACAGAAGGGTGTAGAGATTAAGGATAAGACTCGGCTACTGAAAATACAGGGCCTGACTCCATCTGAAGCCCTAGAGCATGCTAAACAAAGCTCACAGCACTGGCTCCCAGGCTAAGGAGATACACTAGAGAAGCAGAGGCCAAAAAAGTAAATGCCTCTTCTCCAAGAACCATCCAAGGTGTACTCCCAGCTGCAGTGCAACACCACATAACAGCAGAGCACCAGCAGCGAAACTGAACAGTACTGAAAGAACATATGGGAGAAAGAGAAGACTGCATAACATCAGTGCAAAGTGGCTGCAGGACCTGAGAACAGGCACGCAATCTCCAGCAACAGAACAGTCACATCACAGTAGAAGACATCCAGCCGCGGGTCAAGAACATGAAGAGCTGGACAGCACCTGGACCAGACATGATCCACACCTACTGGCTAAAGAAACTAACAGCAGTGCATGAACGCCTAGCAGCACAGATGACCAGCTGCTAGCAGCAGGCTCCACCCAAACTGGCTAACACATAGGAAGGACAGTACTGATATGAAAGACCCTGCCAAGGGAACAGAACCGTCCAACTACCGACCAATAACCTGCCTCCCGACAACATGGAAAGTCTATCAGGCTCCTAGCTGCCAAGCTACAGGACCATATGGGCCAGTACATGAGACAGCTCAGAAGGGCATTGGGAACAACACCAGAGGCTCAAACACCAGTTGCTCATAGATAGAGCAGTCGCCAAGACTCAGATCTAGACAGACCAATCTGAGCACAGCCTGGATTGACTACAGGAAAGCTACGACTCAGTGCTGCACCGTGGATCTGTGAATGTCTGGCGCTATACAAAAGTCAACAGAACACTAAGGACCTTCCTCAAGAACTCAATGAGACTATGAAGACAACACTGGAAGTCAACTCAAGGCAGCTTGCACAAGTGGCCATCAAGTCGGCATATACCAAGGTGATGCACTGTCCCCGCTGCTGTTCTGCATAGGCTTAAACTCCCTCAGCCAGATAATCACAAGGCTGGCTACGCTACAAGTTCAGGAGTGGAACTACATCAGCCGCCTCCTCTACATGGATGACATCAAGCTGTATGCTAAGAATGACCGAGACATCGACTCGCTAATTCCACCTGACGCGGATCTACAGTGAGGATATCGGATGTCATTCGGACTGGCGGAAGTCGGCCGGATGGTAGTGAAGAGAGGAAGGTAGTCAAACTGATGGGGTGAACTACCAGCGGGCCACATAGCAGACATACAGACCAGCTACAGTACCCTTGGTGTCCCACAGTCACATGAAACCATGATGAGGAGGCAAGGAAGACAGCAACATCCAAGTATCACCAAAGGATAAGACAGGTCCTGAAGAGCCACTCAGTGGGAAGACAAGATCCACACCATCAACAGATACGCCTGCCGGTCATCAGATACCCTGCCGGTATAGTGAGCTGCGCCAAAGGAGGACATGGAAGCTGCCGATGTGAAGACCTGGAAGCTCCTCACAATGCACGGAGTTCCACCCAAGTCCACACCCAGAGACTGTATTACCACCGGAAAGGGCGGGCGGGCTTGGTGAGCGTCAAAGCCACTGTCCTGGATGAAACCGCGAACATCCAGGAGTACATCAGTAAGATGGCCCCAAAGAT
>NC_133775.1:73673600-73936969 GCF_003597395.2 Chelonoidis abingdonii | reverse complement strand
CAGGAACAACATCAGAGCTCTCTGTCCAGAAGAGTGCAGTGCTAGGAACAGCTAAGATACTGCGCAGAACCCTCAAACTCCCAGGTCTCTGGTAGAGGACCCGAGGTTGAGGAAGACACTTACCACCCACAGGGGTGAGAGGGGAATTTTTTTATATATTAGTTTTAGTTAATAACATTGCTAGTGAAGACATGCCTTAATCTCAATTCACTCACCAGACAGCCCACTCCTCTTCTGCTACCTACCCACCCACCCTGCATCATCATCCAATCAACAAGTCTGACTTTCAAGTCAAGAGCCATGTACCAGTTCCACAGCTTCCTTTTTCTCATCTCCATTTTTGGTTGCCACCTTCCCCATTTTTCTCAGGCATACACTGAGATTACTTCATACCAATGGGTGTTTGAGATTACGATTTCAGTCCTTGACCCCAGCTGAACTCGCTATGTCCCTGTTTGCGGGACCCATCTCATCAGAAACAACTGAAGGAAAAAGGTGGTTGTTTTTTTTTTTTCAACTTCAGCTGGGATCCATTAGAAGTAGTAACCCAGGAATTCAAAGTTTCTATTCTTGCTATTTTCTTATTCCCAGAAGAAGGGAAAGCAACTGAGGTGATTCAAGAAATTCATACACTTGAACTTCATCCATTCAAATTCAGAATGGCGAGGCTAGCTTCCATCATTCTGTCTGTAGAAGCTCAGGATTGGCTTGTGGGTCTTGGCCTTCAGGATGCTTATTGTCATGTAGCTATTCACTTGGTCCCCAGAAAATATCTTTGGATCACAGTAGGATATGATCTCTGTTAGTACAGGGCCTGTCTATAGCCCTGAAAGTATTCACAAAATGTCTGACGGTAGTGACAGCACATCTAACATAAGGAATGCATGTTTACCTCTGCTTGGGTAACTGGCTTCTGAGAGAGAGATCCTCCAGGAATTATCCAGTGGCCTGTCCAGAGACCTCAACCTGTTGCCCTCTCCAGGACTTGAGGTGAAATTAGTCATCTGTCACTTATTCTCAGTCCATAGAACTTCTAAGAACCTTTCTGTATTCCAAGCTGATGAAATCGTAGCTCTCTGAACAGGTTTTCAGCCCATAGCATCCCTGATCTGCAATAACAGCAAGAAATGTAGGCCACATGATGTTGTCCACTTAAGTGTGACACCTCCTGCCAGACTTCACTTGTACCCTCTCCAAGGATGCCTCAGATCTGTTTACGAGCTTACCAGACTTACCTTATGGATACTTACCTCAAGATCCCAAATCCAGTTTTTTATCTTCCCTGGACTAATGGCAAATCCAGAGGTTGTGTGCAAAGTGGTATCATTCTGAACCCCTCCTCCCACAGCAAACCACTATATAAGCTTCTGTGGTTAGTGGAGAGGAACCTCACTACATTTGTAGAGTCCTCACTACATATTAAAATGCTGAAACTAATCTGCAGTGAATTTGTGCCACTTCTGAAAGGAATCACAGTACCAATCCTGACAGACGCCACCTCCTCAACAGACAAGATGACATGCTTTGGTTTTCCATCAACAAAAATAACAATTGCCTTCTCTTCTGGCCCAGACTAAGTACCAGGCCAGTGTCCCTCCATGATGCTTTCCTTATTCTTTGGTCTCAATGTCTTTATGCATTGTCTTCTGTTCCCCTGATGCCAAGAGTCATAAGGAGCATCAGGCAGGATGTGGCTATAGTGATGGATACAGCCCCTTGTTAGGCAAGACAGCATTGACTCAAATTTCTGCTACATCTGTCCGCAACAGCCATTGTAGGGGACTAATTGTCCACCCAGTACCCATCTCTCTCTCTCTGACTACTTGGAAGTTGCCTAGTTGAATGCATCAGACAAGGATTGTTCCACAGAAATCCTAATACAGAACAGGAAACCCTCTACAAAATCAGTCTACACATCCAAGTGAAAGATGTCCATCTGTGATTTCTAATAAGGTCTCAATCCGTTGAAATTTTCTGTCCCCAACATTTGGGTTGTCCTGCAGCGCAAGCTATCAGGTCTCATGATCAGTACTATCGAGGTTCATTTAGCTGCTGTTTCAGAATGCCACTCTCCCATTCAAACGTATAACTGTTCTTTCATTCCACTGTTCAAAAATTTCTAAAAGGGCTGGTTCAGCCTGTTCCCTGCATTCGGGAGCCTACCCGAGCATGGGACCTTAAAATAGTTCTGATGAGTCTTGAAGCCCCTTTTGCATGCTTATCTAAGTGCTCCCTCTACCATGTCGCCCTTAAAACAGCCTTTCTGGTAGCTATCATCTCAGCCAGGTGGGCTTGTGAGGTCCATGGCATATACTCCTTGTATGGTATTCCACAGGGATAAAACTTATTCGAAAAATGTGAGAGGTCTGACCTTAAACTGAACCATCTCTTTCCTAGCTTTCTTCCTCAAACCTCACTCAAACTCGAAGGAAGCCAAACTGCACACCTTAGATGTTTCCTGAGCCTTTCATTACCTAGATAAAACAAAGCTATTTAGAAAATCACCTGTTTGTTCATGGCACTTGGAAAAACAGTTTAGGGCTGTTACGCTTCCCAGGTTTTTGAGGCATCTTGCTACCACTTCCCCTTTGTTTGAGGAAGCCTTGCCTGTGCTACTAGTTGTCAGCTCCTTGACTCCATCAGCCATGGGCAACATAAACACTCCCCTCTTAGTCCACACAGGCTCCACTTTTCCTCTGCAGGTAAGTGATAGCCATGCTCCAAGCCCCCGAGTATCTCTCTGAAGTATCTATCAACCTCATTCACTGGACACTCAGAATTCCAGATTCGCTGCTTCCAAAAGAACACTCCCTACAACTTACCAGTTAAACCTTGGATGACCATACCATTTAAGACCTAGCACTTAGATATGTTTATAGTGAAAACAAGTAAAAGCTTATTTAGCAAAGTGTAGAGAATTGAGAAGCAGCAAGTGGCAGTGTTAGACACAAATGATTACATGTAAAATAGTCAGAACACACATTCTAGAATAGTGGTTCTCAAACTTTTGTAGTGGTGACCCCTTTCACAAAGCAAGCCTCTGTGTGCAATCCGCCCTTTTATAAATTAAAAACAACCTTTTTTTACGTGTTTAACACCATTATGAATGCTGGAGGCAAAGCGGGGTTTGGGATGGAGGCTGACAACTTGCAGCCCCCCATGTAATAACCTTGTGACCCCCTGAGGGGTCCCAACCCCCAGTTTGAGAACCCCTGTTCTGGAACCTAGACATGATTAACAAGATAGTTTTCTATCTAATCAAGATTAGCTCACCCAAGTCTTTGCAGCATTTTCCAACCAGGTTGGTTTTGACCCTCCTTTCATAAGGCAGGCTCTTTACTTGTAAACAAGAGATCCCTGACACTTTTTGTTTTTCCTGCAGTTTTGCTCTCATGTCATTTCTCAATCTCCATTAGCTTCAGTAATGCAAATAGGCCTCCCACTGGGAAGTGAACAGTATACATGTGACTAGCCAGAGAGAGACTCTTCCCTCTGACCTGACAGGAACAGGTTATCACCTTTAGGTGACCTGCCTTAACTCTCGTACATCAAGAACTTAATTTTCAGAAGAAATATTTAAGTCCTTAAACATTATCTGTACATGGATTTCAAAATAGTGCTGACTAGTGGGCTACTGTAATGTGATATCTCTACCAAGAGCTGTGTTTTGGTAATCTTAATATGCATATGCTTGACCCAGGGGATCCCTGTAAAACTCTTTGCCCCCCTATACCTTCTGCCAGTTGGCACAAAGAGGTTCTTGGGTCACAAGGGCCAACCCATCTCTTCTCAGATATGCAGGTTGGTTACCGCATGCATTAAAGTATCCTACCAGTTAAGTCTACCCGTCCTTTCAGGATTCAGGACACACTCAGCTGGAACTCAAGCAGACTCTTCAGGTTGCTTAATGATATTCCTTACTGAAATCTGCAGAGCAGCTACATGGAATTTAGTTTATACTTTTACAATATGTTATACCCTGGATTTGACTTCTAGATCAGATGCCAAATTTGAGAGGTATTTTTCAATCCTAATTTAGATAAACATAGATAGGACCCATGGACCCTCTCATAGTGCTCATGGAGTTGCTAGTGAGTCATCACAAGTGAGATCTACATGGACAAAGGCTCCAAGAGCATGATTACTTATGTTGTAACTATGGATCTTCTAAATGTTTTGTGCATGTGGATCTCATGACCTGCTCTCTGTCTGAGTCCCATTTGGAGTCCAGCTCTGCTGGGATTCTGAATTATCAAAAGAACTGAGAGTTGATCGGCACCATTCTTCTCAATATGCCCTTGGATGGAGAAAGGTGCACAAGCACAGGCACAGCCTGAACGGCTGTTGCTGGTCAAAAGATATGGGTCTTATGCACATGAGACACATGCACACCATAAGTGGGATCCAATAGCCACTGTTACTGTAGTTTTTTACTTTTTCTGAAATCCAAGTCTACTTAACTTACTTTAATAAATATAGTATATTTAATATATATTTAAATATATATTAAAATACTAATTTTACTTTTCCCTTGATATAAAAATTCTGTCAAGGGAAAAGTAAAATTAGAGACTTTATTAAAAGTTGAAAGCTTTTTGGGAGAAATGGCTACGTGATTTTTTTTTTTGTTATTATGATGGTAACTCTCAGGCCAGGTCTTTTAGAAACAGTGTATAAATTGAGATTGTCCATATTTAAGTTCCTAAATAAGCAGCCTGATTTTCATACTGCCCAACATCCAGCAATTGTTGGCTTAAGTGGGATGAGTACAGCACTTCGGAAGTTCAGGCACTTAAATAAGTTGTACTGACTTTTTTAAAATCTTGGCCTTAATTTTCTATTCCAACAATTTCTTTTATTCAGTTTGCAAGTTTCACAGACACTTAACTTCCTTAAACTTAAGGTCTCACAGTCATTATCTTAGCAGAGACCTTCATGCAACTCCTGAAAGTTGAAATGTTTGTATTAAACTCCAAAAATTTCCTCCCAAACTGAATTTTAAGAGTTTTTATGTGCACCATTGAGGATTTGAGAAAACTAAAAAATTTTAGACCATCTATATTTGAGAATCTTTTACGAAATTAGATTTATCAAAGGTAAATCTGCCAGTTTTCAAAGTTACGAGTTCCATAGCTCTGAATTAGGATAATAGGACATACTTTCCAAAACATTTTCCTCTCACCTAAGAAAAATTGTGATACGCTTCAGGTGAAAAATTCAGCTGCTTTTCCTCTTAAAGTTGGGAGGAGTGGTGCTAGTATCTCTTAGAAACTCTTTTTCGTAACTGCAGAGGTGCTGTTGTGGTGTCTTAAGTATATCCTCCTACATTTTTGTGTCTGGGGTAATGAACGATATTGATGGTAATTGGACAAATGGAATAAGAACTTAAATTCAGATACCAGGGTTTTTTAAATGGTAGATTGCAGCAATATGAAATGCTGCATGTTAAAGAACTTTTAGCCCTGGAATGGACTTTTGATACCTAAAAAGGATAATATCCTTAGCACTTCCTGTAATTAAGTACAACTCAAGTAGGAAAGAATGATATGATAGAACTCTGGGCTGGGTGTTGATTCCCAGGTCAGTCGCAGACTTCCTGTACTATCTTCTTGGGAAATCACTTAACCTACCCTATCCTTTCTACTCCCCTTCTGCAACATAGGGAAAACCTTCCTTGCCTGCATGCTGAGAGGATAAAATCCATCAACAAATTAGGCATCCAGATACTAGAGTGAACATTGTGCAAGTAACTAAATAAACTTGTTTTTGCACGGAAGAAAAATGTTAAAGCTCCATAGATGAAAGTAAAATAAAACTAATTTGAGTGAGATTGAACAAAACTTTAAGAACAGTTGCGGCAACTCTACAGGTTTTTTAGATTGAAACTTTTACAATATAGCAATCTGATCTTTTTACACAATGCATAAAAATGCTACTGTGAAAGTTACTGTAGTAAAAACTTCAAGCTAAGTTTAACTTCATACTGTTCTTCTCTGGAAGGTTTCTTATCTTCTAGATTGATTTTTCTCCTTTCAGCATTTTTTTGCCAGTTTATCAACTTTGCATAGCCAGAAGAGAAAATCTTCCAGGTAAGACCACTGTTATAAGGTGAAAGTCCATCTTGTGTTTTGCCACAGTAGCAGTGTACTTAGAAATTATAATTGGATAGGCTTGTAAAGGCAAACTACCTAAATTATGATATTTTGACTAAACCCTTTCTTAATGTTTGTAACAAATTGTTTTGTTTTGTCTTTGAAGGCCATTTAGATATGGTTCGTTTTCTGCTTGAAGCTGGAGCTGATCAGGAACATAAAACAGATGAGATGCACACAGCCCTAATGGAGGCCTGCATGGTAAATTGCATTTAGTGAATCAATTTTGTTTGGGGTGAGAGAAGTAAAAGGGGTTGATAGAACAAACCAAGCCTTTTTTTGGTTAATGAGATTTTTTAATCCACTGAGTGATCAAGGGCGGGACAGGAGTAGTGAGGAGTGCAGACCAGCCCCACAACAGCCAGCTTCTCTACCCACTTTCCTTTTCTGGCCATTGCCATGAGGAGCCCTGGTTCACTCCAAGCTGCCATGGGCTCCTTCAGTGATGGAGCCAGCCATCTTGTCGCTTTCCCATATATGAGCCACCCAGCACCTTTGGTAAGTCATTTTCTGCTTTGGATGGGGGCTGTTGTGACTCCCACGGAGAAAAGAGAGTACAGCCTGCCCCCTCCCCTGCGCGCACACACAAATGGGGACCTCTCTAAAGAGAATCACTGCAGGTTGGTTTTCAGGATGCAGTGTTATCATTAAAGCTGTGTTTTAGTCACAGATATTTTTAGTAAGTCATGGACTGGTCACAGGCAGTAAACAAAAATTCATAGCCCGTGACCTGTCTATGATTTATGCTATGCCCCCACTCTTGGGAGTGCTGCGGGTGCTCATGGGGGTGGTGCCCCCGATGGCGGCCCGAGACACCCCCCCCCCCCGCCCCCGGGTTCTGGAGGAGGTGGGTGCTCGGGGAGCAGGGTGGCCCAGGACTCGTGCTGGTGGAGAGGTTGGCGGGGCTGGCAGGCTCCCTTCCTGACTTCTCAGAAGCGGCGATATGTTCCTCCCTCAACTCCTAGCTCCATGCACTGCCAGCTCCACAGCTCTCATTTGCCAGGAACCACGGCCGATGGGAGCTGCGGACAGAGGCAGCGTGTGGAGCTAGGAGTTTAGGGAGGGACCTGTTGCCACTTCCAGGGATCCCCCTCTCCTCCCAAGGTAAGTGCCGTCCAGATTCTTCACCCCCTCCCGGACCCAGCTTCAAGCCACCTCCCACACCCAAACTTCTCCTTCGGGGGTCGGTGGCCCAAGACTGCCCCAGCAGCAGCCACTGCAGCTGGCCCAGGGACTTCCTGAACTGCTTGCCAACTGCACCGGCCACTGCAGAAGTCATGGAATCCATGACAGAATCTCAGCCTTAGTCATCATCTGGTAAGACAGGGTGCCAGACTGACAGCTGGCTGATGGAGAAGATTCACAAAAGGAATATAAGAATGGAAATATTGGTCCATATTTAAATATCAGGATATTGCTAAACCAAACTTTACGTTTTTTATTTTATGGTCTGACTACCACAAGTTTTGATAAATGAATGTGTCCTCATCTGTCAGACAAATGCTAGCAAATCCAAATACAGGGTTTTTGCATTTAGTTTCTTCTGGTGTGCACACAGGCTTCCTTAGTTCTCTTGCCTCTGCTGAGACATCTTTCCGGCATCGTTGGCGCTCTGGATCTAACATAAAACAGAAGACGACAAAGGAAACTTCTTTCTAATAATACCTAGGAAGTCCTAATATTACTCCTTCTGTGCCCTTCATTTGTATTTGGCAGTAGGCTCAGTTCTGGCCCCATTTCTACTGTGGTCTTACACGAAACTGCAGCCACCAGATCCAAGCAACAGTAGGAGCAATTCTGAACCTGGTGAACGCTCTGCTTCCACAGCCCTTTGTAGTCTTTTTGGATATCCACAACTCTTCCCAAGTTTCCCCCTTTTCCTGGAAACCCCTTTAAAGAAACTTCTAGAAGGGCCTAGACTTAACTATGATCTTACAAGACATTATGCTGAAGGTAAGTCTTCCCCTGTTCTGTCATCACAAGGGATTCCGTTAATCCAGGAGCCCAAAAGCCTGGATGGATCAGGCCTTTGCAGCCTCCCTGGTTCACTAACAAATTACCTTTTGCCTTCTGTCACGGAGTCACAAGGTCTAGCCTATGTCCCTGCCAGTCTCCTGGGGTGATTGCTTTAATGTGCCAGGCCCCAAGGACCCTCACAGTTCCACGGGCAGACCTGTGGCCTCCAAGATTGGGCCTTTGGCATCAGCAATTCTTGTCTCCCTCTGTGACTCTTTCCAGTGAATCCAGCCATGCTAGACTTGCTGGAAGCTTGTACTGTACCCCTTCAGGGCACGCTGCTCTCAGTATTTACAGTGACACAGGCAGCCTTTTCAAAACAAGGTAACAATTTGTTAGTCAGATGATATACAGAATCTGAAAGTCCTTTGTTATCAGTGAGATGCAGAAGCTAAACCATACTCCATCCCAGTCAAACCAGTGCCATGATGAGCCAGCCAAGCTGTGATTGACTCCCACTCAACTCCATCTCTTGTCCCTTTGTTCTCCTAGGTAAGCTCCTGAGCCCCTCCAAAGAGCTGTCCTTCTCCGCATCACCTGACACATTTTCTTCTTTGTTCTCAATCTCAGTTGTCTCACTGGCCAGGGTTTCCTACTGATAGGTGTGAATTGTTCAGTCACTGAGGTGTCTGTCTTCATGGATCCTCTGTTGATTTGTATCACTTAGTCTGTTCTTCAGTGGTGCGGACAGCTAGGTGAGACACCTATGTCTTATGTTCTTCCTTGAGCAGATTTAATCCTCCCCCCCCTCCCCACTGGGTAACCATGCAAGATGTAGGAGGAAACTGAGGTGCACATATGCATCATAAAAAAATTTTAAAATTCCCATTTTGTCACACCTTCCTTCCAAGAAAGCTTACTCAAAGCTCCATGTCCACAGCAAGAACACTCCTTGGACCCTTTCCTACTTTTAGAGGTGGAGAGGAACATCATCCTTCATCCTTTTCTTCCTCCTGTACAGTGTCTTCTGAAAAGGGTGAGCTAGAATTTGATTGACTTGCTCACTGTGTCCTGGGTTTCTTTTTCCTCTTACTTTCTTGTTCCTCCAAAAACCTTTAGGGCCATTTTGGAACAGTGAAGTTAATTGGTCTCCTATCCAACAGAAACCTTAATCTCTGTGAAGGAACAGAAATCCAAATGAGGTGAAGTGCCTTATTTTCTTCTAGGGCTGAATCTCAATACTGATTCTTCCTATCCACTGCTGTATAGCAAATAGTATGAAGTGGATTTTGTCCTCATCTGATTCAATGTCCTCCCTACCCACTCCTGGGAGAATTCTGTGCTACTGTGTGTGTGCATAATTAATGAGCTGTGTATATTTTTAATTTTTTGCACAGAAAAAAACTTCTGCCGGAAAGTTGCTGCAGTTCTGCCTTTTCTTCACCAGAGGGTGCTATGGCAGTAGAACAGAGCAGCAGCTCCCGGCCAGCTAGGGAAGAGAGAGCACCTTCCTTCTTCACAGTACCTTTTGGGCCAGCTCAGGAGACAGACAGCATGGGGTTGCTGGGGAGTCAGAGACAGGGGCTCAAAGGGCTAGTGTGAGAAGGTAGAATGTGGCAGGAGCTTAATAGAAGTGGAGGCACAGGGCCACGGGGATAGGGGAAAGGGTGCAGGGCCACATAGGGCTTGGAGGGGTGGATGGCTGAGTGAGGGCACAGATACACATGGGATGGGGAAGGAGGTATAGAGCCTCAGGAGGATGAGGGAGTGGGGGTGGAGGGACACATGAGGGTGCAGGAACACATGGGGCTGGGCAGATGTGCCTGAGTGAATGGTAGAGGCTAGGGGTCAGACAGGGTCTGCATGTGGGAAGCTCCCTAACAATCCCTGCCCCCCCGCCCCCCCACAAAAAACCACCCTTGTTCCATACTTTTCCTAACCATACACAACCAACCTCCAGGTTCACACCCAGGCTCCTTCCCAGCAATTACTTCCCTCTCCCTCAGCTCTTCTGTTACCTCTGATTCCCCAAAGTCTTTGCACTGCTTTTGAGGGGTGCAGGAAATACAGTTCAGTATTATAGTTTAAATGAATTATTACTCAGAGTTCTGTATTAATATGCCTAGTAAGGAATCTATTTGTCAGAAAACGTTTCCTAAATCTTTTTTGTCTGTATTGTTAGATGTACTTGCTGACTAGTATTTTGAAATAAATTACCAAAAATAACTGAAACTGGTATGATTATATTGTGTTATTTTGACAAAATATGCAGAATTTTGCAGAATTTGGAAATATTGTGCTCAATTTTTAATTTTTTGGTGCAGAATTCCCCCAGGAGTACCTACCAAAGAACCTCCTTGGGCTCTTCAGCCTGGATCCTGACATCCATGACCTCTGGCTATCACAAAATGAGACTCATTCTCTTCCCTTCTAACCACTGGGACTCTGCTTCCCAGAAGGAAGGTAGAAGAAGGGAGGAGGGAGTGTGCTATACAATAATTCAAACTGCTGGTGCATAGATCTATGCCTTCTACCCCTCTAGAACAGCCATCCAGTGGCTCATTGAGATCTAACCAGACAGAGCGTTCGCTCCATGCTGTAATTTGTGGTAGACAGGAACCACTGTATGTGCTTCATTGGTGTTAATGCTGTCAATGATATGGCCAAGATTACACCCTCTTGAGGTCAGTGTCTTGTACACCACCACCTTGGCCCAGAGAGCAGTGTAGATCCATCCCTGGGGAGGTAAGATCACCTACTAGGTTTTTCTTCTTGCGCTTACTTTTGAGGGCACCCAGCCATTTACATTGTAACTTGAAGGAGTTATCAAAGATCTGCTTCTCCCCTAAGGAGAAGCAGGCTTAACTGCCTGAGTGAGGAAATCATTAGTGAACTACAAATTCAGGCAAACCTGAGTGTTCCCTTCACAACAGGAATCTATCGGGTTGGCTTTTGAGGCCCCTGAGATCTGCTGTCTGTTATGTCCTGATCAGGTGAAACCCATACAACTGTATTGGCTTAGCTGAACCATCAAGCTCAAGCCTAGAGCATTCCTTCCAGACAAAATCCAATGTTCTTGTCCACCAGGTGGAGAAAAAACTAATTTCCCTCAGTGCCCTGCACATGCAGACATCTGAATGTCAGTCTGGATGAGCTGGAAGTACTTTCATTCAAGAAAATGGTCCTGCCACTAGCTGGTCTTCAGAAAAGTAGTCACTTGTTCTCAGCCTCACTCATTGGACCTCTTTGCCTTGAGCTACAACTTTTCCAGATACTATAACATATATACTTGGACCTCAAGGCCTGGATACGGCATGCATTCTCTATCATTAGTGGGGAAAGGAGTTGACACCTTTTCCTCACCTCTTACTGATAACAGGGTCTGCAGAAAATGAAATAGGATTGATGCCTGCTGATCAGTGTTTCCTCTAATTTTTTTCATCCATGTGCGGAATGAATTTTATGTGCACCAATATGGAGGTGATGTGTGGCAAGAGTGAGGCTGGGGGATTTGGAGTGTAGGAGGAGGCTCAGGGCTGGGGTAGAGATTTGGGCTGCTCGGGGGGTGAGGCTCTGGCTAGGGGTGTGGGTTCTGGGCTGGTGATGAGGGGTTTAGGGTGCTGAGGTGGGGGAGTTCAGGGTTAGGGCAGAGAGGGTGTGGGGGAGTGAAAGCTCTGGCTAGGGATACAGGCTCTGGGGTGGGGCTGGGGATGAGGGATTTGGGGTGAAGGCTGCCCCAGGGCTGCAGCATGGAGAGGACTCCCCCTAGATCCTTCTTGCCACAGCAGTCCAGGGCTGGGGGAGAGGCATCTCTGCCTGCTGCGTGGCAGCTTGGCTGGGGGTGAAACACCTCTCCCCACTACGCAGCCATGCAGTGTAGAGGGAACTTAAATGCTGATTCATGTAGGTGTAGAGCATCTGAGATGGCTCTAGTGCGTGGGTCTTCAACTGTTCCAAAGACTTATCCTTTATCTTGACCAAATCTGCCTCAGGCTCTTGCTTATGAAAGCTGCCTCGGTTCTAAATTTTGGATTACCAGCTGGGTCCTCTTGTTACTGAGAGAAGGGTATTATCTTTGTTTTCTGTGGGATGAAGTCTCTTAGTTTCCATGGGATCATATCCTGGAGATCCATTATTATCTCCACCTGGAATTCTTCCAGAATGAGATTGAGCGTGGGTTCTCTGCTAGTATCCAGATGCCTTGTTGATATGAGAAAAAATGCTGCACCTGTTTTCCAGTGCTTGAATACTGTTCAACTGCAAGTGTAGCCAGTGATAAATTGAGTTGAACACTGTAATCTGTAGTTCCTGAAACAGCGTCAAACACCCCTTGCTTACACCATTTGTCAGCCAAAGGAACTTCAGCTAGTGGAGACAAACCTCCTGCTCCATAGGAGAGTTCTGACTGGGGTTCCCGTCTCATAATCAGGTTCTCTAAAGTAGTCTCTTTAGTCTAGTAGGCACCCTGTAAGTCTCACTGTTTGCTGGAGCCAAGTCAAGTAAACAGATGTTCTCTGCTCAGATGCATTTGAACCTACTTTCATTATTCCACTGTTTCCTGTGGCCTTCAACTTTGTTTGAGACTCTGTAGGAGTTCACAGCCCCATTTTGAAACCCGCATGCTTCATTTTTCCATAAAGAGAAAGAAGTTCTCTAAATGTGCCACTGCCATCTTCCCATTGTAATCAGTCTTCCACCTTAACTAGGGTATCTTGCTCCCCAACCCTAAGACCAGACTTCAGGTCCATTGGCATTCTGTGGACCCTCTGCCAATACTCAAGGGCTACCTTTCCCAAACCATTCCTCAAATTCTGGTCCCTGCTCTAAAGGTCTTGCAAAGTCAGAAAACATCCAGGTCTTGCTCAGTCAGATTCTTTGTCCAATGCAAGCACTCATTTGCTGGCCTCCCCTGCTCAGAGAATCTTTGAGCTTTCTATCCAAGGCATAAAAAATCTTTGGACAAGTTCTTCCAGGCCACCACCTGAGCCCACTTACATTTTTTGAGATGTTGCCAGCTATATTTACGTATATTGACTGACATATAGCCTTCATTTGGTGAGTTCTCAGGTTCTTCTATGACAGCCCTAGGTCTTCTACCTTTGTGAAGAAGTCTGCTCATCCCAACGGCTGTTTGGTCTCCTTTCCTTCATTCTCCCAGTTTCTCCCCTCTTGCCACTTTGCTGTAACACATTTTAATTTCTCCATAATTACTTTTCTTCCCTTGTTATGGAAGCTGCTAGTTATTTGTCCATACTGGTGATAAGCCAATCATGGAAAAGCTAAATTTTTACTGGATTAATTGCATACTACTGGGAGTAGTCCATTACTGATTTCAGTGGGATTACTCACCGTACTAAACTGCTCAGTAATTGTGCGTTGGATTATTATTTACTAGCTATATTATCATAGTGCCCAAAAGCTGTGGCCCTTGGCCCAAAGCTCTTACAATATAAAATAATCAGACTTTTTGTTTCTAAATTACCTAATTTCTAGTTGATTGAAGGTGAAATATATAGTTTTCAGATTATTATGCAAAAGTGTTGTTGTATGAAGTTTTTAGTTTGAAAAAAATCTTATTTCTTTTTCTAAGTAGGACAAACACACTGTTTTAATTTTCAGAAATCTTCTTGAAAGTAGATCTTACCAGGGTCTGAAAATGGACTTGCATGATAACAAATTGTTGCATTTTTGTAACAATTGTGTCCTTGTTAAATTGGGATGTTTCTGATTTAATTTCTTTTTAACTTTTACTTTGCTCTTAGGATGGACATGTGGAAGTAGCTCGTTTACTTCTAGATAGTGGTGCTCAAGTCAATATGCCTGCAGATTCATTTGAATCTCCACTTACACTAGCTGCTTGTGGTGGACATGTGGAACTAGCCGCACTACTGATAGAAAGGGGAGCAAATCTTGAGGAAGTTAATGATGAAGGTTATACTCCACTAATGGAAGCTGCACGTGAAGGGCATGAGGAGATGGTAGCACTGTTACTGGCACAGGGTAAGAAAACAATTTCATCTTATAAATTACTGTACTGTAAATTACATATTTTTAGTTGTTCAAATTATATTCTTTGTCTTTTATTCTGAATGGTGAAGCACTGTCCTTGCTAGTTCGTGTGTAATGACTAATATTTAGCATGTGGTTGTGACTTGACAGTTACTGTATAGAAAGAACATAGAACTATCATACACTGATCTCTTGCTAAGGGCTACGGGATAGGGGCCAAGCGGGAAGATGAGTGCCTATATGATTTACTTGTCTGGTCAGACAGATTAACAGATAATTTGTTCCCTAGGAGCAAATATAAATGCACAGACAGAAGAAACGCAAGAAACAGCTCTTACTCTGGCATGCTGTGGAGGATTTTCTGAAGTAGCTGATTTCCTTATTAAGGCAGGAGCTGATATAGAACTTGGTTGCTCTACACCTTTAATGGAAGCTGCTCAGGAGGGACACCTTGAATTGGTGAAATATTTATTGGCAGCAGGTATGTTGATATAAATGACAAGTTGACTTATAGGAGATTTAGCTTAAAAAATGCTAGCCTAAAAAAAAGGTGTAAA
Source organism: Chelonoidis abingdonii (assembly GCF_003597395.2). Taxonomy (NCBI): domain Eukaryota; kingdom Metazoa; phylum Chordata; order Testudines; family Testudinidae; genus Chelonoidis; species Chelonoidis abingdonii. Next base: position 73,922,295 of record NC_133775.1, on the reverse strand, counting down.
TTAGGAAATAACTATACTTATTGGCAATTAAAGTTGCAGCAGGGCACACTCCGTCTTCCCAAAACCTTAAAAGAATGGAAACAACTTAAGAGAAAAGACATTGTGCATTTCTTTCCATCTTTATATTGCCCAAATTGAACAGTGTCAGTTATGCAGTCCAACTTTCCATGAGGCTTTTGCTTCCATCCAGTCGATGCCAAAAACTAAACGTGCACTCAGTTGTCATTAAGCTTGCACTCAAACAACATTAACAGTGACTACTTCTGCTTTTGTACACTGTCTCGAGCTGAGTGGTTTTTTGGCAAGTAATTTATTCTGTGAAAAATGTGATTTTGTTCAACCTGTAACTATTTGTGAATTTGTGGTGTTTGCTGAATAGTTTTGATCAAACTAACAAAATCAAAACATTTCGGTTTGACCAGACTAAAAAAACCCAAACACCTGTTTTTTATTTTGAGCATTTTGACAAAACAAATGAGTAAATTTAAAAAAAAAAAAAAAAAGCCTGAGGGGAGGAGCAAGACCTCTTAAAACCTTTAGTCTAGTAGTTAGGGTACTCTCTTTGGATGTGGGAAACTGGTTCAGTTCTTCCCTCTGCCTGATGTGGAGAAAAGATTTGAACATGGGTCTCCCATGCTGCAGGAAAGTGTCATAGTAACTGAGTTTTGGGATAATGTGCGTAGGCTAATAGACTCTGGGTCAGGGATGGGCAAACTTTTTGGCCTGAGGGCCACATCTGGGTATGGAAATTGTATAGTGGGCCATGAATGCTCACAAAATTGGGGGTTGGGGCCAGAAATGAGTTCAGGGTGTGGGAGGGGGCCCCGGCTGGGGTTGCAGGCTCTGGGGTAGGGCTGGAGATGAGGGGTTTGGGGGGCAAGATGGTGCTCCAAGCTGGGACCGAGGGGTTTGGAGGGTGGGAGGGGGATCAGGGTTGGGGCAGGGGGGTTGGGGCACGAGAGGGCATCAGGGGTGCAGTCTCCAGGCAGCATTTACCTCAAGCAGTTCCCGGAAGCAGCAGTGTGTTCCCTCTCTGGCTCCTATGTGGAGGAGCAGCCAGGCGGTTCTGTGTGCTGCCCTGTCTGCAGGTGCTGCACCTGCATCTTCCTTTGGCCGTGGTTCCCAGCCAGTGGAAGCTGCGAGGTCGGCGCTTGGGGTGGGGGCAGCGTGCAGAGCTCCCTGATTGCCCCTACACATAGGAGCCAGAGGGGGGATATGCTGCTGCTTCTGGGAACCACGTGGAGACATGGCATGCATGGAGCGGGTCAAGCCCCCAACCCCACTGCCTGGCTGGAGCTTGAGGGCTGAATTAAAATGTGTGAAGGGCCGAATGTAGCCCCTGGGCCATAGTTTGCTATCCCCTACTCTAGGTTCTTGAGCAAAACTTCAGACAAGAAAAGAGAGCCTGAATTCAGATATGGATTTATGAGCCGAAATCTTCAGCACTGCGGGGGGAAATGCTGCTGCCAGTCAGCACTGAAGGTTGTGAGTTGAACAGTTTTGTTCAGCACTTTAACTACTGTCAAATGTGCCACAACCTTTCTTTGCCACAAATTCTTGATTCTACTTCTCTCTCTCAGGTCTCTTTCCCTATTAGACCCAGTGCTGTTGGCAGTAAGTAGAACATGGTTTCAGTTGTCATGGAAGGAAGATCTGTTGCTTTTTTGAGGTTGAATTGTTAGTGGATTCGCTGAGATGAAATATTTGAGTGAGAGGATGTCTGCAGTAACCAGTACAACTTATGTTGTTTTTATAGGAGCGAATGTCCATGCTACAACAGCAACAGGAGACACAGCTTTGACCTATGCCTGTGAAAATGGACATACTGATGTTGCAGATGTATTACTTCAAGCTGGTGCTGATTTAGTAAGACTTTTCATATGTATCTTGTGCATGAATATATTAACTGTAAACTTAGCATTTACTTTTACCTTTCTTATGGAAAAAAAGTTATGTGCTTAATATAAAGCAAGAAGAATGCTTTGCAAGTGTTAAGATATGTATACATTGCTGGTACTAGTCAAAAGGAGGACTGAAAGCCTGCAACATCTGTCCCAGTTTCTTTGAGGAATAGCACTGAATATTAATGCATCCATTAGTTAAATACTTGGATTTTGTAATAGTTCCCTCTTGCCTTTGGCAGAATGCACCATGGGGCTCATTACTCTGCAAGGTATAGTTTTTGTCTATTCTTTTAGTTATACTAATCTTATTCTTCATCTGTGTCCCAGAATCCTGAGTTTCCAGTACTGGATTAGAAATTTTTGGGACTACTGCTTTCTGCGTTTTAAACTTGATGGGCATTAACCGCTGCCCATTTATATTGAGTTTTTTAATCTTACTGATCTTTGGACACTGTCTGTCATTTTGGTATTCTTTCTACAGCACAGCTTTCAAAATTTAGACTAAATGTGCAACAAATGCCTTCGCAAAGGGCAGAGTATATTGGAATTTTATACCACATCCCTGCTTCCACATCCTAGTAAATGTCTGCCTGCCTTCTAGGCCACTTCCATGGTTTTCCCATGTTACTCCCAGGTTGTGTGGTGGTGTGTTCTGCATAGTATGTCCATTAAACAGTAAGTTAGGTTGCTGTTTTGGGTTTATTGATGATTGCTGCGGCCAGTCAGCTGGAGGCTTAAAATTACTGCTTCAGTGTACCTGCCAGCTTCAGGGATCTAACAATTAAATTTTTTTAAATTTGTGTTCAAAACTTAATTATGGTTTGCTTTTAATAGTCCTTCAGAGGAGCGCTAAAGCATTCTTATGGATCCTCCACCCTTTCCAACCTTGAACCTTTCAGTCTCCATCCTTCTAGGCTGAGGCTGTCTTTGGAGTCCATCAGCACTGCTTATTACTTTCTTTCCATTTCTTCAATAGGTTTAAGGTGTTAGCTTTCTCCCTCTCCCACTGCCTATAGCTCTTTCACTAATTTACAAGTAGCTCAGGGGATTGGAAGCCTGAACTTTATTTATAGTAACCTGTTGAAACTTTGAACTTGAATTTGTTAAATTGTCTCTCACTACAATACAGCCACACTGATTGTGGGAGCTACTTACATTGACTTATTTGTAGAAAAGCAGTATTAAAAGATGTAAAGAATATCATTACAATAACTTGAATCTACCAGTCTTTAGTGTCCTTATTAAGCTGCTTACACAACCACTTAGATGTTTATTGAAGCCCACACTTGAAACAGCAGTTTTTAAATTACATTTGGTTTTAAAAGGTAATCTTAAAGTCATGGCTGTGATGCTGCACTAGTGAATTCCAAAAGCACTGTTCTTTCAGAAAGAGAATTTAGTTTCAGACCACCTCAGTTTTCATAGGCAGGCCAGGCTTTTTCTCTCAGCAGCAGAGGGAGATTGCTCCCTCCTAGCTCTCATGAGAACTGGGATGCCACTATGCTTGGTGTTCTATGTCCAGCAAAGGAAATAACATAATGCTTGTGAATAAACTCGCTCCTCTTTAGTAGCTTATTCTAATGTATTGACATCAATTCAAACCCAATACAAAGGGTATCTATTCTAGTTACATATATCACCTCATTACTGTAGTATCTGAGAGTATTATAACCTTGTAATGTGTGTGTTTCCTAAAACCCATGTGAGACAGGGAAGTGTAATATCTCCATTTTACAGATGGTGAACCAAGGCACAGAGAGACTAATTTATTGTTGGGTTTTTGTGACCTTTTTCAGGGATTTGAATTTTTTGTGGGTGATTGGTTTAGTTATGGATGAATAATGTAGGGTTTATTGCATCCTGTAGCCCTACCCTTAAACAATGTTTTGTGCCAGCTAAAGCGGGGCAGAGTATTTATCCACCCAGTGCCCAACTCCTTAGTGGTGCAGGCAGCTGCAGAGAGGTCCAGGTTGCAGCAACTGACGAGCGCTAATGCCTTGACTTCTAGAGGAAGAAAGTATTTTCATCAACTAGTCTCCAGTTCAGTGTTGCTAACTACCAGGTATAGTCAGTAAATTATGACTTCCTAAATTCAGAGACAAACTTGCTTAGGAAGACAGGGCTCAGTTTCAAGCCCTCATCGATAAAGGCAGTCTGGTGAATAAGACATGACTTCAAGTGGCAGTGGATGTGCTGACACTCATCTAGAGCAATTGCCACAGCTGTGGTCCATGAGGTTTGAATCATGGCTGTTCTCTTCTGGGTTCCCCAGGGAGGTCCAGAATACTGTCAACAATTTTGACCTTTTGAATCTAATCTCTTCAGTGAGAAAACAGTCACTATACTCGTAAGAACTCAAGGACAACCCTCTGCTTCCTAGGTTTTTACACCCCAACCCCCAAAAGAAACACCACAAGCAAACCTATAAGCCCAGACCTCCCCCTGGTCAACCTATCACCAGTACCCTTAAGAACCACCGTGCAAGCAACAGAGCATTCAAAGACCCAGGTACATGGCTTCTTCCACCTCTACAACCACTACCCAGCCCCTCTCTGTCCAAGGGTTTCTTTTAATGGGATGTTCAAGGATCGCATACAGCTATTGATGCCATGCCATATTGCCCCCCTCCCAAAAATCTTTGGGGGCTGCCTTACTCATTCCACACACAACTGGAGAACAATAACAGACAAGCGGTTACTAGACATCATCCACTCCAGCTACACAGTTTTCTCACCTCCACACCACAAACCCCTTTTTCCTGGCCCCTTCTCAGGCTCTACTCCTGGGGGATCCTTTATCAAGAAGTAAACTCTCTTCCAGGAAAGGACTGTAGAGCAGGTGCCACTCTGACATCAAGGAATGGAGTTCACACTTCATAGTTTGTTTTTTTTAAACTAAAAAAACAGAGGCTGGAGACCCAATTCTTGATGTACACCAACTAAACATTTTTATTAGCAAATCAGAATTTTGCATGGTAATTCCATGTCTGGAGGATAATGGGTGTCCCTAGCCTCTGTTTGCCAGAAGCTGGGAATAGGAGACAAGACAGATCACTTGATTACCAGTTCTGTTAATTCCCTCTGAAGCACCCGGCACTGGCCACTGTTGGAAGACAGGATACTGGGCTAGATGGACTTTTTGGTCTGACCCAGTATGGCCATTCTTACATTCTTAATACATGGTTTGTGGCCCTCGACTTGAAAGATGCCATTTTCATGTGGATATTCAGCATTCCAACAGAAGAGTTCTTAAATTTGTGGTAGGACAAGAGCATGTCCAATTCAGAGTACTTTGGTTTAGGCTGGCAGTGTCACCCAGGGTCTTTGTTAGCCTTTTCTCTAGCAGCCTAGATAAGACACAGCGGCTCCACCACCTTTCTGTATCTGGATGACTGGTTATTATTAGGGCAGATCAAGCCATGAGGTCCAGTTGGCAACCCTATTATCTTACTCCACCTTCTGGCATCAATGGGGTTCTGTTTGAACAAAGAGCACTTTGAATTCCACAAGGACTATAGATTTCATAGGCTTGACCCTAGACTAATTATCAGGAAAAGCCTACCTCCCTACAGATGATTTATCAGGCTGTTCACAGCTGGAAAACTAAGTCACCGTCAGACCTTGCACCTTCCTTTGTAGGACACTTGGCTCCATGTGCATACATGATGCTGTTCACCAGATCATGTATGCATGTGTTGTTGTCTGTCTGCAGGTGTGGCTTCGCTTTGTTTACTCACTGGACAAGGACAATGTGAATACATGGGTAACGATCCCACCACAAGCCAGAGCCCCTCTGGTATGGTGGATAACAGTGGATCCAAGTGCAAGTCCTCTTCCTTCCATCCGCCTCCAACACAACCATAATCACAGATGCATAGGATGGGGAGCACATATGGACAATCAGTGCACAAGGCACATGGTCCCTGTGGGAGGCCAGAAGATATATCGGTCTCCTGGAGTTGAGGGCAGTTCCCATAGCCTGCAACACATTCCTCACCCTCATGCAGTTCTGTCAGATGTGACAATGTATTTTTTATATAAACAAAAAGGGTGGAGTAAGATCTATTCATGTGTGTAAGGAGACATTGAACTTATGAAACTGGTGCATGAAGAACCACATCACACAGTTGGTGACATGCCTGCCAGGTGAGCAAAATACTCTGGCAGACGATCTCAATAGGCACTTCTCCCTAGACCACAAATGGGAAATACCTAATTCTGTCTTGACTGAAATCTTCACCCAGTGGGGAGCATTATCTTGGGATCTGTGTGCCTTCCCCACAAGAAATTCACTTTGCTGTTCCAGAACAGCATTAGAGTAAGACTCCAGGGACGATGGCCTTTTGTTATCCTGTATGGACTGTCTGAGGTACTTCCATCCTCTTCCTCCTCAGGTTCTCTGCAGAATTCACAATGACAGGACCAGGGTTGTTCTCATTGCATTCAATTGGCCCAGACAGTTTTGATTTCCAGACCTTTGACAAATATCAGCCCATCCTTCTGTCTACATTCAACCTTTTCTATATCTGTTCACTCAGGGCAAGTGCAGGACCAGACATCCCAGCCAAGACCCTCTTCATCTCACAGCCTGGTATTAGGATAGGCATCAGTTCTGGAACTTTTCTATTTGAAGGCCATCTAAATGATCCTTTATCACAGCAGAAAAATTTTCACTAGAAATGTTTAGCTAAATGGAAGCATTTCTCTACCTGGTCACAAAGGAATCTGTTATCACCAGAATCAGCAGATGTCCCAGTCATTTTAGATTATCTTTTGTGCCTCAAATTGTCAAGGCTTTCTGTTAGCTTGTTGAAAGTCCATCTGGCGGCAATCAGTGCCTTGCCATCCTCTCATCTTGCCACACACACTTACCCCACCACAATTAGTTCTTGAAGGGTCTCATTAGAACCTTCCCACCAGTGATGAAACTGATGCCACAATGGGATCTTTGCTTTGTACTCCCAATTCTTACTAGACCATGTTTCAAACTAATGGCCATGTGTTCCATGTCACTTCTCCATGAAGGTTTTAGTTGCCATCACATTAGCCAGACAGGTGAGCTAACTGGGAGCACTCATGGCAGACCCAACATGCACCATATTTAATAGAAAAAAGGTCTCCCTTCATCTCCATCCAAAATTCATCTCCAAGATAATTCAGTTTCACACGAACCAACCTATTCATTCACCATATTCTTCCCAAAGCCTCACACATCCACTGAGAAAGAGGCTGCATGCACTTGGTGTCAAACAAGTTGTGGCCTTTTATCTGCAGAGAACAAAGCCAATTAGTAAAACACTAAGACTTTGTCAGCTATGGCGGAGTTATTACGAGGGCAAGTGTTATCAGCCCAGAGAGACTAAGTGGAATCTCTGCATCACTCTGTTTATTTAGCATGTATTCCTCTCCGAACAGGATGAAAGCCCAATTGACGAGAGCCCAAGCAATCTCCACAGCATCTCTATGAGAAGTGCCAATACCAGACATTTGTAAAGTGGCCGTCTGAAGTTCCATCCACACTTTTATGAAGCATTACAACATGGTCTAGTCGTCTTCAGTAAATACAGCTGTCAGGACAGCAGTGTTACAGACTTCCATACCAATTGCATCTTGCATCCTGCTCCTGTTTGAATACTGTTTACCAATCACCCCTGTGTGGAGCCCACATAGGGACCAGCACTGAAGAAATGGAGGTTCCTTACCCGTAACTTGAGGTTCTTTGAGATGGGTGGTTCTTACTTGTGTTCCTCTACCCATCCTCCTTCCCCTCTGGTTTGGATCCTATTTGATTCATGGTAAGAAAACTGGAGAGGTATTGGTTCATACCACCCTTTATGCCCTCATTTTGGAGCACAAGGAGGGCAACAGCGCATGCATGGACCAACGTATGCTACTTGCTACAAATCTCTGGTCTCAGGCATGTGGCCTGCATTCTAGAGCCCTGTGCAGATACAAAACTTGTATCCACATCCAATCTGCAAACATGGTCAGAATATGGGGGGAGCGTATGCTCTTATAGTAGAGATAAAGGAGAGAAGACAGAACCGGGGGTGGGTGGGGGGAATCAAATCCATATCTTAGATGTTTGTATACTAATGCAGGAAGTATGGGACATAAGCAGGAAGAACTCAAAATGCTAGTAAATAAACACAGCTATGACACTGGCATCACAGACTTGGAGGAATAATACACATGACTGGAATATTGGTATGGAAAGATACAGCTTGCTCAGAAGGAAGGACAGGTGGGGAAAAAAGGGAGAAGATATTGACTTATATATTTAAAATGTATACACTTGGACTGAGGTTGAGATGGAAATAGGAGACAGCCTTGTTGAAAGTCTCTGGGTAAGGTTAAAAGGGGTAAAAACAAGGGTAGTGTCATGGTAGGGGGTCTACTGCAGACCACCTAACCAGGAAGAAGAGGTGGATGAGGCTTTCTTTAAACAGCAAACAAAATCATCCAAAGCACAGGACTTGATGGTGATGGTGGACTTCAACTACTCAGACATCTGTTGGAGAGAATAACACAGCAGGGCACAAATTATCCAACAAGCTCTTGGAAAGTATTGGAGACAGTTTTTTTTATTTCAGAAGGTGGAGAAACCTACTGGGGAGAGGCTGTTCTAGATTTGATTTTGACAAATAGGGAGGTACTGGTTGAGAATTTGACAGTAGAAGGCAGCTTGGGTGAAAGTGATCATGAGAGTTCATGATTTTAGAGAATGGTAGGAGGGAGAACAGCAAAATAGACAGTGGATTTCAAGAAGGCAGACTTTAGCAAATTCAGGGAGTTGGTAGGTAAGATCCCATGGAAAGCAAGTCTAAGGGGAAAAACAGTTGAAGACAGGCAGTTTTTCAGACGCACATTATTAAGGGCACAAGAGCAAACTATCCCATTACGTAGGAAAGATGGAAAGTCTGGCAAGAGACTGCCCTGGCTTACCCAGGAGATCTTCAATGATCTAAAAATCAAGAGTCCTACAAAAAGTGGGAACTAGGTCAAATTACAAAGGATGAATATAAACAAATAAGTATGTAGGGACAAAATTAGAAAGGATAAGGCACAAAATGAGATCTAACTAGCTAGAGACAAAGGATAACAAGAAAACATTCTACAAATACATTAGAAGCAAAAGGAAGACCAAAGAGGGTAGGCTTGTTACTCAATGCGGGGTGGTGGGGGGGAACAATAACAGAAAATATGAAAATAGCAGAGGTGCTTAATGACTTCTTTCTTTCAGTTTTCATCAAGAAGTTGGTGGTGATTGGACATCTAACATAGTAAATGCCAGGGAAAATGAGGTAGGATCAGAGGCTAAAATAGGGAAAGAACAAGTTAAAAATTACTTGGACGAGTTCGAAGTCTCCAAGTCACCAGGGCCTGATGAAATACATGCTAGGATACTCAAAAAGCTGACTGAGGAGATATCTGAGCCATTAGTCATTATATTTGAAAAATCATGGAAGGTGGGAGAGATTCCAGAAGACTGGAAAAGGGCAAATATAGTTCCAATCTATAAAAAGGGAAACAAGGACAACCCGGGAAATTACAGACCAGTCAGCTTAACTTCAGTACCAGGAAAGTTAATGGAGCAAATAATTAAGCAATCAGTTCACAAACATCTAGAAGACAATGTGGTAAATAACAATCAGCGTGGATGAAGAAGAAATCGTGTCAAACCACCCTGATAGCTTTCTTTGACAGGGTAACAAGCCTTGTGGATAAGATGTGGTATATCTTGACTTTAGTAAAGCTTTTGATACTGTCTCTCATAACCTTCTTGTAAACAAACTAGGGAAATGCAGCGTAGATGGTGCTAGAGCATACCATCCCTCTCCACCCTCTGCCAAACAGAGGCTAGGGACACCATTCCTTACCCAACCTGGCTAATAGCCATTAATGGACTTAACCTCCATGAATTATCTAGTTCTTTTTTAAACCCTGTCATGGTCCTAGCCTTCACAACTGCCTCAGGCAAGGAGTTCCACAGGTTGACTGTGCGCTGTGTGAAGAACAACTTTTTTTATTTGATTTAAACCTGCTGCTCATTAATTTCATTTGGTGGCCCCTAGTTATATATTATAACTTATATTATGGGAACAAGTACATAACTTTTCCTTATTCACTTTCTCCACACCACTCATGATTTTATATACCTCTGTCATATCCCCCCCTTAGTATGCTCTTTTTCAAGCTGAAAAGTCTTAGCCTCTTTAATCTCTCCTCATATGGGACCCATTGCAAACCCCTAATCATTTTAATTGCACTTCTCTGAACTTTTTCTAATTCCAGAGTATCTTTTTAGAAATGAGATCACGTCTGTATGCAGTATTCAAGATGTGGGTGTACCATGGATTTATATAAGGGCAATAAGATATTCTCCATCTTATTCTCTATCCGTTTTTGAATGATTCCTAACATCCTGTTTGCTTTTTTGACGCCGCTGCACACTGTGTGGACGTCTTCAGAGAACTATCCATGATGACTCCAAGATCTCTTTCCTGATTAGTTGTAGCTAAATTAGCCCCCATCATATTATATATATAGTTGGGGTTATTTTTTCCAGTGTGCATTACTTTACATTTATTCACATTAAATTTCATTTGTCATTTTGTTGCCCAATGACTTAGTTTTGTGAGATCCTTTTGAAGTTCTTCACAGTTTACTTTGGTCTTAACTATCTTGAGTAGTTTTGAGCTACTGTAAGGTGGGTGCAAAACTGGTTGGAAAGCCGTTCCCAGAGAGTAGTTATCAGTGGTTCAGTCGTGCTGGAAGAGCATAACGAGCAGTGTCCTTCAGAGATCAGTCTCGGTCCCGTTCTGTTCAATATCGTAATCAATGATTTAGATAATGGCATAGAGAGTACACTTATGAAGTTTGAGGATGATACTAAGCTAGAGGGGTTGCAAGTGCTTTGGCAGATAGGGTTAAAATTCAAAATGATCTGGAGAAATGGTCTGAAGTAAATAGGGTGAAATTCACTAACGACAAATGCAAAGTACTCCACTTAGAATGGAACAATCAGTTGCACACATGCAAAATGGGAAATGACTGACTAGGAGGAAGTACTGTGGAAAAGGATCTGGGAGTCACAGTGGACCATAAGCTGAATATGAATCAACAGTGTAACACTGTTGGGGGTGGGGGGGAAGCAAACATGAGTCTGGGATGTATTAGCAGGAGTATTGTAAGCAATACTCCACGCTGATTAGGCCTCAACAGGAGTATTGTGTCCAGGTCTGGGTGCCACATTTCAGGAAAGATGTGGACAAATCGGAGAAAGTCCAGAGACAATCAACAAAATGATTAAAGGTTTAGCTCTTTACGTTACTGAAGTCACAGCCGCTTCATTAAAATGATCGGACCACACACTCGTCAGTTTGTGATAAGCAAACACGATGTGACAAATGACCAAAATGTGTAATACCTGTTGTTTGCTGAATGTTACGCCATCTGTAAAGATTTTCTTGCTGAGTCAATATTTTTTAAAAGAAAACTTAATTCTTGTTTGTCACTTGCAACCAATCTGCATGTATCCTCAGCAGAGTTTGAGCTCTGGACTTTCAGATCACTAGTTGAGACCTCTACCACTTGAGCTACAGTAATAGCTGTTCTTCTCTCTATGTATCAGCCACTGGAGAGGAAATGATACCTGCTTTCCCAGTAGGTTTCACAGTTATTAGCTCAGAAGTAATAGAATGCTGGAAATCAGGACTCCTGGATTTTATTTCCACCTCTGGGAGAGGAGTGTGATTTAATGGTTAAAATAGTGGTTATAGATGGCCTAACTAAGCACTTAGATTTGGCAAATTTTATTCTGAGCAGCAGTGTGTCTGCATGCCCTCATGGAACATAGCCACTATTTTGTTAAAACAATCATACTTCTCTCAATTTTTAAATGTGACACAAGCCATCAGAATGTGACCCGTGAAAAATTCTATGGATGAGATTGGGTTCTGTGTCTGATGCTGCTAAAAGTTAACTTTGGCAACCTATATTATCTTATTTGTAAAATTACCTGTGTGATACTTGAGAAACAAGGTGGGTGAGGTAATATCTTTTATTGGAGCAACTTCTATTGGTGAAAGACTAACTTTCGAGCTTACACACAGCTCTTCAGATCTGGGAAAGGTAGTCCGTGTCAGCAAAATAGAAGATGGAACAGCATAAGTAGTTAACCTGTATTGGAAGAGACTAATTGAGGTGAAGTGGCCAGTTGAAACCTCTGCAGTCATAGGACAAAAAGAGGGGTTAATGTGTTACAGATTGTCGTAATAAGCCACAAATCCAGTGTCTGTAAGTCCATGATTTTTAGTGTATAGCAAGCTCCCAGGCTTTTGTTTTGAAGGTGTGCAGGTTTCCTTTGAGGCTGAGGATTGAGAGATCAGATAAGGAGTGATCACTTTGTGAAAAGTACTCACCCACAGGTAATATGATGTAATTGTCTTTTATTGTTTGTTTTTGTATGAGTTCACGATTGTTTTGTTTCACCCACATAATTGTTATTGGGGAATAGAGTACATCTATCCAGCAAGTAAACACCCATGGCTGGCCCATGTCAGCTGACTTGGGCTTGCGGAGCTGTAAAATTCCCGTGTAAGTGACCAGACTCTGGGACCCCACAAGCAGGGAGGGCTCCAGGGCCTGGGCGCCAGGCCAAGCCCAAATGTCTGCACCAGTTTTTAGGCCTGCGAGCCTGAGAGCGCTCACCCAGGCCAATAGGAGAGATACTTCTGCAGATTTTGTATCTGTTACAATGGGATTTGGTGCTGCTTTGAGATGGTATGGTCTGTTTTGTGGGGAGCTTGCTGCTGCTTCTGATGAAGCTGGAGAAGTTGGGGAGGTTGTTTGAAGGCCAAAAGAGGTGGCTTGAAAGAGATTTTTCAGTATGTGGTCTGCGTCGAGTATGGGTTTTAATTGCTTAATGATAAACTGTATGGGTTCCAGTGTAGGGTGATATGTGACAACTAGGGGGCTGTGGTTGGAGGGCTTTTTCCATATTGAAGCAGGTACACTGAGGTATTTGAGTGGCCTGTTCCATGCTGCAATCTACTTCTCTGATGGAATGCTCTGGTGTTTAAAGTATGGTAAGCTGTGTATCCTGGACTTTCTCCTTGGTATCGGAGTGCTTAGCTGCTTAAAACTAATTTTTTGGTGTGTTTTGGGATGGCTACTTGATCGGTGAAAGTAAGTGTGGTGATCTCTGGGTTTCTGGTACATAGCTATCTCTAAAGTTCCACTGTTGAAGCTGATCATGGTGTCCAGGAAGTTTGATGCTGATATGGGAGTGCTCTCAAGAGAGCTGAATGAATGAATGGGTAGTGGTGGTTGGAGTTGTGGTGAAAATCTATAAGGAAGTTTAGCTCATCTGTCCAGAAGATAAAAACATCATTGATGTATTTCAGGTATAGCATTGGTTTTGTGGTGCATTTGTCCATGAATTCTTCCTCAAGGTAGCCCATGAAGAGAGAGGTTGGCATGCTGGGGAGCCATTGTGGTACCCATGGCTGTTGTTGTTTGGACAAGATGTTGGTTGAATATAAAATTGTTATAGGTGAGGATAAAATGGATGAGTTTGGCAATGTTTTTGAGATGGATATGTGAATGTTGTCCATTGTCTTGTAGAAATCCACGCCAGGCAGCAGTAAGAGAGGTTAGTATATAGGGAGGTGACATCTGTGGTGGCAAGGATGGTGTTCTGAGGAAGGTTGTTAATGTTTAGAGTTTCTGGAGGAAGCTGGTTGTGTGCTGGAGGACACTGACCCTTTATGTTGTCAGTAGCTTGAGGATGGTTTCTATGAGTCCTGATATTGCTTCATTAAGAGTGCCATGGTTAGATATGATGAGTCTCCTGGATTCCCTTGTTTGTGTATCTTGGGAAGCATATAGGAAGTTTGTGGGGGACAAGGTTGTTTCTCTTGGAGTTGAGCAGGAAAGGATTTGATTATATCCTTAGGTTTCTGGGTTGTCTGAGTTCTTTGGTGGTGTCAAAGAGTTGTAGGCTTTGTTAACATAGTCATCACAGTTGAGGACTGTGATGGCATCCCCATCATCTGGTGATTTAATTGCTATCTGGTGGTTGGATTTCAGAGACTGTATAGCTGTCCTCTCAGCACTGGCGGTGGGAGTGTATGGTGGATGTGATTAGGGATTTTAGTCAATCAGTGTAATCAAGTGTGTGGTTTTGTCTGTGGTGGGGTGTTGTCAGATTATTCTTTTTTCTTATGACCGTTGGTGGGGAGGTGGTAGTTCTGGATGATATTGTTGTGAAAGAATTCTAGTTCTCCACATATGAGTATAATGATCGGTTCTGTGATGGGGTAGAAGTTCAGTCCCTTGAAGAGTACAGTTAATTTGGCTCTGGTTCCAGGTAGTTTTAATAAATTGATGTTGGGTTGTCATGGGATGTCTATGTGATGGGTCCTGGTGCCATGGTTTCTCCCAGAGGTGGTGGTCTGTGGTTTGTGAAGTTGTTGCAATTGGTTCCACTTTGCTTTTGTGTTGGATGGCTGTCGTCAGATTTTTGTAATAGCTATTTTTGATTTCTTGCATGATCTCCAGGTAGGCTTCCTGATTTTGCCCCTCCTCCCCCATCTGTGTGTGGGAGTGTGTGATTTCTTGTTTGAGGTGGTCTCTTGTGGAGTATGAGAGTTGCAGGAGATGATTCCTCAATTTTTTGGAGTCCTATAGAACTGCTCAGCATATTTGGAGTTGTATGTAATGGTTAGAGGGTTATAGATGGTGAGTCCTCTGGAGATGTTTTGTTTCTTGCATTTGCTCAGGAAGAAACTGTTTTGCTTGCTTTCGTCATATTGTGGAGTTTCCATTTCAAATGGCAGAACTGAATATCTCCATTGCTGCTTGCAGTATTGTAGCCAGGTTGGTCCCAGGATATTAGCAAGACAAGGTGGGTAAGATAATCTTTTATTGTACCAATTTCTGTTGGTGAGAGAGGCAAGCTTCTGACTTTACACAAAGCTGCTCCTTAAAGTCTGGGAAAGGTACTCAGTGTTACAACTTGATTGTGTGTTTCCTGAGAGGTGGGTGTGAGGCCTGCTGGTTCAAAATTAAGGACTGAAAAGTACAAAAATACAAACAGTAGCGAGTGCAAAATGAGATTTTTATCTCCTGGCTCCTAACTCAGTTTACCTTCCTCTAAGCTAAAAGTGAATTTTGTTGGAGATCTCTTCTCCTCCTAAACTGAGGTCTTGATTTAGCTGAAATGCAGTACATTTGAGAGCCAGCCTTTTGACTCTCATTTCCAATGGGACTTAAGTCATAGGTAGCCCTTAGGGAAGATGCTGGCCCATATTCTTTATGATTTAGTAAGGAGAGTTAGGGAGTAGCAGCCAAGATTTCTGGGGAGAAGATACAAGCTGCATTGCTGTGGTCTCTGTAGCCTGTGTAGTTCTGCGCCTTCAGCAGAGACTACACTGTTCTGTAGAGCTGCAGCAGGCCCAGGGGAACAGGTACAGCACTAGGGAGGATCCCCTGGAATGTGGGCACTTTTGTGCTGCAGTTCAGGAGGGTAAAGAGAGACCTGCAGGGTCCCCCCACATATACAGTAGCAGAAAATCCATTCTTCCTTTTCATCTCAAACACGCATGCTTCCTCCAAACCATGGTACGCTTGCATTTAAAAACCTAGGAAATTCTATAACCACCATGTTTAAAAGGGAGTAGGATTGGTTAACTGATAGCAACTCAGCTCAGACCCTACAGAGTAAGGAAATGCCAAGCTACGGGACACCTGTTAATCATACCCTAGTGCTTACATAATTTTCACTGACAGGTTCTGCACCATCGCAGGGAAATTCTTTTTGCTTCCAATTGATAAGAAAACATACTACAAATTAATTTCCCTCACACCATAAAGTAAATCCTTAATATCAACCTTATGTTTTCCTTAGATACATCACACTGCACACTTAACCTTCTTTGTATATATGTCAACCTGAGTTCTTGCTAACATTGTGTAGGTTGTAAGTAGGACTTTGCATTATACAGTGAGGGAGATTAATATGTTTTCAGTGTGAGGGACTGAAAAGTAATCGTGGTTTGGGGGTTTTTTGGTTTTTTGGATGCTGGTTCTAGACTATCTGGGGAAGATGATAGAGGATCCAATGTTATTAGTAAGAATGTTCATGTTGTCTCTGTAACAAAAGAACTAAAGAGTGCGCTCAAAACACTGAAACGGAATTACTGCAGTCATATTTTTGGCTGTGCTAGGTCAGAATATGTGGTGACTGGGTATGACCAAGAAAGCATCTGGTAATTTGCACCAGTGGATATCATGTGTAACTTTCACTAGCCACGTGAGTCTAGGTGGCTTAGGTTGAGGCTATGATGAAGAATTGCATTGCTTGGTTTAAAGACTAGTTTTGTCCTCAGGCTAATTCAGCTGATGATGCTGACAAACTGAAATTGTAATCGCCAGGTCTTCACGACCAAGTATTAATTTTATTTGTAGAATAAGATCCGTGAGTTCTTCTTTTTCCTTCCGCAGGACAAGCAGGAGGACTTAAAGAAGACTATTTTGGAGGGCATAGAGACGGCCAAGCATCAGGTGAGGTTGGCCTTTGATGCTTGTAAGCTAAAACCTCAAAAATAGATGTTCACAGCAAGCATGGCTTATGGTATCTAGATTTCATCAGAGGTGCAAAGACTTGCTATACAGCATATTAAATCTCCATCATTGCTCTACTTTTTTGGTTTCTTTCTCTGCAGTCCTTTGGCTTGATTTCTAATCCCTTTCTTTGTTAATTACTACCCTACTCCCTCCCTATATAGGAAAGGGTCATCTTCTTTAACCAGCTTTTCACAAATAGTGGCTACAATAAACTCTTTACAAATAATAGGATCACTGTATCTCTCTATAGGGTCTCATAGTCTTCAGTTCTCTTAACCAGAAATCCATTTGAGTTTTAATCTGTTTGTATCCACCTCATGAAATTTGTCTGTAGAGGACATGTTACTGACTTTTTTTAATAACTTTTGAGTCTTGTAGTCAGAGTTTTGTCTTCAGAATATTATAAAAAGCGGAACAACATTAATAAAAACTCAAATTTTTCAGCAGGGGTGGGAGGGAATGACAAGAAAACATTCAAAATAGTTTTACTTAAACATTCTTCAGAACAGTGCAGTAAAATATTTACCCTCAGAGGACTTGAATTTTTAGCATTTTCAGGGGAATTAGAATCCTCGTAAATCAAAGGGTCTTGTTACAAAAGAATTTGAGAGAGATCTGGTTCCATTCCTTATCAGATCCAGAATAAAATCAAAATCTTGTAATGAACTTATTATGTAGTAATATGCCTAATGATGGATATCTCTTTGAAGTTTGAACACAGCAGTCCACTAGAGCTCTTGAGAGAATTTTTCATATTTATCCAGGAATAATTAAATTGGAGAGAGTTCAAATAAGAGCCAAGAGAATGTCTTATAGTGATGGACTATGGTCTATTCAGCTTAATAAAGAAAAGGTGAAAGGGTAGCTAGATCAGTTTAAGTACCTACATGGAGAACAAAAATTTGATAATGACCTCTTTAGTCTAGCAAAGAGATAATAAGATCAAATGGCTGAAAGTTAAATCAGTGTGCAAATTTTTAAGTGAAGATAATTTACTAAGCAATTTTTGAATTAAAATTGGCCGTTTTTCTAAATGTTCTAGTTCAAACAGGAATTAATTCAAGGAAGTCATGGCCTTTATTACATGGGAGATCAGACTAGTTTATCACATTGGGCCCTTCTGGTGTTGTAATCTGTTATAACATAGCTACAGTCTAAATGTGGATGTGTTTCGTTAATTTGATTGGCTAGTCAAGGATACCTTTTTCAGAAGGCCAACAATTATTTGACTGAATTATTGAAATCACAAAGTCTTGGCTTGAAATTTATATTGGCCTTGTTAGACACTTGATATAAAACCTCTCACCTGAGGATGAAGTATCGAGGATGAAGAACCTGAGGATGAAGTATCAAGGATAAGGGTGATATCAGCAACAATAACAAATATTGGGCCTATTGTTGCCAAGTCCTTGGAGTTTACTGCTAATACACTACAGTTTCTCAACCTATATCTAGATAACTCTAAGTAGTATCTGGTGTAGACAAGGTTTTGTTAGTCAGTAGATCACTTCCTATAGAGTTCACATAAAATGCAATGTTGGCTTTTATGAAGTACAGAATGACAGCTCAGTCACCAGTAAAATGGTTTGATAATACTTAACATCCCAGCCCATAGTGGAGCAATGTGCTGATTAAAATAAGCAAACAAAAAAAGCCCTCACATCCCTGTCCTGTTCTAAACTGATTCTTAGGACCTTGCATTTTTCAGAGACTGTCTGTGGCACTAGCTTTACTTGCAGAAGCTGTGTGTTTCAGCTGCTCATTACTGATCCTTTCTATGACAGAGTATAAAGTAATGAGGTGATTTTTGAATGTGCACCCAAAATTCCTTCCAGAGATGCTATCTGGCTTCTGTCTTGGGATAATATTTTCATCTACCATCATGTCTATCCCCATGGATCCTTGCTCCATAAATATTAAAATGAATTATATAAGATGGATTTTCTAACTAATTCAGATGTATAACTTCTCTTGACAAAAGTTGGTTGAGAATCTAGAGAAAAATAACTCATCATTTCTCTTTATTTTTATCTGGTCATGTTAAAGCCTGTTCTGTTAATACACATTGGTAATGAAAGCAGGTGTTGCAGTTTGAAGTCAATTAATCCAGCTACAGGAGTCTCACTGCAAATTTACCAGGCATCAATGTGCGCTACCTCTCAAGGTTTGGCCCACTGTCTGGATGCTGCATTGGCAATTCTGCAACACCTTTCTGAGAAGATTCTCTTGAGGAGTGTCATCTTTGGCATTACTTTGTCTTGTATTTATCACTGGGACACCTCAAGATGAAAAAACTGTTGTAAATGCTTTGTGTTATAATCAATTTCATGAGGGCTTTTTTACATCCTTTGAGCTAGTTTTGTGGGATAAAACTAATATAGGTCAGTTATTTCTAGCACGTGTGAGAACCCTGGCCGCCTCATGCTCTGTATCTTATCTTGCTATTTTGTTCTGTTTGAATTCTTGTTACTTTTCTCATTTAAAAAATACCAGTTTTGCTTTTCCAGTAGGATATTTGTGATTTTGCCCATTTGTTTTACTCCATTGTATGTTGCTTGTGATTCTGATAAGACGCTTAAGATTGCATCCCTCTTTCTCTTTACTCACTAAAGTATGGATTTGTCCAGTGGGAGTAATTATGTATTGGAGCTGCTATCTGATAGTTATTTGTAATCTACACAAATTCACCTCCCTGGAAGTTAGGATTCATTCTTTAGGCAGTTAGGGCTTCAATATTTGAAGCCCTGTATCACAATAAACAGGCTATTGTTATTGAAACTGTTATAGTTTATGTAAGCTCCCTGGTAGCGCATGTCTGTTACTCCAGATAGAATGCAGCATTGTAGCTGTGTTGGTGCCAGGATATTAGTGAATCATGGTGCATGAGGTAATATCTTCTATTGGACCAACTTCTGTTGGTGAGAGACAAACTTTTGAGCTACACAGAGCTCTTCCATTTCTGGATGGGTGTCTGTCACAAACCACAGCAATCAGACACACACATTTGGCAGTCTCAGAAGTAAGACTAGGGACTGAATGGGCATAGAACGTAGACTGCCTTTTCTCCTCTGGAGGTGACCATTCTCAGTTCTGGCTTGACCCATTTATTGGGGACCACGTGGGCAATGCTTCTGCTGCTGCTATACCTTTCCTGTGGCTAAATAGAGGACTGAAGTTTCTACAGATGGCTGGCATTTTATAACTGCATTAAATTAAGTTAAAAAAAAAATAAAATAGTGCATGCAGCGTTGGGTTTTCTGATAGAAAAGATGTTGTCAAAGTGGAGTCAGATGGGAAGAGCGACCGAAATGAGTAAGGAGTGGCTACTGAAGAAATACAATAGATAAAATGAATAGTTTGCCCAGATGGGAGTTGTGTGTGTGTTTGGTGCTGCAAGTATTTGAAGTTTGTAAACACCACGGAGGATCAGGATTCGATTGCTTGAGGAGGTGGGTATTAATTAAACCAGTATATATAGAATAACTGCATGAAATTTAAGTAAAGGAAAACTTGCCATGGACATCAAGAAGTTTCCCCAGCAGTGAGATCTCTTAGACTCCCAAGCAAAGTACTAATAGTCTATTGCTAGCCATCTAAAATAAAACAAGACACTTTAACATACTACAAGACACAAACTTGCACTGTCTTAGAGTTAGAAAATTCCAATTAACCCAGTTTATTTATTTCTGAGTTCTTTGATTCTTGTAGTATGGGGATTTTGAAACCTTGCATCAGGAATTGAGTTTGGACAACATGGTTTCTGCTCATATATTGAAGTTTTGTGTATTTTAATACATAGTGCATTGCATCTCAAAGTGCATTTTAAAATATCTTCACACAGTACAAATCAAATGAGTTCTGCATGTGGAATGGAGGGGCAGCTGCTAATTGCATAACAGTCGCAGGAGGGAAAAATTGAGGCCAAAGCACCTGGGCAAACCCCAAATTTTAAAGAATATACTATTGGTCCTTGCATATGCATGCAGAGCATGCATTAGTTTGATTGTTAAGGTCTCATGAAAAAGAGCCTTCCACAATAAACTCTGTGGAACTCAGTATCTCTGTCTGAATAATAAAGGACTGAGTAAATCTGTTTATAAATTGACTCTGGAGAGAGTTCAGGTGTTTTCTGACTTGAGGATCAAATCTCTATGGCTTCCTCTCTTGCAGCATAGTATTGCATATGGATTATATGTATGTAGCAATAGTGTCATGCAAAATAAGTTAGAGGATCAAGACGCAGTGCACAGAGAACAGACATGCATCTTAAAGCAATGTACAATAAAACTATTGTGTCTCATAAGAAAAATCTGTGCCAGACAGCTTTTGCCCTTTTTTCAAGTGGTGAGAGGAGACAAGCTCAGTTTTTTAGACTTTTCATAATACCACACGACTGATTTGGACCACTAAACTTCTCAACAGGTTTGGATTTGCCATCACTAAAGATTCCTCTTCTCAAATGCATAATCAAATGGTTAACTTTCACTAGACACCTGCAACCTAGCAGTGGGGATGTACAGGATTTTCAGTCAATTGAAGGAAATGGGTAGGGTTGAACACAACTTTCATAAATCTAGCATTAAGCCTTCTCAATCTAAAACAAGAAAGGAGAGGTACTCCTACTGTTTTTAATCATCTCCAATATCAGATATTCAGAGAATAATGAAGTTAAACAGTGAATTAGAGATTATTTCCCTATAAACTGTTTAAAGTTCCTAATGCATTACTCAGTTTTATTTTAAAGGGCACATGTACACTTCTCTCATGGACAGGACACTTAATCCCCTTGTGGTGTGGGGTGGGTCCTCATCACTTGCCAGCACTCTTTATGTGGTATCAATCATTCCTGTGTAACCTGGCTGGTTCTTTTCCCTCATGGCTTGTGTTATCTCAAGGGTAGAAAGGGTTGATTACTAACTTCGACATTCACCTCTCTTGTCAGTTTTCTGAGTATCTACAGTGTCTCTTTTCCAAAATCTTTCATGTCACTCATGCTTTAACTTGGGCTGCTCATGTTAAACTTCAGTTTTTGGAGGCAGCGTCTGATGGCTCTGAAGAGAATCTCACCATTGACCTTCAGATTGTTCCTCTGTCTTTTCAACTCCATGTTCTCTAATTCTTCTTTTCAGAGACCAGTTACCCTCTCATTATGGCTCATAAAGCTATTTGATGCAATCTTTGTTGCATATAATTGAGTTTTATCTGATTTGTGGGTGATAATCCCATTTCAACATGTTATAATTCAGAAGATTCAGATGTTGGCTATTCTCCATAGGCTGGCTTAGCTAAGAGATTTCTCCATTCTTGTATCACTGTATAATTGTGTTCTCAATGTTCTTTTGCTAAGAAATGGCAGCCTTTTGAACAGTGTGTATTGGAGAAAATTTGATGCAAATGATTTGTTTAGAGGTAATGAAACTGAATGAAGCTAAAAGTCAGGAAACTTTCCAGTGAGATCTATGAAATTGTGAGGGTGATGATGTGACCTTTTTAGTGACCTCTTAGTGACCTTTTCCAATGTAATTCACTAACCAAGTAGATTCTTTGGGATCTTTTTGAGAAATTAGCTGAAAATACACAAGTGGGGATTCATACAGAATATTCATTAAAATTAATAGAGCAGTGTAAATCCCTAAAGTGAAAATTTCAGCCACTAAGACTCTTGGTTGATATGTTTTGCCAGTATTTATAACACGTTTTTTTTAATACACCTTTTTATAACAGGAGCATGAATCTGAAGGTGGAAGGACACCGCTTATGAAGGCTGCAAGAGCTGGTCATTTATGCACTGTACAGTTTCTTATTAGCAAAGGTAAAATATTAGTACCAACTTCAGTGTCTGAAATGTCACTTAACAGTTCTATTAAACTTTTGTGTTACGGCTTTAATACCTCCTAGAATAAAAATTTTTCCTTATGTCATGTATTAGGTTTACGGGTTGTGTGGTAAGTGCTCATTTGTGGTGAAGATTTTAATTTCAGTTAACTCATATTATACAGGTGATTACTCACTTCTGAGTACAGAAATACTTTATCAAAAATACTTTCCACCGAACTGTGCAGATGAGTAAGGCAAAAATGTCAGTACATGGTTAGATAGTATTTCTAGCATTTTATTCTAAAAATGTTTTGCAGTCAACTCTTGCCCAGGAGTACTCCAGGGTTAAAAAATAAATAAATAGCCCCTTACTATGAAAGGATTGTGATTCTTCCTTGGAATATAAAAATAAATCTTCTAACAGTTATTTTAAGTGTGTGAATACCCCTCCCTTTGCTCACTTTAGGGTGACCAGACAGCAAGTATGAAAAATCTGGATGGGGGTGAGGGGTAATAGGAACCTATATAAGAAAAAGCCCCAAATAGTGGGACTGTCCCTATAAAATCAGGACACCTGGTCACACTAGCTCACTTGCATTGCAGTATGACTGTACATCTTTTTAAGAAACTCAGTTTATCTCAGAAGTCATCCTATTTTTACTTCTGAAATGTCTTTGCCATTATGTTATCCTCATTCTGATTTTTATTGTAACTAACTTGCATCCTAGATCTGAAATTCTATAATACACATTCAAAATCAGAAAATAAACCAGCTTTGTTTAGAATTTAAACATGAAGAAATTCCTGCTAATTCTGCATAAGCTGTTTTCTTCATAGGTGCCAATGTTAATAGGGCTACTGCTAATAATGACCACACAGTGGTGTCATTGGCATGTGCGGGGGGCCACCTTGCGGTTGTTGAGCTCCTCCTGGCTCATGGTGCAGACCCTACTCATCGACTTAAGGTATTGAATTTAAATTACTCATTGTGATTCGAATATACTCACCTTTCATAATTGCTTATCCTTGTACATAACTTGAAACTGAAGTACTGCACAGTTGACTTTTGATTAAAACGGAAGGCTGGACAATTTTAAACTTAATTTCACAAAAAAATCTCCATTTTTATATAGCACAGAGGCTAGAAGAACTCCCCTTACTGTTGCATTTTCTGTCTCCAAACTCTCACCCCAGGATGGCTCAACAATGCTCATTGAAGCTGCAAAAGGTGGACATACAAATGTTGTTTCTTACTTACTGGATTACCCAAACAATGTTCTGTCAGTTCCTACTGCAGACATGTCTCAGCTCACACCACCTTCTCAGGATCAGTCTCAGGTAAGACATAAAAGTATAATTAAACATACATTTCCACTACAGAAAATAAAACTTTCTAGTAAATTTTTTTTTAACATTTAATAAATGGAAACAAAGTTTAGTGGAAGTAAAGTAAAGATCAGTGACACTGATTTTTCTACGTTACATATTTAGAAACTCTTACCAAAAGGAGTTCCTGAAAAATACGCATGTATATTGTCCATCTTACTTTTAATAATTTCTGTTCCCTAATAAGCCCAGTCCAGATACAGCATTTCTAGGTGACTGTTGCACTTGATTGAAGTTACTCAACCTTTACCCTCTTGCCTTAGCACTCCTAAAGCCATGTGATAATGCGCTGGAAACACTGATGCTTGTTTTCCTTAAGTATTGGTATGTTGTGTAAAGTGAAAGGCAGCTTATTGCATGTACCTGGGATTTTCAAAGTGGCCCAAGGGAACTAGATTTTCAGTAGGAGTTGGCCACCAAACTCCCTAAGAATCTTTGGAAAACCCCAGCCTACAAAGAGAACCGAGAATTAGTTGATAGAATACAGTTAGGAAAATAAAAGATGCAGATAAAATGCAGTTATATTCAGAGTTTAAAAAGCTGCATATATGATGTCTATGCTAATACTGTGTTCTAAGTACTTCCAAAAACTGACAAGTTTAACATGAAGTAGTTTCAAAGGCAAGAGTTTTTATTTGAAGAAAACCACCCAAGTGCTATGACTGCACTGGTTACTACATATACAAGTACAGTGTGTGATTAAGTTTCACTGAGCAATGTCTGCCCTCAGTAATGGCTCTCATTAAGTGGAAGTGGTCACTTTATAAAATTTGATAGCTTCTATTTTAAAAAAACACTTTCCCAACGGTATTTAGCTGGCAGGATCTAATAGGCCAGTAAAGTACTACTTTGGACCAACAAGTAAAGAATTACAACTCCAATTGGAAGTATTGTGTAGCAGTTCCTTACTGTTTTTCACATGCCCCTTTTCCTGCATATGATTTGAAAAGGAAGTAACTAATAGAATTCTGATCTGTGGACTTGTACTGGATACAAGTTACCTGTGTGCCTAATTTCCTAACCTTTTTTGTGGCTACTGGGGCCTTTATACTCCTCAGAATCCTAACTCATGAGGCAGTTTATTTCCCATCTTTCTGGGTATGAAATATTGGATAGTACAAGAACAAGTAAATGTTTTTAACCACTTTGGAGGTAGAAGAGGGGAAAGAGTATGGTTAACTTTGCAGTTAGTATATTAAAGATGGAACATGTTACTTTTGGAAGTTGGTATGTTAAGGGATAACATGCAGTGCACAGTTAGCAGCTGAGTGGAAGGGAATGTATGCAAACAGAAATGTGCTTCTGGATTCAGTTATGAAACTCTTATCCATTGAAAACTAAAACTGAGACAAGTTCTTTCTGAGTTGATTTTTAGGTTCCACGTGTACCAATGCATGCACTTGCCATGGTTGTACCTCCCCAGGAACCTGACAGAGCTCCTCAAGAGAATTCTCCTCCACTCTTGGGAGTACAGAAAGGTCAGTATGTGGCCACTTGAAAGTATCTTGTTTTAGCACCTATCAGGATTGGGGGAAGCTTTATTTTAGTTATTCTGAAACTAATGTATAGGTCAGTCCTTACTTCATCAACCCTTAAACACTTGTAATACAGGTGTAGTTCTACCGGGAGCACAACATTCTCTGTAATGTGTAATTCATATTTATTTCATTGTGTAATATAGAACATTAACATTAGTTACTGATCATGCTTATTGAAAGAATTACTTGAAGAAAACGATCAGTTATTCAATTTTTATTTGAACAGTTTTAGTGTGGGTGCGACTTAACAAAGACTAAGTACTGTACACTGATCATTCTAAATTAGTTGTAATTCTTCTCCATATACTCATTGCATCAGCCCATTTTCTTTCTAAGTGATGTGACTTATGTATTGCCAAAATAATTAACTGCAAAGCTACTTATAGAAGATTCCTGATCTTGCCCAGTTTAAGTTACGGTTATGTCAGGGTTTTCAGTATAAGCAAGGCTAAACTCATTTTCACAAAGAAAATGGTATTTTCAATAGCTAAATGGCAGATTTCATGGGTCATCTTTTTGGAAATGGATTCTGCATTGAGATCTTTGTTTCTGTTAAGCTAGTTGAGTGAGAGAAAAGCATCTCTTGTGGAGAGCTCCGGGTGGAGGTTCTTCAGGCCTAATAGCTCTAAAGGTTTTTTGGGGGGACTTTGGGAAAGGATTTTAAAATATCAAAATAGGATTGTTAAGGTTGCAGTAGATGGGAATCATATTGACTAGGCATTAGTCTTGTTTAATTTTTGAGTGCAGGAAGGAGCTCCGTACCTCAATGACAGACACAACACAGGAAACTGACTATAGTAAAAATGTGAAAACTAAGATTGAATATGCAACCCTAATTCTCCATTCTGTGCAAATGTGATATGTATTGATTATCTTTACAGAACCTTATTTCTCAAATACAACTTATCATAGTGGTTTTTTTCCTACTACTTTTAGACATATGTATAGCAGATCTGGCCTAGTGGATTGAGACCAGACTGGGATTTAGGAGACTTGGGTTTTCTTCCCAGCTTTGCCACTGGCATGTTGGGTGGTTTTGGGGAGATCATGTCCCCTCTCTGTGACTCAGTTTCACCATCTGTAAAATGCTTTGAGATCTTGATGATGAAAAGCACAGTATAAGAGCTGGGAGGCATTATCCTTACTATTTATGATGTCTGAGTCTATAAGTATATACTGACATAGATAAATTTACAGCTAAATTAAATATTAATGATCAGTGGTATTTCAGTGATAAATATTTCTCTAAAAACATCACCAATCCTCTTAACTGGCATGTGGAAACAGATTTTTGCATTTGATGGAGAGTTTGGTTTCATTTTAATTATCTGAGAAATTAAATGCATTGATAATATACTGATTCAGAGCAGTACTATATAGGCTTCACTTCTTTATAAACGAAATTTGGATGCAGTTTGAGAATAGGTCATATGAGAAAATAAAAATTAGTTATGCTTATACATAATATAGTGGAGGCCGGGGGAGGAGAAGCATGTTGTCAAAGCATGTTGTCAAGTATTTCACTAAGCCGCAGCATGTTGCTGGGATTGCTGTTCAAAGTGTATTGGTCCCCAAAAGAAAACATGCAGTTTTTAGAGAAATACTTCATAGGTTCTGATTCAACTAAAGTACATAATATCTTTGAGGAGAAAATATACTTTAAAATTAAGGTAGCATGTGTAACCTCTTAAGTGTATCTAAGGCTGTAGGAAAAAAAACTATATTTTGTGTTAAATAAGTGGTATGTTGTCATATAAATAGTCTATCCTGCATATATACAGTATTTAGCTCTTGTATAGCGGGGTAGAGTAAGAGTTGTGTGGATTAATCTATAACATTTCACTTCTTAACTTTTAACAGATCATGTAACATTAATGTTACATTTAAATTATTTTTTTTGTGGATTCTTTTGCTGGGGGACAGGCAGTCCATTTGTAGTAAAGGGTACAATCAGAGGCATACTCATTATTCCGGTGAATAAAAATGTAGTGGTTTGGTCAAGCTTTTGGGTCACAGCATTCACTTGCAACAGGAAAATAAATTTTTATCCAGAAAGCTTTGACCAGGTCTCTAACAAGGTTTGCACAAACTCTAAACCAGATACTCCAAAATGAGAGGTGTATGATTTTTCTCATTTGTATATTTACCAACTCCAGGTCTACCCATTTTTTTGAATCAATGTATTAAACTTTTGCAGCAAATATAATAGCAACGCTTTTCGTAATGAGGAATTAGCAAATTAAATGTTGAACTAGTGAAATCAAATTATTCAATGTCTTTTAGTCTTGAAGTGGACTGTTACTAGGACTTTAAAAAGCAGTTTGATTTAGATCTCAATGGCAGATTACCAGGTTAGAGATGTAGGAGAAGAGTAAGGTTTAACATGTAGTAACCATTGTACAATTTGATATTTGTCAAAATAATTTAATTATAACAGCAATATTTAGGAGAAAATTAACACAGGTGAAAAAAGTGAGAACTGGCAAAAAGGAAATGGAAAATGTTCAGATAAGTAAGCTATGTCAGGGTAGAAACCTGATGAGCAAGAATGTAAAGAAGAATCGAGTGGAGTAAAAAGGAAGGGTCCACAGTCTTCAGAGGAGTATCTGCTGTAGTTTTTAACAGATATGGTGATAGGTGCATTAGAAATATTTAATCAGTTTTTGAGAAAACTAATAAAGGTCATGGTCAAAAATTAGTTATAAGCCCTAATTTCATCCCTTTTAAGTTTTGAAGAGGAAATATTTGAGACTGAATTTTTATAGGTGGTGTTGGGCTGAAAGACAATCATTTTTATTTAGCTTGAAGAAAGCATTAGAAATCAAAGAATTTGGGAGAAAATACATATTAATACTTTTAGTCTCTTTGCATGTCTGTTACTCATCTAATTTACCCACATAAAACTTAAATTGCAATTTTTAATTCCTAGTGCAAAGGAGCTATTTCAAATGTTGAAGTACAAGAGTTTTTGTGAGCTGTAGTACACTGGTTGACGTCTGCTGCTTTCCTCAACAGTATGGAATGAGAACTGCATAGTGGTAATAAGCAATACTGACACAACCAGAGGACATTTTCCTTTAGCTACAGTGGTGGGGACTGTACATCTGGAGTTAAGGGACCCACACTGTATCCATGCATCAGCTTAAGTACTCACTGGCCACGGTGTGTAGTGCAGTGATGACTGTGAAATCCTAGGTGGTCATGGATCTGTTACACAATGAATGGCAGGCTATGCATTGTTGTGATGATGCAGAATTGTAGTGACTTATGCTGCCCTCTGGACTAGTCTTGCAAAATTGTCATGAAAATGTTTACCTGGCTGATAAAATCGGCTCTAATTCTGACCTTAATGGAAAAAGTAACTAGTTTCTTCCCTCATCAAAAAATACTGTCCTGCAGTAAGGAGGCTGATAAAATTTGGCCAGGCTGACCTAATGGGGGATCTTTTAATAGTCTTTAACAGTAGTTTTAGTATCTTTTAATAAACAACAGTTTTCCTGATGTGGTGTCAGGATTAAGTCTACTAGACATTCTGTTTTAGCGCAGAGAACTTTCCATTCATTTTCCCTGCAAATGTAGCGTGTTAGTCTCATTATACATGTACTGTTTGGCACATGTTTGGCTGCACCAGTTGTCAGTCCCCAGCAAATATAATTATCAGCCTCACAATATATGCACCTAACTGTTTTGAATGCACACTTAAATGTAGATTTTTTTAAAGCAAAGGCATTTTCCTCTCTTCCCACTTGCAAAAAAGTTAATTTTAAGTTAAATTCTTGCCGCTTCATAAAAAGCTGTCAGAGGATGCTATAGTTCAAAAAAATCATAGCAAAGTTTAGAAAAAGATATAAAGTTGTGAATTGATCATTATTCTTTTACAGTTAATTTGTAAATGCAACCTAATGTTTAAGAAAGGGACCTTTAAATTCCCCTTTGCACTCTAAATATTATTCATAGAACACAAATATGCCAAGTTAATTTTCCGTGGATTATAGTCACTGAATGTCATCCTTTATATATTTTCAAAATTTAATTTAAAAATGTAAATTATGAATTTTTAAAACAATACACCAAGAATATGTATAGGTAGTCCTTGGAAAAGCAAATTTCTTAGCTTTAAAAAAAAATGAAAATATTTAATTTCACTCTAGTACTAAAAGATGTTTTTAAAAGTTATGAATAAATGTGAAATTATATTTTTGAATTTGAACTGGCAACTATGTAGGCTTTTGCTAAGTGAAAGTTCCACTTTATAAATATGTAGTTTGGAATTATTGCACTTATAAATTAACTAATATTAATATTCATGAATTTAACTGAGAATATCCAGACTTATCAGTGTTTTATCACTATTCTATTGTTTTTTGAGATGGGAAATGGTTTAGCAACTTTCACTGGGTTCTCATATGCTCTTGATCAGTGAGTATAAGAGGGGGACAACAGAACGCTGTATAAGACAAGTAGTCTTCCACCAGTGTTTCTGTATTAAATTAGAGGAATGCTACAAACAGCTCTACCAATGTATATTCTCTCCTCCTGAAGCTACATGCCACTAGCAGATAGTTTTTGAAAGTCAGGAAATTGAGCTGAATCTACATATATAGCTATACTTCGACCACTATCTGCTGTTCTTCCCCAGAGACATCTTTACATCCATGCACTGTAAATCTTCAAGAGTTCTTTATAAGCCTGTTATCCTCATACTGTGCTAACCATCCTACCCTGTATGCACGTCTTCCCAGCCAGAATCTCCTCTGATTTTATTCTCCCATTGCAGTAGAGTTACACTAGTATCTCCTCTTTTACATTACACAGAGATCTATCCAGTCCATCCCACAATCCCAGTGTAGTGGAGGCCACCATTTTGACAACTTACATTTTACATGTATTCCATAATCATTCATTCCAATTCTCAATACCAACAGAGGCAACAACTTAAACTTTTATTTACTCTCCAAAGATGCTAAAAATGCCACTCTTCTTACCTCAGTTGCCTTTTTGTTTGAGATCCCACCAACCACATAAACTAGATATTCACCCTTGTCCCATCCACTCTGTGCATACTAGTCACAGGTCCAGAGTACCTCACGTATTAAAACAAGCTGGCAGGGTCTAGCCTGTTTAGTTCACATAAGCGTCTGGAGAAGTAATATATTTGGTAGGCAAAACATTGTCTGACTGTCACCTTAAAGGACCTTCCTTTAGGTTTTAAATACATGTTGATCAGAATTATTCAGCTTTAACACTTTAAAAGTGAGTTAGAAAAATATCTATTTTTTTGTGCCCAGCTAATCTTTGGTTGCCAAAAGTAAACACACATACTTGTTACTAGTGTACAGAGTAGAACCTATAGTTTCCAGGTTTATAGTTAAAAGATTTAATTTAGGAAAATAATCAGAGTAAAGAAACGAAGGCGACAGACACTTTTTTTATATATTTATAAGCAAAACTACATTGTAATTTAAATTCTGTAGTCAAGTTTATTACATCTGTGTAATTGGTAAATTACTAGTATGCATTCTGTGTGAGGGTCTCACTGGTGTAACATCTAAGAGTGAAAGATAAGCCCATCAAAATACACAACTAACTGGGATAAAAAGTTTGACAGTTGTTGTCTTCCTCAGTGGTAAGGGATCAAGGATATAGGTGAGAGTGGTGTATTAGTTAGGAGCTCTATGTGGAAAAATTGTGTAGGCGCTTAACCATTTTTCTGGTCACTGTTTTTCTGAAAATTTGCCAAAGGGGTCCATGTAGCTGAGTAATCTGTACTGCATATTTTGATACAAGTGTAATTGGTCCAATTCCATTATCACTATGACTTTGAGTTGTGTTCCTTAATAAACTGAACCTCCACATTATGTGGGATTTTCATGAGTGCTCAGTTTTGCCCAGCCTGTTTCTTTTGAAGTCAGTGAGAGTTTTATCACTGAAGTCAATGGGCACAGAATCCGGCAAGTGCTGAATGCATTTGAAAATCCAACCCTAAATCTTGGAGACTTTGAATCAGACTAGATTTTTAAATCTCACAAAATCAGAGGAAGAATATCAGAGGCTATTCTGTGAAAAAGCCATTAAATATTTTTTTAAAATACACCTCTACCCCAATATAACACGACCCGATAGAACACGAATTCGGCTATAACACAGTAAAGCAGTGCTCGGGGGAGGGAGAGGCTTCACACTCCGGTGGATCAAAGCAAGTTCAATATAACGCAATTTCACCTATAACATGGTAAGATTTTTTTGGCTTCTGAGGACAGCATTATATTGAGGTAGAGGTGTAATAAACTATGGTTTTATGCCCTCTGAAGTCTGGTCATGCTGAGAAATGGACTGAATCTGACTCTTTATCCTTCTGTAATTATGTTCTAGATAATATTGAGTATCTAGATCAGTGGTCCCCAACGTGGTGCCCGTGGGCACCATGGCACCCACTGGGGCATTTATGTGCGCCCACCTAGTGCCCAGCAGGGGGGAGAAGCCGCAACCCTGCACCTGACGGGGACATAGAACTCAGGCTGGGAGCGTGGTGTTCTCTGTTCCCAGCAGTCGCAGGGCCTGCCTAGTGCCAAGCAGGGGAGACAAACTGCGGCCCCGTGCCTGCTGGAGACAGAGAACTCCAGGACAGCAGGCTGCGGGCACCAGTGTTCTCTGTCCTCGTGGCTTCTCTCTTCTCTCTGGATTCATATGTCATGTAATATTAAATATGATGTTTTTTGTATTATTTAATGTACAAATACAAAACAAGCATTGAAAAATTGTTAGCGCCCGCCTCACTCTTCTGAAAACATGAATGTGCTACCGGCCACAAAAAGGTTGGGGACCACTGATCTCGATGGTACAGGGATTGACCGTGTATAAATGCAAACATTGTCCAGTAGGTATCTGATCCAGAGAGGAAATATTTCTTAGAGGGTATCTTGTCATTCATGCTGAGTTGAGTTCTGATTTAGGCAATGATTTCAGTAAGTCAGTAGAAAACTAGCTAGAGTTTTTGCAAATCTGTTTTTAACTGCTGTTAACTGGATGGGTGGAAACAAAATCCCAGAATCTTTTGAAACTCAGCAGTTGGTCTTCTAATTTCTGACTTGCTTAAGGGCAAAGTGATGTTGCACAAGGCTGCCAAGATGAGAGCTGACCTGGAATATGATCAGATTAGCTAGAAATTACACTTCAGTGCCAGGCTGTCTCTCTAAAATGACTGATCTTTATACAGTTAGACAGATAATAGAAACCCAGTCTTTTAGCACTAAGGCAAAAATTCTTGTTCTAGAGCAGTGTATTTTAAACCAGGTATCTGGTTCAAAGATGTTTGTGACACAGTGGTGAAGAGTAAAGCATTTTTTGACCAACTAAAATTTTGAAAACAGCCTGCTTTTTTATCTTACTGTGTCAGATGTTTCTTTGGGGTAAATATTACTGTGATTAAACTTGCAGATGTTACCAGGGTCCCTATAAATTCTGCTATTACTGTAAAACCGTAGGTTGCTATTTAGGTAAGTAAAAAATGTGAATCTTAGATGTCATTAATATTTCAAAAATCTCTCTCAAAAAAAAAAATTGAGATGGTTCTAGAGCTTGGACTTCGAAACAGCAGCATAGGGAGAGCTCTGTCATCCATTGTAAAAGGAGACAAATTGGTTTCTCTGGGCTTGTCTATACTTGCAACACACAACGCTGCTGTAGCGCTTACTGAAGATGCAACCTACGTTGACTGGAGAGCTTCTCCTGGCAGCATAAGTACTCCATCTTCTGAGAGGCAGTAGCTATATCAATGAGAGAAGCTCTCCTGTCCACACAGCACTGTCTATAATGGAAGTTAGGTCAGTATAACTTTATCACTCAAAGATAAGTTTGTAGTGTAGACCAGGGCTCAGTGTAGGGAATGGCATACAGATCAGAAGTCAGAATTCCAGGAATTTGCCATTAGTCAGGCATGAAACCAGGGCCGGCTCTAGGGTTTTTGCCACCCCAAGTGGTGTGGTGGGGGGAAGCTGCGATTGCGAACTTCAGCAGCAGCTCCACCGTGCCTCCTCCTTCGGCAGCAGCTCCACCACGCCGCCTCCTTCGGTGGTAGGTCCTTCTCTCCGAGAGGGACCAAGGGACCCGCTGCTGAATTGCTGCCGAAGAGCCTGATATGCCTCCCCAAGCACCTGCTTGCTGAGCTGGTTCCTGGAGCCGGCCCTGCATGAAACAATAGGGATGAAAGATTGTTCTGAATTTCTTGATGGAAATCAAGTCTGTGAAGACAAGCAGCCATGTTTTGCACCAATTTATGTTTGGAATGTTGAGATGTAGAAAGTCTGTAAAAGAATTGCAAGCTAAATGAAAGAGGGATATAAATAAGTTTCAGAACAGTCAGGGTATTGTGTTCAATGCTGTGGAGTTGTAAGGCAGATTTATATACCTGGGAGATCTAGGGGTAAAACCAAACAGGTTACCTATATGAGTAAATAAGATTTAAATAAAGGAAATAAAGAGTTGGTAAGGAGTACTCTATCAGTTTGAATTCTAGTTTGGGATATACTGAGTTTGGGGGAAATAACCTATGATGCAGAATTTGAAGCAGGTAAATGTTAAGGCACGGGCTGAAGCAATGACTTTGGTATCCTCTGCATACAAGTGGTAGTCAAAGGTTGAATTCTCAAAGAATAGGTTCATGAGTGGGATGTGGGATAGGACTAGGTCCTGGAGAAAACCATCGTGAGGAGAGGTCTAAGTAGTGTAGAGCAAATGATGTTACCAGTTGCAAATGAAGAAACTAGCAAATGATTATGCATCCTGTTTATAAATATTCTTCTGTTGTTCTTTTTCTTACTATTTGAGCATGTAGACTGAGCAACTTTCTCCCATGTCACTTAAGATTACCTAATAGTCACTGACATTTTTGTCTAGCAACAACTGGGATTTCAGTGGCTCTGAACCTTAGTTCCATGCTAAACAAGTCTTGGAAAGAGCAACTGAAAACAGTTGCTATGGAGATGAGATTTAAGAAAAAAAAAAAATTCCCAACTTTCTCTTTGCAGTAGATGTTGCAGTGCTGGCTTTACAGATTATATTGGTAGTACTAAAGTCACCCTTGTTACTATCTATATTGCATCAGAGTCTGACTATAAAGTCAGATTTCAGATGCACAAGTGTGGACACTTATCAGATTACAGCTGTTCTTAGTATACATATTTTTAAAATAACTTACAATGATTGATACTGTAAAACTAAAAAAATAGCAATATAAATACAAGTTTTTATAATATGGGAATAACATTACACGTAAGGGATAAGGAAAACAAATTACCCCAATTATAGTGACTGTGCTAACTAACCTTTAAAATTGTAATGATTTTATTCATATAATTAAACAATACAACACAATAATGCAACTTAAATAAGGCACTTTGAGTTCTTAAGTGGTTCTTTATTTTTGTGATATGAATAAACCATTGCACAGTTATTATCTGGGTTTTGTTTTTTTACAGATGTGAATTAACATACATAGTGTGTTCAAAATTATAACCACTCTTGTCATACGAATCTGCGTTTTAAAGCTTCCCAAATAAATTGACATTAACCAATAGAACTATTTTTTTTGTACCAATGTGTCAGATGTCCACTGATGTCTGTTAAAAATTAATCTTAAAAAAGAAAAGAAAATTTTAAAGGTTTGACTTAATTCTAGATTGCCTGGCATTTGAGGTTTAAGCCCTGTTGAATCTGTATTTCAGGAGTCAAAATATGTAACATTGCCTTGATTTTAGGCATCTACTATATGTATAGATGCAGTGAGTATAGTTATACCAAGGAGATCTGAAAATCTGCTTATTTCAAATGTGATTTCTTTGAATGAAGATTTCCTCTCTCAGTCCATCTTTTCCTTTCATTTGATTTTGTAGTGAAATGTTAATGTTACATTTGATATCCAAGTCTTAAATAATGGCATTGTCACAAGTATAACTGAATGTGGCCTCCTGCAAAACTTCATTCTGGGAACCATGAAATCCCTCATAAATTTGACCATTTGGGCTCTGCTGTTAGAAGCAAACATGTATGGCTGTGCTCAGCTGATACTGTTTGTAGATCTTTGCAGTTAGGTCTCTTAAAGTGTGAAGTGAATTTTAGATTATCCCAGAAAAACAAATTTTAGATACTAATTTTTAAATATATGAAGATTGTAGTTACTAAAAAGAACACTACTTTGATTTACAATGTAAATTTTAGTCTTGATAAAAACACTTTAAGTTCAAACACTAATTTTCATTCTTCCCTCTTACCCCCCTCCTGTCATCGACAAGATTACAGGCACTGATCTTTACTGTCCTGGAGAAAGTTTTGTAATGTCCTGAAAACTGAACCCACCCGCTAATTAAAGACTAACTAAATACCTCCATGCTCTCGTAATTGCTGGTGGAAAATATGTATCTCATTACTGTCCACATATTGTCCACAATACAATGCCCAGATCTGTCCTCACAGTATGCTGTTGCTGGATTCATCTTCCCTGTAATGGTTAGAGACTGGATGCTCTGGATTCAAGCCACAGATCAGTTTTTCCCATATTCTCCTTGCACTGATTTAAAGGACTCTAAGGCCTATCCTGCAATGGTGTAAAGAGCCTCCTATACCTCATATAAACCAGAAGGGTCAGGTCTTTGTACAAGACTATACTAATGCTGTTAGAATCCATGTATTTTTAGAAGGGAGAACTAGAAGCTTTTCATGTGAGGCTTGTTTTCTCTACAAGTAGGCAGGTAAAATTAATATTGATGTTAACCGTAACTGTTTCCAGATTTTATGATCTAGTTTTGTTAAACTACGACTTCATTTTCCTGAGGGGATAGCGTTACCTATCAGGGAGAGCCTGTCTGAGCCCCCTTTCTAGAAAAATCCAGAGAGGACAACAAAATAATCTTGGGAATTATGAGAGGGCAACTCAGCGTCTAATACCTTTAGTTTCTCAGCAAGAGACTTCAAGGAAAAAGATTCTTGTGGGGCTAGATTTATTAAACCTTCATCAGAGTAACATCCTAATTTGACAAAACTGATTGACAACAATTTTGATATTTTCTTTCCTTATTTCTGTATGTATTTTATCACGATATAAGAAATAACTTTAAATATATCTTCAGTGACCATAAATATAACTAACTTGGATCAGTATATCTATAAAACTTAAAAGTACCAAAGTTTAAAATTATTTTACAATTAATTGATCCTTCGGCACAACCTTAAAGGTATACTGCAGTGCAAAACCAAAAACTGAGTTAAACACATTTCTGTGCTCAGTGTCCCCACTAACGAGCCCAAATTAAGTTTTCTCTAACTCTTTATAAGATTTTCCACTTCTTTGAATTTCTCTTGGTACTTCTGATTCAGTGAATATAACAGAATAGAACATTGGGGATAGGAATTTGCTGTTGCTATCAATTTTATTTGGAAAGCACTCAAATATGATGGTAACAGTACAAAATCCTAGAATGGGTGGAACATTAGATAGTAGCACAAATCCCAGTAAGCCTCCTATCTGAGAATAATGCATGCCGAGATACATCCAAAATGTCAGGAAACACTGAGGATTTCAAATGAGGAAACATTTTATTTTTCAGATTGGGTAAAATTTATTTCCATTCTCAGATAGTCAGGCTAATTGAGGCATTGAGCACACAGAGTTTGGGTTTCTTTACACTTCAAACTCTACAGATGCACTGCTGTAACACTTCAGTGTAGACACTAACTGTGCCAATGGGAGAGGTACTGTAGCATAGGTAATCCAGCTCTCAAGAGGCAGTAGCGTCATTGATGGAAGAATTCTTCAATCGACCTATCACTCCCTACACTGGGGGGGTTAAGTTGGCTTAACTACATTGCCCAGGGGTGTTGATTTTTAACACCCCTGAGTGATGTAACTGGGTTGACCTTGTGTAGCCCAGTGTTTGAACACTTCTTTATTTTTTTAATTTTTGCCCTTCATTTGTCCTGTAATTCTACTTTGACTGGGAATCTTCTTAGCTGAAAAAGAAAAATGTCTACCTTTTTTTTCCTCAGTTCTTCAAAGAAGAATAAAGAAAAAAAAACCCTGTATATACCCATATATATTCATTATTTGAATCCCTTTTGATATTGTAAAATTTATTGTATAGGCAAGCTAGAGTTATATTTAAAAAAAAAAAAAAAAAAGGGTACGGTTTGAAACACCTAATCCTACAGGCAGGCAAAGATGAACCACAGGGGAAAGCATGTAGGTACTGAGAAGTTCTGCTAAGCCAAAGCCTAGACTGCAGCTTCGCTTCTGTAAAGTAAATTTTCCCTATGTGACATGACTCTGGGGATTTTATTTTATTTTTTATTTTTTTAAGACCTTATACCAGTGGGATAAATAGATAAAATTTGCTGAAACCTCAGTAGATCAAGGAATTTTTTTACACACACACACAATTTGGGAAACAGGAATCACTGACTTTTCCTAAGTGCCATAACTTGAAAATGGCCTGTCCAAGTAACCTAAGACTTCCCCAGAATCCCTGCTCTGAAGCAAGACACAGCATACAAATCTTCAGTCACAAAGGGGTTTTTAGTTAATTGGGCAGAAGGAGTTGGACTATAGGCCAAAAAGGGGCTGAATATGATCACTGTCTTCACAATATGAAGAAACTGAGTGAAGGAGGAGTTACTATTAAACACAGAGGTCTTAATCCTTAGCCCTGGTCCAGCTACTTTGAATTGCTGAGGGTTCTTCCTGATTTAGGGAAATCCTTGGTCGGCTAAAGCCGATGTAGCCTGCTCTGTTCTCCCCTTCCTCATCCGCACTCTAGGAGGGGAGGTGGGGGTAGAGCACAAGGGCACTATATATGATTTGCCCCATATGTGGTGCCTCATAGGACTGTAGCATCTAGAGCAATATGGAGCAATCCTTAGGCTGCTCAAAGTTACATCTGGGGCAGTTACAGCCAAGGAGCAGGGGAAGCTAAAAGGTGACAGATGCGGATCCAGAAGCAAGAGAAGTACAGAAAAGAGTGCTGAATGTTTTTTCTTTTGTACAGCCTTTTAATACACTTCTGTGTGAATCAGCATTATTAATTCTGAATTTTGCTTGCTTTTGATTTTCACCATAGTATCTAGCTTTCTGCTTTAATGTCAGGTAAAACTCCTTGGATTTGGTAAAGTGCCTTGCTTAAAACAGTTGATGTTAAATACATGTGTTCATCATGAAATCCAGATGACTGAGCAATTCAGCTAGTTTTCTTAAAATGATTTGCTATCTTTATGCAGCTATGATTTGTATTGTAAAGCTAAGTTTTTCTTCAACTATATTTTGATCTGGGTAATTTGATTCTTAAATAGTCATGGCTAACACTATAATTTGTATTTTTTTTTAATTCCAACTTTTGATGGAGAATTAGGTTAGCTTGTGTAATTTTTCAAGTTTTAGCTCTTTAATTAAAACAACTATTTTATTTGTTCAATATATTAAATTACTATTACTATGAAAATTGGTGTCTGATAAAGTAAGCTAAAAGCTTTTCTCCCCTTTTAATTTTTTCATATTAACATTACATTTGGTATCTAAACACTTAGTAGATTTATTCTTGTGAGCCTGCTTAGTTGGAACTGTCAGGTAGCAGTGTAAAGTTTTTGCTGTTTCTCAAACTGAGGCTTGCCTTCTTGAGGGCTGTGATTGCTTGTAAGCACACATGGAGGTGCAGATGAGGAGGAGGGTATTTATTTCTTGCTAGGTTGGTTTTGAAGAGGGATTTTAAAATTCTTAACATTGACCAGAGCTGCACCTGTGGTGGTCTCTCCTTGGAGAAGATCAAGCAAGAAATAGGTTAATTTTTCTTTCCATACTCTTACATATAAATGTCCATACTTAATTAAAAAATAAGTGCAGGTGATTTGGTTGTTTTTTTTTTTTACATTTACATTGCCAGAATTCTGATATCTGAACCAAAGGGAGGAATACTATAGCATTTGGGGCATCTGGTCTAGAAATGAAATACCAGTGCATTGTAAAGTTACTTTCCCTTCAGTATGGACAGCCTTGTTCTTTAACTTAGCTTTCGAAAGTTAGGTCTGTGTAAAAGGTTTGTCCTGTTGCTGGATTTATTTTGCTAATTTTTTTCTTCTTAGAGCAAATTTACTAAAACAGCCTTCTGTGGCATCCTTTGACTTTGATTGCCTTAATATCCATTGTCATGAGTATGAGAGGGCATTTTAAGCTTAAAGTAGCCGTATTACAAGGTACAATTAGGATCAGCATTTAAAATTCTGGTTATATTTGTCTTGTGCTAGCTACCAAATATGGAGTGTAGGCTTCAAAAATCTAGTTCATCTTAATATGGTTTGACAGATGTGCAGTTTTAGTTGCAAAGTTTTGGGTTGGGAGAGAGGGGAGGTGTGGGATAACTTCAGCATGGCATTTTTTCAAACATTTTTCATGTGCTTAGGTGCATCCAAGCAGAAGTCAAGTTCCCTGCAGGTAGCAGATCAGGACCTACTGCCACCTTTTCACCCATACCAGCCTTTGGAATGCATAGTAGAAGAGACTGAAGGCAAGCTGAATGAACTTGGACAAAGAATTAGTGCTATTGAAAAAGCACAACTTAAATCATTGGAATTAATTCAAGGTGAACCTTTGAATAAAGATAAGATTGAAGAACTTAAAAAGAACAGAGAAGAACAAGTACAGAAGAAGAAGAAAATATTGAAGGAGCTGCAGAAGGTGGAAAGGCAGTTGCAGATGAAAACACAGCAGCAGTTTACCAAAGAATATTTGGAGACCAAAGGTCAGACAGATACACCACTTCCCCTGCAGCAGCAGTGCCCACACACAGGTGTCTTCCCAGAAGTGGAAGGAGATGAGGGTCTACCAGAGGAAAACTTTTCAGAGTTACCTCAGGTTGACACATTCTTATCTAAAGATGATGAACAACAACAGTCTTCACCACCTGCTGAACAAATAGAGTTTGTTCCTATCCAGGCATTGTCAACACCGCAATGTAATTTTTCCAGTAACTTAGGTTATAATGCAACAGATTCTCTTGACCTTCAGAAAGTATTAGGTAATCAGCAAAATGTAGGACAGCAGCAGCAAATTGCTGGACATGGGCAGGGGCTGTTAGTTCAAGAACCAGACGGATTAATGGTTGCCACTCCAGCACAGACGCTTACCGACACTCTTGATGACCTAATAGCAGGTGGGTTAAGAAATATACATATTTTTGCATTAACTTGTGTGCTCAGTTTCCCTTTCTCTCCTCCCCTCCAAAAAGACATCTTGCGGTTTTCCAATTTGGGAATACATGCTTAAGAACATTTAGTTTCTTATTAGTGCTATTAATCTTTAGACACTTCCAAATTCTAACATGAGGTTTTTTCCCTGTTTTGCCAAATTGCTGAAGACAAAGTGCTAAACTTCCTTTTATTGGAGACCTATTTTGGCAGCCCCTGTAGCCTCATCTTTTTTTATGATACTTTAAGGAAATCTTGTTGTGAGCAATTAGAAGTTGCCATTAGGAAACCTGAAAATGACTAGTTTTTGTTTTAAGTCTTCTATAGAATTTTGCATATAACCCTACGTGGATTTACTCAGTGTGGCAGTTGTCTCTGATGAAGTATGAAAACGTTTTTTGTCACTTGTACTGACAAATGTACCACTGTCCTGTCTGCTGGAAGCATTGATACAGTTTAAACACAGTCTAGACTCTAAATACAGATGCAAGACCATCTGTCCCTTTAGTGCTTATTTATAAAATTGACTTATGTTTTCAGAATAAATTTCTAAACATCAGTTGTTAAAGTAATATGATTACTGTTTTACAAAATTTAAAATGTGGCATGCTAGGATCAAATGGTGGTGGACCCACAAGATCAATATGTTACATTGGCTGTCTGGATGAAAAGCAAAAATCAAAACATTCCTGGCCTTGCCAATAAATGTATGAAGATACAAGTAGAGATGAATCAAGGTTTCCGCCACATAAGGTTACACTTGCTAGCCACGTTGTGGAAAGAGGTATCATCTTTGTGGAGTTCGCTTCAGGTATCTAGCTGAGATTTCTGTTTTTTTTTGTTGGAGGTGTGAAAGATCTAAATATGTAGCCACAATTATATTCATGGGCAGGTCAGTGCTGACTGTCCTGCTTTTAGTTTATTTGTTTTTGTTTTTAATCCAGCATTTCTCACCTCTTCTCAACTCCTTTCGTCTGTCCCTTAGTCTTTATTCTCCTTTCTCTTTTCCTCTTCAGTTAGTCACTGCCCTGTCCTCTTAATTTCATCTCAAGCTTTTCAGAAATGTCGAGTAAGACTCTTTGCTGAGTCTCACAGGAACCTCCAAACTAGTAACTTGCCAAAGCTGAGTACATGTATTGGGATGGACAGCAATTTTGCAGTCTTCCCTCAAGCCCTACTGGATACTGTTGGATGATTGTGATAAGTGTTACAAGATTAACTTCCTCCAGATGGTGATGTATAACTTCATTCAAAGAAACTCTCTAGTATGTGAGGGAGAGAGGAATGTAGGTCCTGCTTTGACATTTTTGTTGTCCCTTGTTACCCCAAGTCATGTTTCTGCAGAGCTTTAGAGATGAGTTAATTTACTTTTTAACAGGAGAAAACCTGGATTATTCTTGAATGTTCTTACTGAAAATCTAATTCGAAACTTCAGAGTACAGTGAGGAAAATCTTGTGTTTAATATGTCATTTACAAGAGCTGAATGTTGGGGTTGGATATTATTGCTATAACATGTTCTGTATGTATGTATACCACAAATCTCTAAATGGATCATACAATGTACATTGAAATCCTTAGTAGTCACATTTTAAATCACTAGTTATATGGTCTTCATTTATATATAATGTAACTTCAGTAGCAAAAGGAGAACTTGTAGTGATCAACTCAGTAATAGAATGAAGTCTAGCTGGTTTTTATACTTGTTACATTTTATGTAAGATACACAAAGTAACTAAATTTCAAAACTTATAA
This sequence comes from Chelonoidis abingdonii, assembly GCF_003597395.2. NCBI lineage: Eukaryota > Metazoa > Chordata > Testudines > Testudinidae > Chelonoidis > Chelonoidis abingdonii. The sequence goes on along the minus strand of NC_133775.1, from coordinate 73,880,045 downwards.
CATAAATAGCTTAGTCTTTTAACAGTATGTTATTTTGTACTTACATTTCCTAAATTTTGTTAGCTTGAAAGTGAAATATGAAACATACAGAATGTTTACTATTTAAAAACCTCAACTTGTTTATATGACACAGACCTAATGGATATTTTGTCTAACTAAAAACCCTGTCATTTTGTTCAGAATGTGCAGTATTTAACAAAGTGACCATGCATATCCTACTTATTATCAATTAATATCATAAAACTGATTTACTACAGAGTCTAATCAATTAAGAATTTTTCTTAATGAAAATTATTTTTTCTATAAAAGTGAAGTTTTTACTTGTATTTCTATAGATATTGTTAGTGCTAGTTAAATTTAGTAAAGTGCCACAACTATCTTATCTTAATATATTTCCAATAATACAACCATGAGTGGAGTTTAGAAATCCAGCTACATATGTTGTTGCTACTGGTAGTAACAAAATTGTTGCTCCACAAACATGTATTTTCTCCTGATTTTCTTAAATGTAAGTTAAACTTTCTGAAGATGATTGGAGAGATTTTAGTTACTTTGCTCTGGTTATCAAGAATCATTATTGTGATACATCTTTTAGTAGATTAAACCCTCAAAGTCATGGGCTCACATCTTATCATGAAGTTACATGCATTTGTTTAAAAATCTGCAAAGCATCTTAAAACATGCGTTCACCCTAATTTCACATTTTATCCATATTCAAGATGCTTTTGAACACTGCACCCTGGCAAGTTTGCAGATCAGATTACGGTGCTGTTTTATATGGAAGTTGTTTTGCAGCAGAAAATATGGAAATCAAGAAGTCTTGTATACATAAACCACATTAACAGATGTTTATGTGTAATGGCAATTGCTACCAAGTTCAGTGTTTCTTGAAAGCCTTTTTTTTCTTTAAGTTGTCTTGGGGAAATCTCCCATAATTTCACTACCCCTGGTAGAACTGCACCAGTGATAGCAACTGTGGAAGCATTAATGTAGAAAGAGATTCAGCGTTTTTGCCATTCTGTATGGTAACCCAACTCAAAGCAGGTCTACTTGACACAATGGCAAAAATACTGACAGTGACTGGGGCCCTGATTACACTAATGCTTCCACTGTCACCAGTGGTAATGCAACAGTGGCAGACTTCTCAAAGGTCGCATTTAGACAAGGCCTAAGTATGGTAGCATGAACTCTCTCCAAGGAATGTCTTCATTGAGCAATTTAGATATTAAATGTCATCATAACTCATATCGTTATTGGCCAGCCTGGTAGTTTAGTGCATCAGCTAAAGGGAACAGGAGTACTTGTGGCACCTAAAGGGAGGCACTGCTATGATTCATAGGGCAGCTGGTGTTAGGGGAGGTTTGTTTTAAGTTCTAACTTGGAGTTAGAGGTCTAAATTTCCCTGATTACAAATATAATAGTTAAAGTTACTCACTCTGTATTCACCTTAATGAATTCTGTGATCTTGCATACCATTTGTGCTGTAGTAATTAAGCAGAATTTGGAAAGTTAAGATGAACTCATAAATTCAGAGTGAATGCGGTTGAATTCTCCTTAATCATGAAATATAAACTGAATTCCTTTAATAGCTTTATGGAAAGCACACATCTAATTCTGAATCCTTTCACTGATTCTTGCAGGGTTGAATTGGATTTTATAAAGGTGAATTAAACTATTACAGTTCTTCAGCATGTAAAATATTAAGAATTAGTGCTTATTGCATCTTCTGAGACTTGATATGTGAACATAGGTTGACACAGTTTTCAGACTTCATTGTACATTACTCCACTGCAGTACAAATTTTGGTATACTAAAGGTTACATGCTATGTAATTTGGATTTTTTTGTAGTTCATATTGCATGCATACATGAGTAGGTTTCTCAGTTAGCCGCATTAAGTTCAAAGCTTTTTGTTGACTTCCTCGGGACAATGATGCATCCACTTGTTGCCACTTTCTGTATAGTATTAAATGTACTAATATTGCTCTTGTCAGTTTGTGCTGGTCAGTCACCCTTTTCATTCAAAATACAGATTTTCTGCACCTCCCTTCTGTCTGGAATTCTTTCCCTAGAGAGATTTAGTTGGACTGAATCTGAATTTATAAATGTAAACTTTCAGTTTGCTGAATGCTTGTGTAGTAACTCTGCAAACTTTTTTTTTTTGGCTCTGAAATCCATGCTTGTGAAATGATTCCCCAAAATTGATGTGTTAACTTTTATTTCTGGAATCATTGTTAAAGATGACTTCTGGGCAACTGCATTATGAAATACATAACCATTTGGAATAATGCTGGTCACCAGTGTAATCCAAAGTGGGAAATGTTGAAGCATAATGTGAAAAGTAACAATTATATACAAACACACTCCTATTTAAAGTAACACTGGTTAAATGTTGTTCAATCTGAACCTAGCAGACAGCTTATCATTCATTTTAAAAGATTAATAGGTCACAATATGGTGGTTGATTGCTATAATAGGATTTTAAAATAGTGTGAGATTTTTTTTTAATTCCAGGAAAAGCTCTTATAAAAGAGACTTATACAATACTGAAGTACAAATTTACATTCATGGAAAAAAACAAAATGAATCTAAATTATTAGTCATGTTTAGTCATATTACAGGAATATGAGGTATATTTAGTAGTTCATAAATATAGCAGTTGGAGTCTAATTTTAACTTCATACTACAACTGTCAGATCAGCCACAATCTCTCTTTGCCTTAGCTCCTTTTAATGCTTAAACATGCTATGAACCTGGCATTTTATTCAAGATCATCACAGTTTGTTCCTAGTCTGATGCCCTGTAATCGGGTTTCCCAAACTAAAAAATACCAGTAATATCTCTTATACTGCGTAGGATTGTTTACTAAAGTTTATTAGTGAAGATTAAAGAAAATACATTTTGTAAAAGTTTTGGGCCTTCATAAATTTACGAATATCTAAATGAAGCCCTACAATCAGAAATGTCATTTAAACTTCAGACTTATTCAGGCAACAAGCTTATTGAATATGTTGTAAATAACAGTATAGGTTGAACCTCTCTAATCTGGCACCCTCTGGTCCGGCAACATCTGTGGTCCAGCATGTTTTTATTTTGTTTTTTATGCTGAATCTACTTATTTCCTTGTGCCAGTACAGAAAAATTGTGTAACAACTCTCACTTTGTTATGAAGAGAGCCAATAAGCCTTGGCTAGACGGCATTGCAAGCGTTGTGCTGTTTATTCGCCTCAGCGAGATAAAAATAGAGAAACCTGCTACTACAATATTGACCTCCCGTGGTTCAGCAAATTCTCTGATTTGGCACCAGTCAGATCCCAAGAGTACCAGACTAGAGAGGTTCAATCTATATTCTGTACAAGTATTACCAGTGTATTTTGTAGGGAAGGATCTAAAATCAGTGCAGTCACAAAATAAATATTATATAGAGCCTAAATTGCGTGAGGTAAAACTTATTTTTAATTATATATATTGATAACTATATTTAGTCAACAAAAAGGTATATACTTCCTAATGAAATGATAGAAGTGTATCTAATCCTCTAAAGTAAATTGTGTGCCTATGTCTGTGTTTTGGAAGTAAAGCAGCAAACTTGGCTTCCATGTCACTAAGTTTTTGTGTGTTTGTGCTATTGCCCAGCACCCTGTAACTTTCCGTTTCATGAATGGAACATACCTACTCCAACTGAATCATGCACATTTTCTCAGAGGCCTGTTAAAGATCTGTTAAAACAGATTTTTTGGGGGCGGGGACCCTCATTCTCATGGTTCAGTACCACACAAGTTTACTGAAGTACATCAGTATAGAGCTCTTTCAAGTTTCCTGTTCCATTCATCAGGGACTAAAAATACCAGGGCTACTTTTTGTAATGCTAGGAGTTTGCCCCAGTGTCCTTGAACAAAATCTCCCTTCCCCCCATTGTTCAATATTCTGTGCTCCACTGAGTTTGCTGCCCTCCCATTTTGGAGGTGGTTGTACTTCAGTGGTGCTGTGTAGTTGAAGTGATTTTGCATTCTTCAGGAGTATGTTGAAAATATAAATTTTTGTGAGGTTTATAAACTGGGTTAGAAGTTATCCAGAAAAGTATGGCTTTTTTTCTGCTTATGAAATGCCACCAAGAAGGGATGAATTTTTCCTCCTGCTCTTGTTCTTCAGTGTAGCAAAGATTTCCCCTAGCTTATAGTGGCATGTATTTTTTATAAAAAAGATACCACTAAATCTGTTTTATCCTATCTGAACCTCTATTTTGCAGAATTCCACTTGATCTTTTTGCCTCTAATCCCATTATCTTTTGCCATAGCAATGTAGTTTAAGATTCATACCATCTTTTTAATTTTTGTACAGTGTGCTGCTCCTTTACATATTATCTTAATACCATTACTGCAAAGCTGTGCCACAAGTGATAGCCAAAGTGGATATAGTGCTACATGTTCATATTGCTGTTCCTCAGGAACACAGTAATTTATCTAATATCATAGGTTAGAACCACACTAGGATTTAGTCATTTAAAAATTGCCCTGAACTTTCTGTAGCAAATTGCTAAAATAATTCTTGGGAAGTCAAATGAAGGATATAAATGATTCCTTAAGCAAGTGTTCCTTTTAGTTCAATTGATTTTGGACTTTAAAAAGAAAATGGTGAACTCCTCTCTCATTCCTGCAAAATCCTGATTGGAAGCCAGGTATGGTATGACCAGTCTTTGAGAATGAGTTTCCATGCTCTGCAAGTGAGACCAATAACTGACCTGCTTTTCTATGGTAATGTTCAGAGTTGTAGACATATTTGACTCTGGGTGTAATATCAGTACTAGCTGATTAAATCTGGTCCCATACAAAATATTTTGTTAAGATGCGTTGAGAAATACTTGTGGTATGACGGTCCTTCCTTAGAACATGTAATTGAATATAAAATTTGGCCTTAACGAGCCTACTAATTGCTATTAACATATGTTTGCTATTCAGTGAACTACATCATCTTCAGGATATGATCTTCATAGAGAGGTTATTCTTGATAGTGCAGATTACATTAACAGTTCTCATTGGTCAAATATCAGGTTTGGCAACCAGCCAACAAATGTGGCATCACAACAGGTGTCCAGAAGTTTACAGGAATCTAAAATTTTGCAAACAGTAATTGTCTTTTAGCAATTATTGGGGAGGAAATCAATTATATCAGATATTTACAATCTTGGTGGTTAGAGTTGACTTTGAACCAGTATGGAGATTTCCATTAATGCACAGAGTTTAACAGTTTTTGTCCTGTGAAGAGATTCAGTCCTGGTCATTTGATTTTTAGATTTTGATGGATCTGCATTAAAGTTAAATGTAATCTATTACTAAGAAGTCTTAAAAACAAATTAAATGTCTGAAGTACTTTTTCCTTTTTTCTCCCTCCAAAGAAAAGGTTGTAAAATACCTCTTCAGAAGGATGCTATTAGCTTATATTAGGGAAAAATCAGTCCTTAGTGTCTTACTGTTTTTTTGCAAAATATGAATATTTTTAAATCCACTTAACTTTAGCACTTAATAGTGTTTTGAACATGTAGAGGATTCATTAATGTAAAATACTGTTTAACACCCTGCTGAGGGAGGTAAGTATTAATGCAGAGGTTCTCAAACTGGGGGTCGGGACCACTGAGGGGGTCGTGAGGTTATTACATGGGGTGGGGGCGTGAGCTGTCAGCCTCCACCCCAAAGCCCATTTTGCCTCCAGCATTTATAATGGTGTTAAATATATAAAGTGTTCTTAATTTATAAGGGAGATCGCACTCAGAGGCTTGCTGTGTGAAAAGGGTCACTAGTACAAAAGTTTGAGAACCATTGTATTAATGCATATTACGTAGATGAAGCATAAGACCTTTGTATCTGGAAACTCATAATACAAACTTGATGTGTTCACAAGGTGCTTAGCTTTTGAGGTGAAGTGAACTCCATTTGAGGCCAGGTATAATGCACTACTCCTTTTACACTGTAACTAAACTTCATTGCTCACCTTTGACTCATGCACTGGAATGTGAGCCCTAACACTAAACTGAATGCCTTTGGGACTGTAACTGAAAACTTCTATTTCAAAGGCTCGGTTTTTATGTTTTTTAAACAAGTTATCCTGGCTTTAAGAACTCTGTTGGGTTCTTCCAAAATCTGCTCCACTTGTGAACATATCATTTGTATTTCAAATACCTATAACCAAACATCAGAATGTATTATCACTAAATGATGAGTGTGTCCTACTGTTTCTGATCTTTCCAGTAATTTAATCTTTATCCTATGTCATTAATTGATACACTCTATTTTCATTCAGTGGTTTAATTTTAAATCCTTTCCATTAGTGAATAACAGTTCATGGTAAAACTGCTGAAGTTTCTGTTTAGAAAACATTCTTATCACATTTTCATATTCCATCTTCCATTACTACAGAGAACATTGGCACTGGGAAAAAAAAATTCCTGCTGCTTATTTCCCATCTGAACTCATCATGAACCTCTGTCATTATAAGAGCTTGCTCCAGAAATACTATAAAACATTACATGCTTTGGATTAATTTTGCACTCTTACTGGTTAGAACAAATCACTTGTTTCTCTAACTGGCCAGAGCAATTAGCGTACAATGCAGAAATCTGGTAGTGCTGTGAGATGCAAATTTTGATGTCCAGAAGTGGTTTTCATACCAGATTTTAATTCTCTAGATCTTGTCTTTTATATTATAATAAAAGGTATTGAAATTTTTCAACTAGAAACAAGGTCATTAGGGACCTTTCCTGTCCATCTGGTTTATGTCAGAGCCCTTCAAATTTTTTGGGATCTTCCCTTCAAAAATACTATGTAGCGATGATCCATCCGTGTGTTGTGAGGCCAAGACTGAGCTCTGACCCTGGAAAATACTCATCATGGTGTTTCTGGCCTTTCTGCTATTTGCTCCTAGTCTTTTAATTTTAGCACTGTATGTAAATATAGATAATTCTTAGTTTCAAACCTCAGTTCAAATTGTGGAAAATTTAGAAAATAAAATCTCACTATTTGTATGTGTTTAAACTAAGTCTTTAGTGGAGATGGAATTTTGCAGCCCTGTCGTCAAAAGTTGCGTCACAATACATACAATTTTAAGGAAAGGAAATACTTAAATTGTCTATGTGCCTGTCTTGCCATCTTCCTATTTTTCCCTCTGTTAATTTGTTGTAACCAGAATTATTCTTGGAACTCACTTCTACTCTTCTCGCTTTAGTTGTTGTCTTACCTAGAAAATTAATGAAAGTGCTTACTACACTTTATATGAAATAGTTCTGATATATTCTTTGTTTCCTAACTTTTAGATTATGCTTTTATCATAAATCCTTTACTGTTGTCTGCCTAGAATGAACACTGAACTGTCACTGCTGAGGTTACAATAGTAGATTATTATCTTCATGGTTGTGTGCAGAGAAATCATTTGCAGATTAATCTATTAAAATAAGCTTTCTGACCCAAACACAGTTTGGACGTGACACTTGCATTATATTCTACAAACTACATTAAATAGCATAGTTTTTTCAGAGACATTTAAAGCTAAACTTTTTTAGAAAATGCATTCTTATAGTATTAAGATTCTATAGTACAGTACTTTTTTCCATTTAAAGTGCTCAATTCTCAAGAGTGGAATAACAGTGTTAGTGTTAATGTTTTTCAGCTGTGAATAGCAGAGTGCCCACTGGCTCCACTAGTTCCTCTCACACTACGGAATCCCCTGCACCCGAGCCCTGTGCACAGACACCAAGCAATGTTGGCTCTCAGTCTGTGCTCCCCATGTATCCTTCAGTTGATATTGATGCACATGTAAGTAATTTGGCTACAGATTTATCTGCTTTACTCTGACTTGTTTTAAAATTTAAAATAAAATGTCAGTCTAGCAGTAATTTGTTTTTAAAAAGTTGACCGTTTTCTGTGCTAAAAACACTTGCCATTTACAAATGTCAACTTCTTTTTCTCCCCACCATGAAGACGGAGAGTAATCACGACACTGCACTGACCCTTGCATGTGCAGGAGGTCATGAAGAGCTTGTGTCTGTATTGATAGCACGAGGTGCCAATATTGAACACAGAGACAAGAAGGGTAAGCTACCAAAAAATAAAAAAAAATCCCTACAATTTGAGCTCAAAGTTCACGTTAAAATGGGATTGAGTGCTCCATTCATCTCAGTGGGTGTTCTCATTCCCTCCTTCCCTCACCTTCCAATCCCCACGACTGTGCTTGTGAGCCTGTGCTGTGCACCAAGCATGCCCATTCTCAGCTCCTCACTCTGGCCCCAGTACTGCATGCTTCAAGCATGCCTACTCTCAGTTCCACATCCAGAGGGGCAGGACTTCTCTAGATGCCAGCTCACACAGGTGTGTGAGAGGATGCGGCTCAGGCCCCATCCTGTCGAAGGGGCAGAGCATCCTCAAATCCTGGGGCGCGAACATAGGGTAGTTGGGAGAGCAGCTCAGTCTCCAGATCCCAGCTTTCATGTTGGGAGTCTTGCAGAGCCATTCAAACCCTCTGAGAAGGAATGGGGCCCCCAGATCCTTGTGCTTGTGCACAGGAGAGGCGAATGTAAGATTAACAGCCCCCCTTTCCTTTCTCTGCCACAAATCTTCTCCCTTCCCCTACAACCCATTCTAATTTATGCCCCTTCCTTCGCTGTCTCAGCCCCCACACCACCAGCATTGCTACCACAGTCATTTTCCTTCACTGCTCTGACCCCACTGTTCCATAGTTCCCTACCTGTGCACCAAAAAAAAGTTACAAGCATCTAACAATATTATGAGTGCCTCATGTTAGTAAGCTCTTTACCAGGAACATATGCCTTGATTATAAGCACACACAGGTCCCTTGTTCAGGAAACATGATTACATAATCCTAACTGTCTTTCATCTTCCCTCTAGTTAATCAATGCTAATTGATTGATCAGTGCTGGTGCGCAGCTATGCTAATACTTAGTGTGGAAAAATAGCAACATGCCCAGCAGCCATTATTGGGTATCTGCATAGAGCATGTATAATGTATTATCTTTCAGAAAATAATTAAAAGCTTCTTCTAAATTAGCTGTATAAATTAGCAGGTGCACATTTCCCAAAAGTAAAACAAAAACCAGCCTCTTAACAGAGATGGTTAGTAGCAGTGTGCCACAGATCATTCTCAGCTTTCAGCCAAGGGAAGGGTTTGAATTTACAATGTGTGAGGGTGGCTAAGATTGTGATCATAGCACGTCTCCTTGGGCCACCAAATTTCTGTGACAGTGTGCTCGGTGCAAACCCTCTTGTTGAGGCTTGCTGCATGTGTGCATTTCAATTTCTTTGGCTGATGCATTTTTAGCATATACTGTTACAGGGACCCAAACTCTTCCTTTAATAACATTTTTCAGTATTGCTCCCCCAAAAGTGGCAGCGAGTATCATGCACTAAAGTTATAAGAATCTGACTGTGAAATGTCTTTTGTGGGGGCTGTATCTGAGGAACCCCTTAATTAAATGACCCCAAATTTGGGCCACTAGCTGTGCCCGTCATCCTATGAGGCACAGCAAGTTTTAAGACTATTTGAGTAAGAATGTGGATGTTAGAGCTCTTAGAAGAATCAGCCTTCAAACAAAGCTCTTCTCAACCTCAATAATAGCAGAGTTGTCTATGTGCTATAATACAGTACCCTAAGACTATTGGGATACATTTGGAATTAATCTTCTTGTCTGTGGATAGGGCCTCACCAAATTCATGGTCCATTTTGGTCATAGTCATAGGATTTTTAAAAATTGTAAATTTCATGATTTCAGCTATTTAAATCTGAAATTTCACAGTGTTGTAATTGTAGGGCTCTTGACCCAAAAAGGAGTTGTGGAAGGGTTGCGGTATTGCTACCCTTACTTCTGTGCCACTGCTGCTGACAGCAGTGCTAGGCAACTGAAGAATGGTGGCTGCTGGCTGGGAGCCCAGCTCTGAAGGCGGAGCTGCCACCAGCAGCAGCACAAAAGTAAGGATGGCATAGTATGGTATTGCCACTCTTTACTTCTGCGTTGCTGCCTGTACAGCTGGGCCCTCAGCCAGCAGCCACCACACTCCAGATGCCCAGCTCTGAAGGTGACAGCACAGAAGTAAGGATGGCAATACCGTGACCCCCTAAAATAATCTTGCGACCCCAGTGCAACTCTCTTTTGAGTCAGGACATCCAATTTGAGTGAAATCTGTACAGTATAAGGTAAAAGTGCACACGACCAGATTTCATGGTCTGCGACATGTTTTTCATGGCCACGAATTTGGTAGGGCCCCATCTATGGATGATCATTCTGATATTTGACCCAGGTATTTGTTGAATTAATCCATTCGTACATACTTTCCGGCTTGCTATTAATTATATGTTGAGTTTTTCAGAGCTGCTTCTAATTGTGATTCTTTTTGGATTAGGTTTTACACCACTTATTCTGGCTGCAACTGCTGGACACGTTGGTGTAGTAGAAATTCTTTTAGACAAAGGTGGAGATATAGAAGCACAGTCTGAGCGCACAAAGGACACTCCGCTTTCACTGGCGTGCTCTGGTGGACGCCAAGAGGTACAAATATTTTGCTTACTATTTCTTCTATAGGTTTTGAGTTGGTTTGTAAATTACTGCGTTCATTTCTTGTTCTTTACCCTTAAATTAATATTTTCATTTTACTAAAAGTCTTTAAACTTCAGGAATTGGTAGCTCTCTTGTCCCAGGAAAAGACAAGGGAATTAACTTTGCCTTGTTTATACAGCCCCACTATTGCAGCCCTTCACTACAGATTGGAGCCATTCATCTATCCAATTTTCGTAATATAGTCTGAAAATCCTCAGTTGGATAGTGGAGGAAGAAGGCTATTAAGCAATTCAGGGTACCCAGTCAGTCCTATCTTGCACCCTCCCCACCTGCGTAGTAAGTGAAGGGGCATTCTTTGCAGTACTTCCAACTCAGAGAGAGATCAGGACCAGAAACTAAACTTGTCTTACACATACACAGCCTTCCAGAACACTAACGCTAGACTAGCAGATATTTCCATTTTGACTTGTAAGTAGATGCAGTGTAGACCTGACTCACAGAAGATAGAACTATTTTTTAAACTACTTTTAAATTGAACTTTTCACTTTTGCTTCTAAGATGTTCAGTCTTACCTGCTTATGATGTCAAAGGCAGAGCAACTTGGAAGAAAACATGGGAAACTATAGTAGCACAAACGCACACATGAAAAATGCCATGATTGCAGGAGACGATAAATGTAGTAACTGGAAGAAAATGAGGAGGCTTGTAAAGGCGAGGCATGAGTGGGAGAAATGCCCTTCCTCTGCCATTCCCTCACCTCCCTTAACTTCCATCAAGATTTGGGCATCCTTATACTTTTTATTGGAAAGATTGTGCAACACAAACATAATCAAAATTGACTTAAGATTCACTTTTTCATTCAAGTTGTGGGAGGCACTGAAAGGGAAGCCCTCACAAATTTCAACTATATCAGACTTCCTAAGAACAGGATATGTCCTAAATCTCAGACCTCCATTCAGAGGAAGAGATTCCCTTAAAGGCTTCTAACTTCAGTTAGATAAAGTAATCTTTTTGGAGGAAAAGTGCTGCATTGGCACAACCCACACAGACTGTCTTATGAATAGGATTAACTGCTGGCTCTATACAGTGCATAAATTAAATTAAAGATCCTACAGGGGAACCTCGTCGCACTCTAGCCACTGCTGCCCATGGAAACTGGTAATACACTTGAAATTTTGAATGTGTGTTAGCCATTATCCAGGAAGTAGCAGAAAATTAAGGCCCAGTATTCCTTTAACACTTTTTTTCATGCTGTACATTTCAGGTAGTTGACTTGCTGCTGGCCCGGGGAGCAAATAAAGAGCATAGGAACGTGTCTGACTATACACCGCTAAGCCTTGCTGCATCTGGAGGATACGTCAACATCATTAAGATTCTGCTTAATGCTGGAGCAGAAATTAATTCAAGGTAACATACTCTCCATGTCATAGACAAACTGCAGTGTGGGACAGATGTTCCACTGTGGGTTTTATATCAAGGCATAAATTGGAGCTTGTAGTGCTTTCAAATCTCCCTGCTAAGTTTGCACTGTTGAAATGTTATGCTTTTTCTGACTGGATTCCTTTAGGGAAGCTGCTATAGATGATCTCCTGCCACCAAAAAAAAATAAAAACTGCCCTCAGTGTTTAGGTTGCTCTTGTGTCTGTATTAGTGCGGCATATGGCCCTGTGTACATACTTCTTTTCTCCATATTGGGATCTAGCACTCTAGGACTTTGTTTCCAGTTGAACTAAATAGAGGAACCACCCAAAGCTCACAGTGGAGCACGTGTTCTTTTGAAGCTCTACATTTCAGTCGCTCTGGGGCCCATAAAAGGAAGAACTAAAACACATGGATTTGTCTGTTAAGCAACCTGTGTTCGCGTATTGTATGAAAGTTAACTCATTTTGTATCATCAAAATAGGTTGAAGTGCAGATGTATTTCTTTCTGATTTAGGTGCAGGCCCAGTTATCTTTTTTTTATTATTTAAATGGCTTAGAATTAGTACAAATATATACTTTAGCAAAACCTATTTCTTCTGAAAGAGAACACGTTCTCTTAGCAGGTTTTAAACTGCAAATATCCTATATCCTGCTGGTTTTCAATAATCTGTTTTGAATTACTGATATTTTAGGGCAGTATTTACTATAAAATGTAAATGAAATGTACTTGGGTTCCCAGAGGATTCATCCAGATTCATCTAGTTCTGTGATCTGTAGTTAATTATTTTCTCTCTTTAGGACTGGGAGTAAGCTCGGCATTTCTCCTCTGATGTTGGCTGCTATGAATGGCCATGTACCTGCAGTGAAACTGTTGCTTGATATGGGTTCTGATATTAACGCACAAATTGAGACCAATAGAAATACAGCCCTCACCCTGGCCTGTTTCCAAGGCCGAGCAGAGGTGGTCAGTCTCCTGTTGGATAGGAAGGCCAATGTTGAACATAGGGCTAAGGTAAGCAAACAGACTAGCTTTCTCTTCAGATTTATTTTGGGCAAGAGGATCTCTTTGATTTGTCAGCTTTCTTGAAGTTTTTCTGTTAATATAAATCTTTGAGCCTATTTGCCTATGTCAACTTCACTGATTTAAAAGCAACCCCATAGGATTGATGGCCATATATTTGATCGTTCTTGTTCAAAGCATCTCAAAGTTCTTTAAGAAATCTCTACCACTCACAAGGAACTGTAAAGTGTAACACTTTACCAAAACCTCATTATTCTTACCCTGGAAATCAGCAAATTAAAAACATTCTTAAGCAAAAACTAGTGTGCTAAAGATAATACCCACTCTGTGTTCCAGTTTCTGTCAGAATGTCACTTTTTTCATATACTGTGAAATAGTCATTACATGTGAAAAACAAATGTGATTGCTTACGAGTGGCATTCATCTACTTTTTCCAAAACAGCTGATTCATACTTTCTGAATAGGAAGCAAAATAGGTCCTGACTACTTTTGGTCTTTAAAGATCATGAGATAATAAATTTCCAGGTTAACATGGCTAATGTTCATTAACAGAACACATGGGTAGAGTCTATAAAGCAGAAAAGGAACGTAATAGTCCATGTATTTTGACAGTGATGCACAGATGTGGCTTGCCATTATATGCACTCAACAGAAATGGTTTAGATTAAGCCTTTATCTCTTTTAGGTGAAATCTGTGGTGTTAGTATAGAACCCATGGTTTAAATTTTGAGTTCCTGTTTCTCTTACATTCTGTGGGCCCCATTCTTTGGTACACTGGAACAGTGTTATGCCTCATTCCTGTTGCAGAGCTGTCCAAAAGTCTGCATAGACTGACACTTGGATTTTACCAGCACAGGGGAATTTTTGGTAAATCCTAGAGCTGCAGCTCTAGTATCGTCTGTGCCTCCTTTCCCAGCTCCTTGTGCTGGAAATGTGACTGGGAAAAGGGTGTGTGGCCAGTGTTCTCTTCTGCCCAGCTTCTGCAATGGCCACGTGGGGATGTTGGCAACTGATCTAAATTAGAACACTCTGAGCTGGGGACTCAACTGGTATCAGGACAGCGCCAGTGCCAAAGGGAATCCAAAGGTGGCGTGGAGTCACTTGTTTGACCCTGTTCTGTGCTGAATGCTCACTGTTTGCTTTTGGACCTCTATTTCCCTCAGTTTTAAGGGATACTTTTGTTAATTGCAAGCTTTTGCTATTGAGATTAACATTTGATGAGATTTTGTCATTCATTTGTCTAGTCTACTGTAAAAGCCAAGATTTTAAAAAATTTGCCTGGAGTTAGACTCCTAAATCCATAAATAAGAGGCCTATTTAAGTGCTGAAACCTTTAAAGGCACACCCAGACTATATTTTGCATCAATTGAATATTTTATAACTTGTTTGTTTTTCAAACAGACTGGTCTCACCCCTTTGATGGAAGCTGCTTCTGGTGGGTATGCAGAGGTTGGAAGAGTTCTCCTTGATAAAGGAGCAGATGTCAATGCTCCACCTGTGCCTTCCTCAAGAGATACAGCTTTAACAATTGCAGCAGACAAAGGCCATTACAAGTTCTGTGAGCTCCTGATTAATCGGTGGGTTATTTCTTATTTCATCAGTAACATACTTGTTCTGTCATGGAGTCCGTCTGTGGACAGAATCACAGTGATGAGGAATAGAGCTTAGATTCTGTGTTTCAGTAATTGCTTATCTATGATTTAGAGATTAATGTAGATGGGAGAGATGTCCATAGCTCTGTTTTAATCCAGGGATTTAAGTCTCCTTTTTAGTTTATGCTGTAATTTAAATAGCAAAGGATTTCCCAGCATAAGTTTTCTAGCTCACCACTGAAGGTTTGTCAGTGATGAAAAAGACGAACTTAAGTGCAGTTTGAACATCCATATTTTTTTAGTAACCTTTTCTATATGTCAGCCAGGTGTGCCTGTGACTTACATTTGCTTTTTTTAGGGGAGCACATATTGATGTTCGTAACAAGAAAGGAAACACGCCACTCTGGTTGGCAGCTAATGGTGGTCACTTTGACGTAGTGCAGTTACTTGTGCAGGCAGGAGCTGATGTGGATGCAGCAGATAACCGGAAAATTACACCTCTTATGTCAGCATTTCGTAAGGTAAGTTAATAAGGCAAACTTTGATCTCATGTTTCAGCACTGAATACTTTCAAAAACAGTTCTAAATTGAAATGGGTAGTCTTGAAAGTGTCAGGAATACAAAACATTTTTAAGATAAGTATATTCTACAGAGTTTAAATTGCTGTTTCAAAAAAGGGCTAAAATACGGCTCAACACACCTGACTTTTGAGGGATGATCTGCTTCGGTTTTGTGTATTCATCAGAGCATACGTAATTTTGCTACTGTCAGTGGGTGAGTGTCTGATCTTGGCATGAAACCATTTCACCATCACAGGTCTCCAGCCAACCATCCTCTCCTCCTTTCAAGTCCACCACAGCTGTCAGTGTCACCAACCTTGCCCTTGTTCCCTGTCTGGATGAACACGTCTGTTTTAAACTGACCTAATTGCTGGATTCACTTCTGCATTTTCTGGTCACTGTTGCTAGCTCTGGGTCACAAGCACACTTCCCAGTGCAGACTCCATGTTCAACATGCTTCTTTAGCAGTGGGACCCTGCATTTCAACTGCCTTAGACCCTGATACCAATGCCACAGCCCTCCCAAGTGCCTAGTAGCTTAAACATGTTATCCCAGAGTCCACCTGGCTATGGGAGCTCGGGTTTCTTGTTCAACTCTTCCGGGACAACATGGCAGGAAAGCAAGGAGGAACACAAGCTTAGCAAAGGAATGTCTTAAGCACAGATAATTTACTCCTAACACAGCACAGTAGAGAGTTGCAAGACTTTCACATTTACACACAAACCTGAATGCAGTTGCCCTAGGGCTGATCTCACCCTATCTGAGAGTCCTGGATTCGGTAAGCATCCATAGGCTAGGCTTACCTTCCCTCCTCCTTAGCCAGGTGGTCTTGGATGTGGTGGTGGTCACCCGTGTGACTCAGAGAAACACACTTCTTTTTCTATACACTGACTTTCCAAAGTGCCAGGGGTGCTCAACCCCTGGCTGTGCCCTGGCCCCACCCCCGCCTCTTTCTGCCCCCGCTCCACCCCTGCCCCACCTCTTCCTACCCAGTTCCACTCTCTCCCCTGAGTGCAGCATCCTCACTACATGCCCCACCCCTCCCCCCCGCCACAGCTGCCCCCTGCAATCCACAAAACATCTGTTTGGGGCGGGTGGGAGGCACAGGGAGAGAGTGGCGCTGATCCACAGAGCCTGCTGGTGGGCGGGGGCACTGGGGACGGGGGGAGGCGTGGAGGGGAGCTGATAGTGAGGGTTTTTGTTCCCCATGAGTGCTCCAGCTTCCGGAGCACTCATGGAGTCACCACCGATGTCCCCCTTTTTCCCCATTTGCTTCAAATAGGGGAGTGCCAGGCTCCAGCCTCCTCCCCATCAGCTTGTGTGTAGACACAGATTCAAAGTCAGAGGCCCTGTTAGTGGAAAAACCCATTGTTCCAGTATGGGAGTCGTTCAACGTTACTGGCCCTGGATTGCTCTGTCATAGTTTGTCAAGCATAATTTTTCCTTTAGGTGTTAAGCCCCTTTTACAAATTGGAGGCAGTGTGACTTGGTGGGCAGAACACTGAACTGAGACTCAGGAGACCGCAATTCTATTTTCACTCGGGCATTGACCTAGGCAAGTCAGTTCAATGGAGTGCTGCAGTTTTCCCATCCATAAAATGGGGCTAAGGGTACCTGCCTCCTTTGTAAAGGGCATTGAGATCTACTAATGAGAAGTGTGTTATAAGAATTAGATGATGATATTATTAATCCACAAAGGAGGCTACAGCACAAAGTAGAGCCCCTGACGCAAAACGGAGTATATAGTTTGACAGACGCATTCCCAGTGCTCACAAAAATTGGGCTTATTAAATTAATTTTAAAAAAAATCTCTCCCAACATGTCCTGTCCTTTATATTTTAGACAGGAAGCTATTTGGGGAAGGGACTGTCTTTGCTACTGTTTTGTCCACCACTACGCTCATTGTCAGTACTTTACCAACACTAATAGATGCTTTGGTACTTGGCGATATTTTATTTTAAATTACCATTTCAGATGTTAGCTTTATAACTGTCATGTCAGCTAAAATTGTCACCCACTCACTTCCGCATTTACAGGACACTAGAATTTTATTTTATTTTTTACAGGGTCATGTGAAAGTAGTTCAGTACCTGGTAAAAGAAGTTAACCAGTTTCCTTCAGACATCGAGTGCATGCGATATATAGCAACTATAACTGACAAGGTGAGTTTAACTGACTTTTTGAGAGCAGACTTAGTGCATTAAGGATATTTAAAAATATGTAGGTGACCCTACCGAGGTCTTAACAAGTATATAAAATTGAAACTACACATTTTGCATGTTAATTACGTGTTGTCTCATGTTAAGTTTGGTGCCCAAATGGTAGATCTAAGGTCATTAAAAGACTGAATGGATAATTGAGCTTGGTTACAACTATGTGAAACGTTCTCTTCCCACTATTTGTTATGTGGCCTTTGCCTTGCCCAGAGCACCACCAGCTGCTTCTTTCTGAGCATACATGAAATGCCTATCTTTGACCCTTAAAATTTTGGAGCTAAAAAATTTCTTTGTGAAATCTTAAAATACATATATAAATATAACAAGAATAAAATATAAAATTATTTCAGTTTTTATACAGCAACTTATTTAAATCTTTCCATCATGGATTCATCACATTTTTCTTTTAAATCTGATTAAAATGTTAACAAATTAGCTATAGGAAAATGAAAGTTTCAAAAGTCAGGTTACAGCCAGCTATTCTGTCACTCTCTATCAAAGTGAGTCATATGTAACTTAGTTAGTTATTTTTCCTTCTGCTTCAGAACAGAAGAGTATTAAGGGGAAGGGCCAACAACAAAACCTCTTGAATTCAATTTTATTCTTGCTTTTTTAGGACAGTTTTTTAAATACTAAAGTAATTAAGGAACGGGGACCAAATTAACGCATTTATTTCTAATTTTAAAAAGACTTCATACCTACTAGAGGAACTTTTCAGATGTTCACGAAACTACCCAAACTGGGAGGAATAATGTGCTTCCTTTATTGCAAAACTACCTCTAAAAAAGCTACTTTACAAATGTTAGCACTCTGTATCTTAGCATGGTGGCGTAGTTGTATGTTTAGAAGTACCAGTGAGCCAGTCATACACTTTAAGAGCAAGCTGCAATAATTAACTTCAGATTTTCAGGATTGCTTTAATAAAATAACTCTTATTCTTCAGGAACTATTGAAGAAGTGTCACCAGTGTGTGGAGACAATTGTGAAGGCTAAAGACCAGCAAGCTGCAGAAGCAAATAAGAACGCCAGTATTCTGCTGAAGGAGCTTGACCTGGAAAAGGTGAGTGGCGAAATCTGTCATCTTAGGTTAGTTCTTGGCCAGTGCATCTGCATATGGCAACTCTCTCTTTCAGATGTATGTAAGCTTACAGGGTTTCCCTACTTCAATTTGTAGCTGTTTAAAAACAGCATTAATTTATATTTTGTAATAGAAAAGGTGGATTTTGGGATATGTAAGTGAATAGATAATTAACCCAAAAGGTTATTTACAGAAACCACTTTGGTTGTACTGTTTTTTGTTTTTGTTTTTTTTTTCACCCAACTTTTGCTTTTTCGGGACCTGAGAATTTTTCAGGCAAGGACCAAGGGGCATGGCAGCCAAGACCACCTGACCGCTATGGCAGCAGGCCTGCAGGGAGCAGAAGGCTGCACACCCTCCTTATCTCTGCCCTTCAGTACTGCTGCAGGACTGAGCTCAGGAGGGGCCTTGGCCGGCAGGGGGGTCAGTACTCACAGGGTGCAGCCTTCCGCTCGCCTCCTTACCCCCAGCCCTTCAGTGTGGCCATCTGCTTCCTCTGCACAATAGGGAGTGAGAAGGGCAGGGAGCCAGAAGGCTTCTTCAGCTGCTATGTAGTGAGTACCTCCACCTGCTGCATGCTGTGAGTACCAGGAACCCTCCACGCCACTGTTGCCCTTTGTTTCTGGTTTTTACGATTATCACCGGTTCTAAAAAATGTTGACTATACACTGATAAATTCCCATTAAATCAATTTTGTTTTTTTTTTTGTTAAACTGCCTTATTTATATGTCACAATTCAGTGGATTTGGCATCTCTGTCTGGCTGCAGCTGGAGTATACTATGATGATGAAATACTCTATTCTTCATTCATTGCCTGTATGAATCTCCATTGTAGAAGGTGCATGTGCCCTAAGTGCACAAGCTCAACTCTATTTCAATAGTAGTGTCTCTTGGGGCTGCAGTGTGCAACCTCGTTGTTCTTGCACTTCTACTTCAGAATATCCAAAACTGTACAGCCTCACCCACCATCCAGCCCTTCTGACCTCCACAGGCAACGAGTTGGAAATCGTTTGTGTCTGTTACTACCCACACTAATTCCTTTTTAGGAAATTTTAGGCTTGTTACTTTTTTGGTTAATTAAGCTGTTTGTTTGCCAGCATTTTGCATTACTCTGTATTTTATTTGGATGCAGACTGAGGAAAATGTCTTCAGTTAAAACTGTTAATACATACAAAACAGTATCAGCTTGTTCTATGACTTATCTTGAAGCAGACCTTTGAGCTATCAGATCAGTAAACAGAGTTCAGCATGGCCAGATGGATATGAGACTTTGAAGGAATTACTCCCATCCCCAGATGCTGCAAGTAGTACAGTCAGTCACTGACTCTCTAAGTAACAGTCCTCAGTTTGATAATGCTGCAGTGCCCAGAGTAGCATTATTGGGTGCTGTACTGCTGAAGGCACCTTTTTTTGCAGGAGATCTAAAGTGGAGCTTTTGACTCTTTACGATAATTAACTCACCATGACGCTTTTCACGAGAGAAGTTTTACCAAATTCCATTTTGACTAATTAGCCTCATTCTGTGTTGCATTAAATTTCATTTAGTTATTTTTCAGTTCATCTTCTAACCTACAGTTTAGTGGTGTTGGTACTAACTGACTGCCTCATTGTACCCAAGAAGTAACTATTTCAGCAACTGATAACATGATAGCTATATGTAGCACTTAAAGTACTTTGTGAGCGTTCTGAGTGAAAGATGTTAAGGTTGCTCCAGAAATTCTTTCACTAACTCAGGTTTTTCAACAAATTTTTGCAATTTAGTCTGAGATTATGCAAGATTACAGTGATATCCCTTTAAAATATATACTAAGTTGTTTTAACACACATCTTTATCATTCTGGTTGCATGCAGTTTGCTGGCTGACTTTTATTCTTTTTTTTCCTTGATAAGTCTCATTATGAAAACTGCAGTTCCATCTAGTCCACTGCTACTTCCATTTCGTTTCTGTTCATTCTGCTGTCATCATGGCTTTTTGCATAATGATTCAAGTCATAATGGAATTTTTCTTGATTATCTACCCCTCAGACATTTTTTCCATTGAAGCCCTGAATTTGTAAGCATAAGAGAATATTAATTTTTGGTATTAGTGCATGGTAAAACTAAATATTAATGCTTTTCCTATAGTCAAGAGAAGAGAGCAGAAAACAGGCTCTTGCAGCTAAGAGAGAAAAGAGAAAGGAAAAGAGAAAGAAGAAGAAAGAGGAGCAAAAAAGAAAACAAGAGGAAGATGAGGAAAACAAACCTAAGGAAACTTTAGAGCTGCAAGAAGATGATGATGAAGAGGAGAATGATGATGAAGGTGAAGAACATCTAATGTTTTTACTATTCTGTGGGGGGGGAGCACTTGTTGATTGTATAAATGTTTCTTAATCCTTCTTGGTGAAAAGATATTTTAGGTGCCATCGTTTTCTTCACACTGGAAAGGAGGAGCAGTTGGACAGTAGGTTTATTCATTCTGAACATTCTTCCTATATATCTGCAAGAACTCAGTGTAGAAAATAAACATTTAAAATGTTTAACTAAGTATTACTCTTGGGAGAATTGTGCACTACTGCACATGTGCAGAATTCATGTCTCCTGCAGATTTCTTTGCTTCCCTGCAGAAAAATGACTTTCTGTTGGGAAAGCAAAGGGACACCCAAGAGCAGTCACCTGCTCCTCTGCACCACTGCAGGCATGTTTGTTTCAGGTACTTGGAGAAGCCGGTGGGGGTTGGGAATGCCCTGGTGCCTCTACACTGCACTGGACTCAGCTGCTAATCCTGACTGAGCTGGAGGCAGGGGAGGATGGGACTTGCTCTTCCTCTCAAGAAGTGTCCAGGGCCAGGCTTATGGCCGAGTCAGACCCACTTCCAGAAACCTCCACCAGATGAAGGAAGTTCTGCCCTCCCCTCACTTCCTGCCCCTGTCACTCCTCAGCTGCAAGGGTCGCTGTGCAGGCAGCTGCTCCCCTGCGCATTCAGGTCCCCCCCCCACACACACACACACTGAGTTTCGCCTTCTGCATCCAGAGGCCTTGCTGATGAGCCCCCTTCACCTAGACACACAGCCACTGAAACCCAACTAGCTGCACCCAGGCTCCCACCCTGACAAGCCCCACCCCTCTATACCTGGACCGTCCCAATGATCCCTACTTCCCCAGCACCCAGAGCCCCACCCCAATGAGCCCCCCATAGCCAGACCCCCCACACACACTCAGAATCCCCATCCCACTGAGCCTCATCCTCTGCATCCAGAAACCCATGCCTTCACCCAGACCCCCGCACCAAGCCCCAACCACCTTCACCTGACCCCCCCAGTGAGCCCCTGTGCATCCAGATCCCACCCCCCTCTCCTCTGCCGCATTGACTCCCGCCGTGAGCCACTGCACCCACATTTCCCCACACAGAACCCTCTTGCCCCACACCTGGATTCCCCACACGCTAAGCCACTCCACACTTGGATCCTGCTGGGCTGAGCCTACTTGCCCACGCCTCATGCACCTGACACAAAGAGGCAGTGCCACAGGGTGTTTCTAGAGCACGCCCAGCCCTTGTGCTGGCAGCATCAGGAGCAACCTCACCACCAAGTTTTTGTACCCAGGTGGGTGGCTGCAGGGTGATCTCCCATCTCCATGCAGCCAGTGGCATGTGCTCCCCACTGCCATGCCGGAGCCTCCACATTTATTTACTGACAAATAAAATTTGCAGAATTTTTATTTTTTGACACAGAATTCCCTTAGAAGTATATTCTACCATTGTTAAATGCTTTCCACTATGAAAATGCACATCTGTACTAGTGATAGAATGGAGATTTTTGTATGTGTAGTGTGTGTACACGTCTCAAATTTTGTATTTTTGAGGAAGTTTTAATGGTAGGCTGACTATATCAATTGGTTCTGTGCGCAGTAGTCACTATGGCAGGAGTAGTGTTGCTGTACAAAGCAAAAATCATGTAAAATTTCAGGTTTCCTAGGTATTGTTTTGTACCCTAAATAACTTATTTTGGGATTTTAGTGCAGATAACTGTGCTTGTTCTGTGCTAACAGTGAAAGATTAGAGCAGAAATGATTTTTTAAAACCTAACTTGACTTAATTTTTTAAAATGTCTAATTTTCCCTCCGGGAGGGTGAAATATTTCATCCTTGAAGAAATGAAAACTTTTGCTGAGTTTACGTGTCTGGCCTTTTGTGTCACTGCAGTGCTTCAGAGCTCCTGCTCTGCATTAGTTTCCCATGCAACTGTCATTGTTCCCAGTGAAACTAGTTCTGTTACCATTGCATCCCCTCAACTACACACCAAAGCTAGGATTTTTTAAATCATTAGAATGGCTGAATTCATTACTGTAGTGACAGCTGACAGAAATATAACTTTAATTGTACTTTCCTTAACAAGTGAGACTTCTTTTCTATTAAATATGTTGTATATTGACTTTTTCTTTCCAGTGGAGCAAGAAGTTCCTATAGAGCCTCCGAGCGCAACCACTACAACCACAATTGGAATCTCTGCAACATCAGCTACTTTCACAAATGTCTTCGGGAAGAAGAGAGCCAATGTGGTAACAACCCCTAGCACAAATAGAAAAAATAAGAAGAATAAAACGAAGGACACTCCTCAAAATGTGCAGATAATTTTGCCAGATCAGCATATATCACTAGCACAGCAAAAAGCAGATAAAAATAAAATAAACGGAGAGCCAAGAGGTGGCGGTGCAGGTGGAAATAGCGATTCTGATAACCTGGATAGCACAGATTGCAACAGCGAGAGTAGCAGTGGAGGTAAAAGCCAGGAGTTGAACTTCACTATGGATACAAACTCTTCTGGTGATAGGGGATATGCCTCATTACTGCTCCCTTCTCAGGAAGAAAAGACAAGCACCTCCGCTTCAAAAATACAAACAAAGTGAGTCTTCAGTTTTTCTATACTGCCCTGTCATGACTGCTGCTTGGTCTATGCCATTGTGAATCTGTTTACTGCTGCTTAGTTTTATAGAATCAGATCAAGCTCCTTAACTTGTGATGCTGGGATCCAAGAATTCTGCTTTGTTTAGATTTGATTCTGGGCTAATTGGACATGACTGAAAGTCAAAACAATCCAGTGGCTGCTCAGAAACCTGTGTGAAATAAGTTGGAGGCTCAGTCCAGTTCTTGTGAACATATTAACCACATAAAACACACTAATTGGCATTGACTGGCACCCATATTGCAGAAGCTGTGGTCTAAATACGGGGATTGAGAATGGAGAAAAAAATTGAGAATTGTTTTAACTGATAGTGTTGTCTAACCTCTAAAATTTATGCTCTGCAACTACTTTAACTACTTTTACTTTATAGTCTGTAATCAATACATCTCTGTTTCCAGACTTGAAGGAGACGCTAATCCAAATTCATTATCGGCAAGTTATAAATCTGTGTCCCTGCCTCTGACCTCTCCAAACATAAAGCTGAACCTCACTAGTCCAAAAAGAGGTCAGAAAAGAGAAGAAGGCTGGAAAGAAGTGGTTAGAAGGTAATGGGTTTTAATTCAATCTTTTCAGATTATGTATAGACCTTTTGATTTCAAAACTGCATACTTACACAGAACATTCAGTAGCGTTAGCCTGACGGTCACGATTTATAAAATCCCTTCTTCCTTTCTGCTAGCAGTTCTTTGCAAACAAATGACAATCATTATGGGTGGTAATTACAATTTGAAAAGCCAAACATGGGGGATCCTTCCCAGGGGCCTGTCACTAATCAGAAGAAAACACCTTAGGGGAGGGGGAGTTTGTTCTGGCTCTTTAAGTGGGGAGGAATAGGCCAAGACTCCATTGGTAATGAAGGAATACACTGGCAAAAGCTCTGTCACATTTCCATTTCACATGGGATCCCTCAAAGACTGGTAGGTGTCAATGAAGATACACAGGGAGGTGGACGATGGACTGAGACATGGTGCTCATTATGCTCTGTTGACCCACATTCTGGCTGTTGATTCTGCTCCAACCCATTCATGACCCTAAAATAGACTTAGGAGCATGGTTATATAGTTGAAGAGCTGCTTCTGAAATGGCAGCCTCTTCCTCTTCCTTGAAAATGTATATAATTTTGTTACATTGGGTGGCTTGTGGCCATATTTTAGTCATTCATTCTGTCTATATGTAGCTGGAAATTGTTATTTAAATTTTCTACCTTTTTTTTTTACTCACTTTGTTGAAGCGAGATAAGCATGAAAATGTAAATCCTAGGTTTTTGCATTTAGCCCTGACTCAGCGTCTCACATTCTGAAATGCAGGATTTTGACTAAATGCCCTTTTTAGAGCATCTTTTAGTTTGTGTGCACGGAACACTGTTTTACAGAGGACTTGCAGTGAGTTTTGGGGAAGCTGTCTTTTTTAGCCAATGAAAAATCTATGCAATTCAAATCTAAGATGTTAAACTCGGACCTTTTAGCTCTTCAGTTCACACCAATTAAAATGTGTAATTTCCCGCCAACTTTGGTGATTGTGTATATTCATAAATATTGCTCCCTGTTACGGGGTGTGCATGATAAAGAGCCATAGATTTCCCCCTTCCCCCAAACTTGGTGAGTTGTGTAGGCATGAAACTGTTAAAAAGCAGACAGCTGCCTTTACCGGGGTTGCGCACACACTCTGCTATTGATCCTGAAGCTGCTACACCTCTCCAGACAGGTCTCTTGAGTCTCCTAGTTTAGTCATTTTCTTTACTTTTACTGTGTTTGGTATCATCTTTCTGTTCTGTCAGAGCTCCTGGGGTTCTAGACATTTCTTCCTAAAATGGTGGATTTTGATAACCCTAAGAACTCAAGATTTGTTGAGGAATGTGCTCACAAAATGTCTACCCTGGGCCAGAATTTGCCATGCCCCGCCCTGAATAGCAGAGCATGCATGTAGTCTAACAGCCTTTTAACAACCTATGTGTCCTTTTCAAAGTAACTAGGTGTTGCACATGTTTGCCTCCTAAAGCTTATCCCAATTCCAAGACCAGGAACTGTCCTAACTCCCACTCCCTAAAGCACCCTATTGGGTAGAAGGGATGTCTATCAAAGAAATAACCAGTGAAAACATCCCTTCTACCCTTGACAGGCAAGTAGGCAGAGTTCTGAAAGATCCTCCCCCTAGCAACACTCTGCAGCCAACACCAATTGAGCAATTTCAGCTGCAGAGAGGAGGGCGCTGCTGTTCAGGAGCAAAAAGGTACTGTTTGGGGCATTTTTTTCAAACTAAAAACAATGAGCTTGGTGGGTGGGGAGGGAGGCATTAGAGGGTGGGTGAGGAGTGCGGTTCTGGATGCTATTGAGAGCTCATCTGAGCAAGCAATTCCTTAATGGGGGGTGGGGAGGATGGCTAGGGGTTCACTTGGGGGAGTGGATTGAGGAGGGTAAAGGAGACTGGAATGCAGCTAGGGTCCCTGTGAATCATGTGGAAGGCTCTTGGAAGCTGCATGAGGAAGGGAGCTCTAATAGGGAAGTCTTTATACTAATGCAGATCCAAAGGGGAGGGGATTGGAACATGAGAAATGCTGGGGGTGAGGGCATAAAGTGTGGAGCATTGTTTGTGGAGATGGTGTGAATTTTGTGTAGGGCAGGGGACAGGTTACTTAAAAAGACAAGATATATTAGAATGTTAATATTTTCAGGTGGTAAGTGTAAAAACTATCCATTTTACATTACACACGTTTATTAACTGAAATACATTTCCTGCATAATTTCTTGCTGTTAGTAATCTAAAGTGTTAAATATGCCTAAATTTAAAATGTAGGTGAAGCTGGCAGCAACATAGAGATGTACAGTCTATATTTTGTTCAGATTCTTGAACCTTCATCACAGTGCTTCCTGAAACTCCTTGGAATTCCCTCTAACTGTACAGTTCACAAATTGCAATACACCACTGTTAAGCTTGAAAGCCATGTATGGGTTTGAGAGGTCCAGCTTTTGAAGTCTGGGAGCAAGAGTGGGCTAAAGGGACCTTGGGTCGGATCTGGAATGCAAGCATAGCTGGTGTTCTAATGCTTCCCATTGCCAAATGCCTGCACTGATCCACCAATGCCATATGGATTTGAGAATCCTAGGAGTTCACTTAAGTCCATTGAGTGTTTGGGTTGCAGTATAATGGCCTAAAAATAAATGTTCTTCTGAAAATCTGTGCTGCCTTCATAGTGGCTTCCAGCATCCCTTTGGACCCTTGAATTGCACAGTTGGCCTGCTTGCTATAAACCATTGCGTAGGGTCACTGGCAATCTTCCAGAGCATTTGTAGTTTCTCACTTGAGGTGCAGGATATAATAATTCTACCGGGATGTTGGATCAAGACCCTGGTTTTAAAGTCTTGCTCAAGCAGGTGGTATTTCAAAGATTATCAGTCTGGCTATATACTAGTACAGGGGTAGGCAACCTATGGCACAGGTGCCGAAGGTGGCACGTGAGCTGATTTTTCAGTGGTACTCACAGTGCCTGGGTCCTGGCCACCAGTCCGAGAGGCTCTGCATTTTATTTAATTTTAAATGAAGCTTCTAAAACATTTTAAAAACCTTATTTACTTTACATACAACAATAGTTTAGTTATATATTATTGACTTATAGAAAGAGACCTTCTAAAAACATTAAAATGTATTACTGGCACATGAAACCTTAAATTGGAGTGAATGAATGAAGACTCGGCACACCACTTCTGAAAAGTTGCCGACCCCTGTGCTAGTAGAAGCAACTTGTATCCTCCAGTGGCTAATCCCTGTGATTCAAAGATGCTTGATACTAATTAAAATGTAAAGTAGGAGAGTCACTTAGGATTTAATCTCACATTTTAAAAATACACAGGTTAGGACAAAAGGTGAAGAACTATATGTCCAAAACAGCATGAATATTGTATAATATACATCTATATGATGTGATATACACCTCTATCTTGATATAACGCGACCCGATAAAACACAAATTCGGATATAATGCAATAAAGCAGCACTGGGGGGGCCTGCACGCTCCGGCGGATCAAAGCAAGTTCGATGTAACACGGTTTCACCTATAACGCAGTAAGATTTTTTGGCTCCTGAGGACAGTGTTATATCGAGGTAGAGGTGTACTTGGTTAAATAAGTGTTCTGGCGAAACTTCAGAAGTGCTCAGAGTAACAAGTAATTTCAGTGGGGAAGTTTTAGGGAGGCTCCAAAGAGTGAATTCAATACCAGCAGAAAACCACTTGCTGCTCTGAAATGTAAAAATATTGAGATATTCAGTTGCCAAACGAGAGATTTTGGCACTTTTAAAATATCTCCAACATGACTTCACACATTTGCAATCTTTGTGATATAGGTCTAAGAAATTATCTGTCCCAGCTTCTGTCGTATCTAGAATAATGGGAAGAGGTGGGTGCAACATCACTGCAATTCAAGATGTCACTGGTGCTCATATTGATGTGGACAAACAAAAAGATAAGAATGGAGAGAGAATGATCACAATAAGGTACGATACATGGAAACAAAATAATTGTAAATTGAGTTGGTACAAGATTTTTCTTACACAATCCGCTTATCTTTAAGGTAGGACATATTGGCTCTTTGGCAGTAGTGTATAGTGCATAAATGACAGCAGGACATGCTGAAAATCTGATACTTACACAAAGTTAAACCATAAAAAAAAGCGGATATCAAGAAATAAAACTTCTTGACTGTTCTATCAAATACTGCACTAATATAGCCAAAAAAAATTGTTTAGTTCAAGAAGCGTTGCAGCAAAGTGAGAATTCCATTCCAGAGAGAAGATTAATACTTTGTTTTTAATTTCAGGGGTGGTACGGAATCAACAAGGTATGCAGTACAACTTATCAGTGCCCTTATTCAAGATCCTGCCAAGGAACTGGAAGACTTAATTCCTAAAACTCATATAAGAACACCTGCTCCAAACACCAAATCAATTCATGCAAACTTTTCATCTGGAGTCAGTACCGCAGCTGCTTCCAACAAAAACTCCTTTCCTCTCGGAGCACCACCTCTTGTCACATCACAGTCATCAACACTTTCTACTTTCCAACCCACTAACAAATTAAACAAGAATGTTCCAGCAAATGTACGTTCTTCTTTTCCAGTGTCTCTGCCCTTAGCTTATTCCCACCCTCATTTTGCCTTGCTGGCTGCCCAAACTATGCAACAGATTCGGCACCCTCGCTTACCTATGGCCCAGTTTGGAGGAACTTTTTCACCTTCGCCGAACACTTGGGGACCATTCCCAGTGAGACCAGTTAATCCTAGCAGCACAAACAGTTCTCCAAAGCATAATAGTTCAAGTCGTGTAGGTAACCAGAATGGGAATATTTTACAGACAGAGTCTACTGGATTAGCTACTGCTAGCTGTCCTATTACTGTCTCTTCTGTAGTTGCTTCCACCCAACCGCTGTGTGCAACAAGTAGTCGGACTCCCTCATCAGTCAGAAAGCAGTTGTTCACCTGTGTTCCGAAAACAAGTGCGGTGGCAACAGCAATCTCAACTGTGACAAGCACCTGTAGCACTCTGCCTTCTCCTTCCTCTGCACCTGCAAACAACGGGCAAGTTCCCACAGCATTTCTGCCCTCTAATGTTCCACAAACACAGCATTCTGCACTTAAAACGGACTCTTTCTCAGCTATCTCAGCACCCAAAGAGAAGGTGTCAACACCAGACCAACCTACTGGAAACATGTGTGCACCATCTTCGGTTGCAAGTAGTTGCAATATATCCGCTAGCAGCAATCCAGGAGTCTTAGAAACTCGCCCGTCTAGCAGCCCTGCACCTCTAAATAACGTCCAAGATGAGATACTGCCAACCAGCATGTCAGATATAAGTTCTTCTGTGTCCATGCCTTTTTCCTCTAGCTCAGAACCCACTCCATTAAGCTTAGCTTCACCCAGATCAGTTGCTGCAGATAATCAGGACAACAGTAATTTACCTCAGTTAGCTGTACCAGCACCTCGAGTTTCTCACAGAATGCAGCCTAGAGGTTCTTTCTATTCAGTGGTACCAAATGCAAACCTACACCAAGATCATCAGTCTATTTTTGTTACAAATCCAGTTCCTTTAACGCCATCTCAAGGTCCACCTGCTGCAGTGCAGCTTTCATCAGCCATGAACGTTATGAACGGTTCTCAGATGCACATTAACCCTGCAAACAAATCATTGCCTCCTACGTTTGGGCCAGCAACAATTTTCAATCACTTTAGTAGTCTTTTTGATAGTAACCAGGTGCCAGCCAACCAAGGATGGGGAGACTGTCCACTATCCACACGAGCAGCAGCAGACCCATCTTTCACTGTTCAGTCTACTTTTCTGAGTAACTCTGTGCTAGGACACATAGAAAATGTGCATCCTGATAACTCCAAGGCTCCTGGATTCAGGCCACCTTCCCAGAGAGTTTCTACCAGCCCTGTAGGTAAGTCCACAAAGTTTCTACTCTGGCATAGTATCAGAGGGGTAGCCATGTTAGTCTGGATCTGTAAAAAGCAAGAGAGTCCTGTGGCACCTTATAGATTAACAGATGTATTGGAGCATAAGCTTTCGTGGGTGAATACCCACTTCTTCAGACACATGCGAAAGTTTATGCTCCAATACGTCTGTTAGTCTGTAAGGTGCCACAGGACTCTGTTACTCTGGCATAGAGACAGTCCTGCCATTAGTCTTTGACCCTATTCTCAAATTGCTCCAGAAAGATTTTACAAGGTAATATGCAAAAGAACGGCAACCCGAGAGCTGAACTTAGCTTTTGAAATTACACATGGCATTTAAAATTATACACATCCAGTTCTTTTTCCTAGCTCTGACCTGTCGGGTACTGGTAATGCTGCAGAAGCAACCACCATTGGCTCTTTTAGGAAGTAAAGGTCTTGTGGCACTTGTTGAAACTCCACCCACACGTGTCTTAGTATTGATTCCATCCGGCAGAAGGATGGATTGTCATGGTGCTAGACTAAGAGTAGTAGCAGATGGGGATCTTGTTGGAACCCTGTTCTCTTGGTGTTTTGAACTTGCTCACTTAATATTATCAGCATATGGGACTTAGTAAGGGACTGAATGCTTGACAGTCCTCCTTCCTTTTCCCTGACATTTACCTAGTAGACACATAAAGGATGTTACCCTTACCTCATTGCTTTTCAGATTTGTTCATATGCCAGAAGATTAGACTGTATTTTGAAGACAGGTGTCTAGAGAGCCTCACTTCCTAGCTTTCCTAAGTTAATTTTCTTCAAGTCTTTCACCCAACACCATCTCACAGACCCTTTTAAAACTTTGGGCCAAAATTTCCAAACTTGGATACTGAAGTTAGGCACCTAAATAAGTGAACAGATTTTCACAAGTGATACATTCCCACTGAGTTCAAATGGGACTATGAGTGCTCGGCACTTCTGAAACCAGGCCACTTCTCTTTAGGTGTCTAACATCAAAAGTCAGAAAATATTTGCCAGGGTGTGTCAATTTTTTTTTAAATATTTAAATTTAAACTAGATAGCAGCATTCTGAAGAGCACAAGCAGTTAGGCAGCATAT
Source organism: Chelonoidis abingdonii (assembly GCF_003597395.2). Lineage (NCBI taxonomy): Eukaryota > Metazoa > Chordata > Testudines > Testudinidae > Chelonoidis > Chelonoidis abingdonii. The sequence continues at coordinate 73,849,122 of NC_133775.1, read as the reverse complement.
GATCTCTCTGCTCCCAGTACAACAAATAGAACCAAATGCAGCTAGAACTGTGATTGCTGGAGTAGTCTGACCTCATTCATCCAATCCTCTAACAGTAGAACAGTCAAGTCCTGCTCCAGTGGACTCCAGAAACATTGCCTTTTTACCAGTTCCTCTTTTTCTCATGGATGGTCAAAGTTGTTCAGGAAGATGTGGTAAATAGACAGTCTGTCAAATCACTCAAATCCCATGGATTATGTACCTAGAATGGCTCTGAAGGCAATTATGCTTGTAAAGGAAAATGAAACTCCTGCACAGAGGGTAACTTTTAAAATTCTAAAGTTACCCATTTTTCATACAAAATGCTACAAAATAGAACTGTAAAATAATTTAAAATCTCTGAGACACACAAGGTGCATGAGGCAAGATGTTTTATTGGATCAACTTCAGTTGGTGAAAGAGACCAGCTTTCTTTTGAGTTTACACAGAGCTAGTCTCTCTTACCAACAGAAGTTGGTCCAGTAAAACATAGTACCTCACCCACTTTGTCATTGTCATATTGCAGGACTAACATGGCTACAACACTTTAAATCCCTCACTCATTTCACTCCAAATATATTAAGGTTCTTCAGACTCTACATAAACCACTGAGTCAGAAATGGTAAGAATTATGCTCCACCACACCTTACACAAGTGTCTTCTGGAAGAAAAGTGAGGAATATTTTTTTTTTTTTCAGTTGAAACCAGGGGATTCTGACAGAATGTAAATTATCCAAGTTGGAATTTGGCTGGGGCATTTAAAAATTGATTATATGCTTTAAAAAAAAAAACAAAGTTGAGCCGCCTCTTATCCTCAGTCCTATAGTTGGCAGTCCTATATGTAGAGGTCTGTTACATATTCTAACCAAAGAACAAGAAGGCAAAAGTAAAAGTTTCAGGTCTTGAGTCAATTACATAATCTACTACCCTGCCTGGAATCTGAAGCTCTTCAGATGGAGTTCACTTGTCTCTGCTTAAGGAAAAGAGGATTTAAGTTGATAGTGGGTAACAAGAACAATAGTTTCTCAGAGCTATTCAGATTGTCCAGATCTTGGTATCTAGGAAGTGTCAGTGGTATTTGGCCTGCTTCAGCATCATCGCCTTGCAGATGTGTGTGTATAGAACAAGAACTGGCTTAGTCAGCTTGATTTACTTCCATTCTTTCACAGATATCACCCTGTCATTAGTCAGACCTTGCAGTCAGTCTTTTAGATGAGATAAAGCAGGGTGGATTGATTTAAATCATGATTAAATTAGCAAGCAGGAAATCTTGATTTAAATCCATCAATTTTAATCATGTTTTGCATTTGTATTTTTTTATTTTCCTAAAGAAAGGTTGATTCTCATTGATGATAACCATTAAGGCCAGGTCTACGCTACAGACCTATATCAGTATAACTGCGTTGCTCCAGGATGTGAAAAATGCACACCCCGAGTGATGTAATTATGCCAGCCTAACCACCCATGTAGACAGCGCTGTGTCGCACAGCTACCACCTCTCGAGGAGGTGGGTTAACTATGATGACAGGAGAAGCTCTCCTATTGGCGTAGTAGTATCTTCACTAAAGTATGTGAAGACAAGCCCGAAGACGTTTTCAGTTGCAACTAAATACAGCCTTTACACTAAATATGCTTTTTGAAAACCAGGATACACATCGTACATGTTTAAGCAGTTATATAGCTTAATTTGTGTTTATTCAGATTCTTAATTTTTACTACATTAGAAAATGGTGAATAATGCATTTCTTGTTACTAGGGGGTTTTTTTGTGTTAAGTCCTGTTTGGATGGGAACTCAAATTCAACTAAATGCAAAAATAACTCATTTTATCAACACGTTTTGTATTTAAAACTAACACATTTATTAAACAAAGGAAGTTTTTGCCGTTAGTTAATCAAACTGGTTATTTCTTGCATTATGTCCTTGAGGATTTTAAAACTGGTAGATCTTATCCTTACACCTAGTTTTTATTCATAAACTGGAAAACATGCTTTCCTACTCTTTTTTTTTTTTTTTTTCCAATTTTCTAGTGGTTTTTAACTTTGAGTGAACTAATCATTGAACTGAAATGAAAACAATATTTTCTCTGTACCTGCAGAAGAGGCGAGTGCTGAGAGAAGCTAGTTTAGCATTTCAGCGAACTCTCATTCCAGTTGTTTACCCAGTGGTGTCCAACAGTTCAGTGGTTTGAATTTCTTTAAAATTTTGGCAGTAAATAGATACTGCTTAACTTTTTTATTTAATTTAAATTATTTTAGTAGATTAGAATAAATTTAGGCCTTAGCATAGGTTGTCATAATTTCAAATTTTAAATAGGCTTATTTTAATAACAAACGTGTTTAATTTAAAAATCTAGTTTTAAATCCATTTTTATCTATCCTGGGATGAAGTGGAGGTGTACTTCTTGGGTGCTTATCTCGGGCTGAAGAACAGGTTAGCCACACAGGAAAGAGTATTCTTCTGTCTATCAAAATTGGAGCTTGTTTGACTGATGGTATATACTTGAATTACAGGTTTCTCATAGTTCTTTGAAGTCAAAAAGTCCCATTTGTTACTGATGTACAATACTGTGCTGTGGAGTGCAGCAGCCCTGGGCTTTAGACAGTCTGGTAGTCCTTGCTGGTGGGCCAGTATACAGTATCTTCATATATTGTACCAGTAAGGTGAGATTTATCAAAATGACTGCTAGATATGACATTGCACCTGTAACACTGAGCAATGGTTTGTTCGCCAAGTTTCTTTTTCACTTGAGTTCTTTTGTACCTTTGGGGTGCAGTTAGGAATACTTGGATTTCCACAAACTTAGTCTCTTGGAGTTCACTTTTATACGTTGGTTTGCAGCAGAAAGCCCAGTTAAGGTTCCTCACTTGTTTGAGTCTTAAAGGAGAAGTTTTGACAAGCACCTCCATGTCATAAGCAGACTGATACCAAAAATTAAGACTGAAAGCAGAGAATCCCAATTTGCCCACTTTCTTTCCAGATATTTGTGGTTCCCTGCCATGGGTTATGGCTCTGGGTCTATTCAGGAAAACTGTCTTTTTTGTCCTGCCTTCACTTTTCATGTGTGCTAGTCCTAGCAGTTTGCAGAATTGGGGACAGATTTGCATGCTCATTTTAGAAGGCTCCAGACAAAACCAGAAGGAATCCATTTCAGTCACTTGTTATGCTTCCTCTACGTTTGAGGACCAAGTCTGTCTGTGCTAGGTTAAAATGCATTACAGTAAGCTGGCATACCTTGAGCTATAACACCATCACAATTCCTTGAAACCACACACAACAGATGCCCTCAGAATGTGAATCTGATTTTTGAGGGTCTTCCTTGAGATCTGGAGTAGCAATGATCCAGGTTAAATTAGCCCTGGCAGTTGGCAAACAGTCTACACAGAAGTATCTTGGAGCCTTGAGAAACTGTACTTTGAGCATAGTTTTCATGTAGCATCAGGACACAGTTTCATGCTACTGATGCTCACTATGCAAATTTGGCTAATCCAGCCAGAGAAACACATTTGAAATGGCGTAATTTGACACTAATTTAAGCATGTTACTGTTCCTCCAAAGTATGATGCAGTAATCCAGCAAAATACATAAGTGGGAAGTTGGTGACTAAAACCAGTTCACACGCTGCTTAGAGTGTTGCCCGACAGTAGCCCTTATTGGTATTGGATTGGTTCTTCTTTCCTCTACTATTGCAGGGGTAAAGTATTAATAGAAGGTGGCATCTTTTATCATGTTAGCCTGCCTAAAACTGACAGTGCTGGACTTATGCACTTCAGAAGTTTCAGGCTGATTAAAATATAGCAGCTCTTCAGCCACTTCCTGCAGAAACATTCCCCCTTGCTCTCAGAAGTGTGCAGAACACAACACTTAAATTACATTGGATACATAATCATTGTGCTTTAGACGGCATCTCGCCATCAGTCTTCCAAAGGTATATTCAGCTCTTGTTGAAGAGATAGGTAGATCCCTGTCTCAGTATCATCTGCATAAGTTTCCATTACTATGAATGGTTCTCTCCAACATTCACTATAGACAGAGACCCAGTTAATGAGCCAATGCTGTAGGAAGTGCCACTTCCTGTATGAGTCCTCGAAAATCAGTCCATTGGGCACTTTGTCCAGCCAGCCATTGTAATTATCCAAGAACCAGCCTCTGATTCACCATCTGAAGAAGAGCTTGGTGTAAGCTCAACAGTTTCTTTCTCCAACAAAAGTTGGTCCAATAAAAGATATTACCTCATCCATTTTGTCTCTCTAATTCACTATTACATGCATCACAATGGAGTTGGGAGCCTTTTGGATTGGCCTACTTCTGAGCTTTGTATGAGGAGCAGGGAACTGGCAAATGAGTACCATCAGTAGCCCCACCACAGGGAGAGAGGCCCCACCTGGGGGATATTAAGAGCGATCACTTGCTTCAACAGTAACTTATTATACTAAACACAACACTAGCATAATTTCTGTGCCAGTAGACATGCCTACATAAAATATGTGCCAACAAACAATACTCTTTTTACAGACAACCTACACAAAGCACTGCCTAGTCCCTTGTCCATGAAAATTGAATCTCAAATCAGGATGCATTCACTGAACATTGATAAAAGCTCTGCAAAGGTTATTCTTCCTCACTCAGTTCTCCCTCATGAGCATCTTGTGCTTCATGATCCATTACAGTTGGATTATTCTGCTTCATCTTTCAAGCATAAAGGTGCTTCTTTTTTTAACTTCTCTAGTTTCACAATGTAATGTGAGATGAAGGAGCTGTCCAGAGAACGGTCTCCCTCTCTAACTTCCTAAGGTGTCACCACCGCCTGAAGTGGGTGGTTCATCTAGTCCTCTCCTCTCTCTTTTCGCTCTCTCTCTTTTCAAGCAGAAGCATTTTCTATTGTCTTTGATTTTTCTTACTCTCCTTGGTGCCTCCTTGGTGGGGAGAGGATCTTTGAGAAGAGGAGTCTGCAGGAAACTGATATTTGAGGAGAAAACAAGGCAGTGTAGATCAAAGGGGTTCCTGCACATGGCCCAGCTGCACAATATGCACTGCCTCCCTCACTGTATGATATTATGGCAGGCAGACTTAATCTGTTTGCAGTGCTTCAGCAGTAGGAGCTGGATTTGCAGAATCTCCAAGCCAGTGCTCCCTGGCTACTTGGTTCTCCAGGCTTAGGTGAAGCATGACAGGCCAAGTCTTAAGCTGCTTGAAGCAGAAATTCAGCACCAGGACCTAACATTTTGAAAGCAGCACACCAGAGATTCTGGGTTGGTTGGATTTTTCTTCTGTTCCAACTAGGGTGAAATAGGATAACCAGGAATGTTTCCAAGAGGCTGGTAAGTCAGAGGGACAGGAAGAAAACACAGTGCATGACCCCTCCTATCCAACCACCACTACTTCCTTTCTGACTACCATAACTAGGTATTTTTGTCCCTGACCTTCCAGAAAGGGCCTTAGTTCGTCCTGATTGTGGTTATTAACTTGAGCCCCTCAACAGTTCTGTCAGCCCCCTTCTCTAATGGCAGCTGTGATTCCCACAGGCTCCAGAAACCACCACCAACAAAACAACCTCTCTGATTCCCTGTATTTATTATCATATTTGTTTATTACCAAGCTATGATAAAGGTCTTTAAGGTATTTTGGTGGTGAGGCTTTGGCTTGGTCAGAAAATTCAACTCCCCATGCCCTTTATTTTAAAGGAGACTCAGTTTTGCTCCTCTTTGGAATGCAGCCTTGTACTGAGAAACTGCTTCCAACCATCACACTACGCAAATATGAGTCTAACCCCACTTTTGGGGGCACAGAATACTTTGTGCACTCTACTTATGGACCCAGCTGTAGGATGGGCAAGAAATATATTATGAATTACTGCCCTGGTACTAATGGATCATTTTCAGTCGTCTTACATCAATTTTTTTTATTGTTTTTAACTTACATTGTACGTCTTGGTTAGCTCGGGAGAATTCTAGACTGAGGAGTAAGTTGGGATTTACGTCTTGGGTTTGCCTTCATATCTCATGGTAGGTGAAGGTAGAGCTGGGGTAGTCAATAGCCGGGCCAAATCTGGACCACCAGACACTTTTGACCAGACCCCAGATTTTTTTTCATTACTGTTTTTTTATTTGCTCTGAAGTCTGGACCTTGGCTACACCTTGGCTAAAAAAATTGGTCCTTGACAAAAAATAGAGTACCCTGAGGTAGAGCTTTGTGTGCTAACAGCTGTAGGCTGACAAAGAGCAAGATTGAAAAATACATATACCAGTATGTAATTCTCCCTTAGCCTGTAACCTGCAAAAACTCATTGCACCTGTAAATACCCATGAAAAGGGTGACTGGACACTAAGTTTAAATTGTATTTGGAGCAGTGAATCTTCATGGTGCTGTGAATTATTTTTCCAAATAGGTATATTTCATAAGTTTTACATTTATTTCAGGCTTACCCTCTCTAGATCCATCCAGCGGCTCTTCAACGGCCTCTTCAGCCCCTCTGACAGGTTTTTCAGCAAACATACAACGGGTTTATCTTCAAGGGCCAGCACCTGTTGGGACTCCCAGCTTTAACAGACAGCATTTTTCACCACATCCTTGGACGAGCGCTACAAATTCATGTAGGAACTTCATGGGTCTGTCTTAATTATCTATACATTTTCAATGTTTTAGTTATTGTCTTTAGCTACTAGTAGATTTCTAACTTTGAGGGGAAAGCAACCAGTGGCTTTAGAAACTGTTATTGGAAATTGCTTTTAGCCTCAGTAAAGATGGGAAATGTGTGAAATGGCATCACAAAACATTTTATGGATATCTTATGTGAAATGCCATAGTTTCCATTAGTATTACCTCTCTTGATGCACCTTCAGGAGGCTTACGGGTATGTCTATGCTGCAAAAAAAGTCCTGCGGCATCAAGTTTCACAGCCCAGGTTAACTGACTCCAGCTTGCACCATGAGGCTGAAAGTAACAGTATAAATATTCTGGCTCAGGCTGGACCTCATCCCTGAAAAGCAGCAAGGGGAGAGTGGGGCTAAGAGGCCAGGCTCCAGGCTGATCAAGAATGGCTACGCTGCAATTTTTAACCCTATAACCCAAGCCCAATTCAGTTGACACAGGCTCTGAGGCTCACTGCTGCAGGGTTTGTTTTGGGTTTTTTTGTTTGTTTGTGTTTTGCAGTGTAGATTACCCTTAAACTCTGACGAGAAGGTTAATTTCTGTGTGATCACAACACGGGGAGCTTTCTTGTAATGTAAAACTGCTTCAGATGAAATTGGCGTGACTTTCTCAGATTGAATTATGCTTTATTTTAAAGGTTTTAAAAATGAGACTTCTGCAATTAATATTTTATATATCTTAAAATTCACTGAAATTTGTAAATTGTTTGAAATGACAGTGAGGACTTTTATGGAGCAAATCTGAGAGAGAGACAGTGGCCACATGAGAAGCTTGGATCTTTGCAATTCAGAATCTTAGTGATGGCAACTTCCTGAGTACAAAGGCCAAAATAAACTTTGGTGCCAAAACGAAGGGTCAATGGAACTTATGCTTCTAAGTCATTTGCGCATTTCTGGAAAATCGCACCCTGAGCCTGTATCCCACTGGGAGTTGGGGATGCTCAGCACCTCTGAAAACAAGGCCAGTTGAGTGCCTGGAAAATTTAGGCCCAGATTTGCAGATCTCTTCATACAGTCTTCCAATTTTCGTGTCCTTGTCTAGTATATCTAAAATATTTACAAGAAGATTTAGAAAATGTCATACTATCCTGTTGTTGGAACCATTTATGCAACTAATGTAAGATACAAAATCACTGGTGAAGAATCTTTCCAGTGGGCCAAACAGCAATCAGTGCAATGACTATTCTGTCACAAATAACTAACTTCTCTCACTAGCCCCAAAAGATAAATCAATAAACTTTTACACCTTTCATAATCTGCATTACAGAATACAGGTTGGCAGTTTAGAGGGGAAATTGTGGTATTTAAAATCACTTAAGTGTTCCATGTATAATAAAGCAAGAGAAATATTTTGTCACCAGGTGAATCTCCTATTCCATCAGTTTCATCGGGATCATCTTCACCCCTTTCAGCTGCTTCTGCACCTTCTAACTTGGGCCAGCCAAAAGCAGGTAGCACAAGTCAAGATCGAAAGGTACCACCTCCTATTGGGACGGAAAGGCTTGCTAGAATTCGGCAGGGAGGTTCTGTCACTCCTACCCCCTTAGGAACTAACTTTACGGCTCCTGTTGGACATAGTGGTATCTGGTCATTTGGAGTTAACAGTGTATCAGGTAAGTCAGTCTCATACACAATAAGTAAGCTTTCTGTTTTAAAAAAAATCAAACCTCAGATTTTAGGGTGACACTACATTCTGAGAACTAATTGGGGGGAAACAAAATGCCAAACTTAAGCTTTTCAGGGATCAAATTTGAAATAATAGAGTAATACATGGTAGTAATATGTAAAAATCTTCCCTTCTAACCCAGAGAACAAAATAAACTTTATCAATTGCATGTAAGATTACTTTAAAGGCAGAAACTAAAAGGAATATCATGGGGAAGTCACAAACAGAGAGCTGGAGGGATATAGAGAGAAGTGTTGAGAAACGTGCATATTCTGATCCTTTAAGGGAATATATTGGGGAAGCCTTTTAAATTGTTCTTCATTTACTGAGGAACTGACCCATAAGGACCACAATTAGAAAGGAAGGTTAGGGCAAAAGAAGTGATTGATTGCAACACTTTATGTGGGTACAAATCCAGAAACGTACTCTTCTTTACAGATGGGCTGTTAATACAGCCTCAGTATCCCACCTGGGATGGGATCAAGTCTCGGAAGAACAGAGGTATTTCTTTAGGTTTTGTTTCATGATTGCTTTTCTTTTCGTTTATTCAGCTACTCTGCAGGATTTTAAGAGATAAATACCTCTGATGTTATAGCTGACAGACCAAGTTTTTCATGATCGATTCTGAAATAATCTATAACCCACCCACAAGATTCTAAAGAATTTCTTGATAGAGATAGGGTGGTCTTTGCCAAAATGTTCCTCATTGGGTAATGACTTACTCTGATTTTCTTCAGGCCAAATTTGTTTTGCTAGAACCATTGCAATTTTCTCTCATAATATAGAATTTTTCACCTGACTTAAATCCTGCAAAGGTACACAGTAAATGCATAAACTCTGAAAGAGTGATTGAAATCTTCTATACTGTTAAATCTGTTGAACAGAAATGTAATTTTAGAATGGGAACAAATAATGCTTTACCATTTCCTCAAAATTTGGTCTCCGAATTTAAAACTCGGTCTGAAAGCTGTGGTTGCATTTCATTAATTTGTAGCTTGTCACTCAAACTATTTTTAAAAATGAGGTTCCAGTTATGACAAGCAAATAAAAACTGGGGCATTCAGAGTGAGTGCTATTGGTCCTTAATTTTTATACTTTTCTCCTCCATAACTCTTCTTGAATAATATGAAATAAGTTCTGTTCCAGGCAACAGCAATTTCTTTATTTAAAAAAAAAAGTGACTTCTAGATAGCTGCAGGTTTATATTCAGTTTTTGCTAGTTCCATTTTCAAGTTCTTACAGATCAAAACAAAGTGCACTGTATGAGCTGCAGATTGTTTTCATTAGAAATTTTAAGAGATTGTGTATGTTGCAAAATAAAATGACAATGTTAATGGTCTTAAATTTTGTAAAGCTAGGGTTTTTTTAAATGAGGCTTAAATTTTGATCCAAATTTGGTCTGACATTATCCCGTTAACCTTGGTGTCTCCTCATGGCTTTTTTTTCAGACTGAAGTTATATACTTGTCATACAAATTGGCAATATTCATAGATCACAGTTCTATTAAAGTTTAGCTCAGTGTTGGGGGCATCTGAAATATTGGTTTGGTATTTGGTGCAGGAATATAGGAGAAAGAAAATATCAGGCCCAGTCCTATGTCTCCAGATTTCACCATCTTCTCCCGCTTCAGTCTTCAGAAAGTTCTCTTTCACCTCCTACCAGCTCCTGCCCTAAGCATGACTCTCTGGAGTCTCTCACCTTGCATTACCATGGATATGCAATGTGCTAAAGTGCCTAACTCAGTGGGTGATGGGAGGGGAAGAAAATGTCTGCATGCAGGGGGGCCTCACATGGGCAGTACTTTCTGCAGCCTGTCTTTGCGAGAGGCCATGTAGGCAGAGCCATGAAGCTGAAGATAGGAGACGTGTGCATATTTTGTTGTTAACAGGTCATTGGGGTCTGAGGGTAGAATACAAGTTTTGGGGAGGTCTGAAAAGTGCTTTGTTCAGAGCAATGCCCCAGTTTGTTTTTTGCAGCATTGTTATGCTTATTTCTGAGATCCTTAACATGTGGAGATGGTCTATGCAGCTGATTGATTTATTCCAGATTTTTCTCGATTTGATTATAACCATCCACTTTTAATCTCTTCCTTTCCAGAAGGCTTGTCAGGTTGGTCTCAGCCTATAATGGGGAATCATCCAATGCATCAACAATTATCAGACCCAGGCACATTTTCCCAGCATCAGCCAATGGAGAGAGATGATTCTGGAATCGTGGCTCCCTCAAACATTTTCCACCAACCTATGCCAAATAGCTTTGTGGATTTTTCTAAAGTAAGTTTTATATTTGAAAGTTGAATTTGTTATAAGCAGCTGGGTGGTTTTTGCCTGGTTGCAGATGACTTGTCTGACAGTGCATGTCCAAAAATGACTGTCCAGAGACTTCATTAAAAGCCCTTTCTCTGGAACAAGTTGGGGCAACTTTGCCAAGGCCATTGGTCCATTCAGATTTGTTTAACTCTGAATGTTCTTTAGCACAGTAGTGCCCAATCTTATATGGGAGGGCCACATACACGTAAGCACAACCTTGTGTGGGCCAAACAGATTGTACATATTTTAATAAGATGTAAAGTTGCCGGTATTGATTTATATTTTAAGTTCAGCTTGTTTTGTATGTATTTAGATAGAAACAACCTATGTACAGCATTGTCTGTTTACGCCCTTATGTGAACTAAAATGATGTAAACATGACGACAAAATTCTAATGAATCGGCCATTAGTATATTGTGTTAAAGCAGGCTGTAGGCTTTGAGATGCGCTGGTGGGCCGTGTATGGCCCCCAGGCCATAGATTGTACACCCTTGCTCTAGCACAGTGGTTCTCAAACTTTTATTTTCATGGACCACTTGAAAATTACTGGGGATCTCGGCGAACCACTTGATGATCTTTCTAAATGTTTGTACCATATGCTAACTATTGTAAAGCACTTTGGATAAAAGCACTATATTAAAAAAAACCTTAATAATTAACATTTTTGTTGTACAAATAACAGCACACAACTCATATTTTAATATCAGTAGTCTTATCTTTCTAATGCAATAGATGTGCCCTCTCTCCCCCACCGCAGCAGCCCCCGAGCTGGGGCTGAGTAGGAGAGGGGTCTCTTCCCCACCACAGCAGCCCCTAGTAGCCCTTCATTGTCTCATGTGCAGCTGTCCAGGCGCACACCTTAGAAGGAACTATCCACAGACCACCTGAATAGAACTCGCAGATCACTGTTTGAGGACCTCTGCTCTAGCAGATACGAGGATTCATGTAGCCCCCCTTCACCCCAAAACACTATTTTACATGTGAGACACACTAGTCAAACTGAGGGCACATTATAACTGAAACTAAACATTATTTCTAGTTGCTAATATCCCAAGTGTATATATGGACTTGCTTGGTGACACCCTTCACTGTTCCATTCTCCCCTAACATCATCCCTGTGTTAGATTCCTTCCTTCCTGCATGGAACTAGGTCACCTCTTCAGGCTGGTTAATATTTAATGCTTCTGGCACGAGTTATAGATACAAATTAGGCATATGAATATCATGTAATTTTCTTCAGCACATGTGGCAGGAGGTTAGGAGACTATTGAACTATGTACATAAAGAAGGCATAAACATCAGATACTAGCACAAGGCAAAAACAGAATACAGCCCTGTCATAATTCAGTTGAAGAATTTGAGGAATGTCTAGGGTCATGTGCATAGTCTGGAGTCTTCTCAGAACATTGCTACAGTTACATCTGGAGAAAGTACTTTGTTGCAGTCTTTATTTTTTGTGAGCAAGACAAAGATTTTTCATATCCTATGCAATGAGACAACAGAAATTTGAGGGAGGGAGGTATCAAAAGAGCTCTGTATCCCCTTCTGTTCTGTGTAGGGAGATGTTTATGAAAACTGTCATGTGTCACATGTTGGAGGCCACGGAAGTGAGGCTCTAAAAAGCTGTAGTGGCTTTCTTTAATGAACTCAAAGGTCATTATTCCAGTTGGCAATTAAAATATTGTATAGTACCTTCCATCTTAAAGGATCCCACTGTGCTTTCAGACTACACACACAGCATCACTGCAGCTCAGTTAGGATGACAAGTCGTATATTGATGGGAGAGGAGAGCACTTCCCAAGTACATTGTGACATGAAATCCATGTAGAACACACACAACATCTGGCTTTGCAGACTCATCTAAATAAACCACACTCAGACTATGATGGTACTTAATATGGGTATCTCAGGAAGATGAAGGGCTGAATTATTTCTGCTGGGATTTGAACTTCTGGTTCCAAGGAGTCTGAGCATTCTAAACTTGATGCTTAGACCACCACATGTTCCCGTTTTTCTCACAGCATGCCAAGATGATTGTAAGTGCAACTTTAATGTTGCATAAGGATTTGAATGAAGTTTGAACATTTTGGGTAATGCATTTTCATTCATATTGTGCAGTACATTGGAATGGGGAGCCTTGCAAAACTCCAACAGTAATAAAATCAGTTGCCTTCTGCTTTGCTCTGAATTGTCCCTGGAATTGGGTATGGTATTCTCATCTCTCCTCACAACACTGCTTTGTAGCACTGCTGATGCACAGTTGCCTCTCTTTCTAATTTCAGTGATGGATGAAGTGATCTCTGCCCATAAGTTCTGTAAAACACTCTGGGATTCTTTGAGATGACAGATACTACTCTTTATGTGAGGTACGAGTGTTATTGTCTGTAATCACTACGCTGTACAGTGATTGTTCTTTCTGCTATTTTAGGGTCTACCGATTTCCATGTATGGAGGCGCTCTAATACCTTCTCATCCTCAGCTAGCTGACGGCCCAGGAGGGCCTCTCTTTAATGGACTTCATACTCCAGATCCCGCTTGGAATCCTATGATAAAGGTTGTCCAAAACTCAACAGAATGTACTGATGCTCAGCAGGTAAATTTGTTTGTGTCTTTCTCATAATTTAAAATACTTTCTATCTGGTTTCTCGATTGATATTTTTGTGCTTAATAGAGGAAAAAGATTTTATCAGCAGTCATAATTTTTTTTTTTTTTTTTTTTTTTTTTGAAGATCTCTTTTAGATATGTTGGCACTGGGCTTTAAAGATCAGTTTACAGGCCAAAACTTTCAAACCTGAGTACATGAAGTTAGGGTCATAGAATATTAGGTTGGAAGAGACCTCAGATGGTATCTAGTCCAATCCTCTGTCAAAGCAGGACCAACACCAACTAAATCATCCCGGTCAAGGCTTTGTCAAGCCAGGCCTTAAATTCCACCACCTCCCTAGATAACCAGTTCCTGTGTTTCACCACCTTCCTAGCAAAATAGTGTTTCCTAATATCCAGCCTAGACTTTCTCACTGCAGCTTGAGATCATTGTTCCTTGTTCTGTCATCAGGCTGTTCTCAGTGCTGGCAATCTCCATCCTCTTTGGAATCCCCCTTCAGGTAGTTGAAGGCTGCTATCAAATCCCTCCTCACTCTTCAATTTGTCCACATTCCTTCTGTAGTGAGGGGACCAAAACTGGACACAATACTCCAGGTGTGGCCTCACCAGTGTCGAATAGAGGGGAATAACCACTTCCCTTGATCTGCTGGCATTGCTTCTCATAATACAGCCTAATATGCCGTTGGCCTTCTAGGCAACAAAGGCACACTGCTGACTCATATCCAGCTTCTCATCCACTGTAATCCCCAGGTCCTTTTCTGCAGAACTGCTGCTGAGCCAGTCAGTCCCCAGCCTGTAGTGGTGCGTGGAATTCTTCCTAAGTCCAGGACTCTGCACTTGTCCTTGTTGAACCTCAGCAGATTACTTTTGGACCAATCCTCCAATTTGTCTAGGTCACTGTGGACCCTATCTCTACCCTCCAGTGTATCTACCTCTCCCCCCAGCTTAGTGTTATCTGCGAACTTGCTGAGGGTGCAATCCATCATCCAGATCATTAATAAAGATGTTGAACAAAACAAGCCCCAGGACCAACCTCTGGGGCACTCCACCTGATACTGGCTGCCAAATAGACATCGAGCTGTTGATCACTACCCACTGAGCCTCCCAATCTAGCCAGCTTCCTATGCACCTTATAGTCCATCCATCAAATCCATCGTTTTTTAACTTGCAGGCAAGAATACCGTGGGAGACCATATCAAAAACTTTGCTAAAGTCAAGATATATCACATCCACCGTTTTCCCCATATCCACAAAGCCAGTTATCTCACCATAGAAGGCAATCAGGTTGGTCAGGCATGACTTGTCCTTGGTGAATCCATGTTGACTGTTCCTGATCACCCACCTCTCCTCCAAGTGCTTCAAAATGGATTCCTTGAGGACCTGCTTCATGATTTTGCTGGGGCCTGTCGTTCTCTCGGTTCTCTCCCCTTTTTTAAATATGGGCACTATATTTGCCTTTTTCCAATTGTCCAGGACCTCCCCCGATCGCCACAAATTTTCAGAGATAATGGCTAATGGCTCTGCAATCACATCAGCCAACTCCCTCAGCACCCTTGGATGCATTAGATCTGGATCCCTGGACTTGTGCACGTCCAGCTTTTCTAAATAATTCTTAACCTGCTCTTTCACCACTGAGGGTTGCTCACCTCCTCCCCATACTGTGTTGCCCAGTGCAGCAGTCTGGGAGCTGACCTTGTCTGTGAAGACCCAGGCAAAAAAAGCATTGAGTACTTTAGCTTTTTCCACATCTGTCACTAGGTTGCCTCTCCCATTCAGTAAGGGTCACACACTTTCCCTGATCTCCTTCTTGTTACTAACATACCTGTAGAAACCCTTCTTGTTACCCTTCACATCCCTGCTAGCTGCAATTCCAGTTGTGCCGTTGCCTTCCTGATTACACCCCTCCATGTTCTAGCAATATTTTTATACTCCTCCCTAGTCATCTGTCCAAATTTCCACTTTCTGTAAGCTTCCTTTTTGAGTTTAAGGTCACGGAAGATTTCACTGTTAAGCCAAGCTGGTCACCTGCCATATTTGCTATTCTTTCTGCACTTTGGGATGGTTTGTTCCTGCGCCCTCAATAATGCTTCTTTAAAATACAGCCAGCTCTCCTGGGCTCCTTGTCTCCTCATATTAGCTTCCCAGGGGATTCTGCCTATCAGTTCCCTAAGGGAGTCAAAGTCTGCTTTTCTGAAGTCCAGGGTCTGTATTTTGTTACTTTCCTTTCTTCCTTTTGTGAGGATCCTGACTTCAACCATCGCATGGTCACTGCTGCCTAGGTTGCCACCCAATTCTTCCTCCTCCTACCAATCCTTCCCTGTTTGTAAGCTGTAGATCAAGAGGAGCACAGCCCCTAGTCGGTTCCTCCAGCACTTGTACCAGGAAGTTGTCCCCAACACTCTCCAAAAACATCCTGGATTGTGCATTACTGTATTGCTCTCCCAGCAGATGTCATGGTGATTGAAGTCCCCCATTAGTACCAGGGCCTCTGATCTGGAACCTTCAGTTAGTTGTCTGAAGAAAGCCTCGTCTATCTCATAAATAAGTGGCCTGATTCTCAGCAGTGCTCAGCACCTTGCTGTGAACAAGATGAACTAATAATACACACTGACAGGTTCTACATTTCCAGTTACTACTCATGCAAAAAACCTGGTCATCGCTGAAGACTACTATAGCCCCTCTGAAAATCTGACCACTCCTGTGTTGGAGTCTAACTTTAGATACCCAGGTTTAAAAAATTGGGCCACAATAAGTCTAAATTTGGTACTGTATCTATTATAGAATTTTGCACTTGGGCATATTCTTAATATTCTGTATTTCTTAATTACTTTTTTCTCTCCACTGCAGATTTGGCCTGGCACCTGGGCACCTCACATTGGAAATATGCATCTCAAATACGTCAACTAATTTAAGAGGGTCTATCCTTTTTAGCCTTGTTGGGAAACCTATGACCTTGGAAGAACCCTGGGGATTTTTTTAATGTGCCTAACTAAGCAATTTTTTTCTCTGGGCTGTAACAATGAAAATTTGATTGCCCATTGTGTAAGAACAAATTGATTTACCTATTCAACTGATTCTGTTCTCCAGTTAGTTTAGCCATTTTGAACTTAAAATCAGATGAGCCTAGTGCTTTTGGCTAAACACTACTGAATGCTACTTGTATGCAGCAGAGAACTAGATGATTACATGATTTCAACCTTTTACGGTGGTAAATACATGTATAATTGTTTACATACTTAAAAGGAAAAAAGTTGAGTAAATTTCATGTCGTATAGTGGCTCCACTTTATGTAGCCTGTATTAATGTGAAATATTTACCTGAATATTCAATAAAAAGACGAACAGTATTTATAGGTTGTGGTGTGGATTTTGGTGGAGGGCCACATCTTGCTATCAGGATGTCTATAATTACTTTGTGTACTGCTTTAGTGACCCAGTCAGCTAGTCAAGCAGGATGGTAAGGAGAGGATCACTGTCATTTGTAACAGCCTCTCAAAACTTTGAAAATACTCTTGCTCCCTCTTAGCTTTGTCTTTTTCTGGTTGGTGAACATTCATATCATGCAAGCCAGTGTGGCTTTCCTATTCTGTTTGGATTTTTTACTAGTGTGTCAACTATGATATCAAGTACAGCTCTGGGTCTGGGAATATGCTTTAGCATGACACCCTAATAGCCAAAAATGACAGTAGGAGAACACAAAACACTGGGTATCGCCTACATACCAAAGGGTCTCTTCATCTAATACATTGGTTTTCATTTGCAGATCCCTAAAAAATTTCAAATGGAGGTGCAGACCTCTTTAAACATCTTAGATATAGTCTGTGGACCCCCAGAGATCTGCAGACCACAGGTTGAAAACCACTATATTGTGGTAACAGCAACCTTTTATGAACCCCTTAAACATAATCTGTGGACCTGCAGAGGTCCACAGACCACAGGTTGAAAACCACTGATGTATTTACATATCTTGGTGACTGGTAGACTTCTGGAAACCAGAGAATATTTCACCACCAATCATAACGTTGGCCAGTGTTTGATCTTAAATTATTTGTGTCCCTTTAAATGTGATCAGAGTTTATAATCACATTTGTGAGTCAGAACAGGTTTTGCAAGCTCCTTTGAATACCATATTAAAAACCTACATTCACTCTGCATGCAAATGGTTCATTTCCCCCAGGTTGGAAATGTCATACTTTTGCCTTAAAAATCATACTTTACTCTTCCTCAGTAATGACGCACTAATTATAATTTGAAGATCTGATCCACTTCTCGAGCCAGTAACTACCTGACACAAATGGGTACCCTGTGTCATGGACCACTTTCTTACAGTCTCAATATAGACAGAGACTTCCCCCATCTTTCCACTCCTCCTGCCTATTCCATATATGCAGCAATACAGTTTTTTTCCAGGAAAAGCCTGAGGAAGCAGCAACCAGAAGAAGGCAAATCATCACTGAATCCTAAGAGTTCACTCCTTGCAAACCATGTGGTGGCACATTTCTGCCCTGTCACTTTTTAAATGTTTTTGAAAACATGAAGTGCTCAAATAGTAACCAAGAACTAGTAGGTGATCAGATCTCAGTAACCTTTTGAACATACTGAGGTATTCTACTAATATTTAAGAATAGAACATAAATGTCCCCACACAAGAACACATTTCATTGTTGATGCTATTTCTTACCCTAACAGTTTACCCCCTCCACAGCAGAACAGATGTTCTGTTTACAAGAGCACATTAACCCAATTAAAATATGCTATATCGGGTTCCAGAATTTTTTGCACAGGGAAAAATTTGTATTAATATTGTATTAATACTTCCTGAATATTGGAGCCTCCAAAAGCACTCTAGATGCTTCCCGGACACAAGTAAAGAGGCTTTGCTCCAGAGAGCTTACAGTTTGAAGTTGGATGCCGCATAAGCTTGCGGGGGGAGGTGTGACAAATTACAAAACAGGATTATGGAGTTATTCAGTGAGCAATGTGTGAAACAAAACTCAGATTGGTACAGTTACCTGTACCTTGCAGATTCTTAGACTATTAACATCTCCAACAAAATGTTGCGAAGCAAGTTATGTTTTGACTGGTAGCCAGTGGAAGTCAATCAAATGTGATGGTCATGGAGTTGCCCTGGAGTAGCGATCTTGATCTTTCGTGGGGTCTCAGTTTGTGGTCGTTCTAATGCTCTTGAAGTCTGCATCAGACCCACAGTGCAAAAGATACCAGTAATGGAGAAAATCTAAAAACTTGGTATCCCATGAACGTGTGGTGGTAAAAATAGCAAACCTGCTCTATATATTTATTTATAAAATAAAAACTGAAGGCAGTGGGACAGTGTTTAATAGTGGGTGAATCTATAGGAAGACCCAAGTTGTGAAATCTGATTGCTCTGGGGGGGGGAGACACACAAAAGAAATGTGCCATGGGACAGCAGCCGATGGGCTAGCTGTGGTTATTGATGTTCAATAGAGCAACACCCATGTGGACAGCATGGTAGAATGCACAGAGATTGGGAACTGAGGCCTGGTGCTTTTCTTTGCCCGAGACCACCTCCCTCCAGACCCAGGAGACAGACCAGCCATTCCTATAGGTGGAAGATCCATCCCTGATCTTAGAGCACAGGTAGAGGAACATGGGTCAGAAATGTGTGCATTCTGAGGGTGAAATACCAGCTCTCCATTGATGTCAATGACAAAACTTCCATTCACTTCAGGGGAGCTTGAGATTATTTCTGAACTGGGAGTACTGGAATGCTGTTGGCCATGGGAAACAGCAGCCCCTGAATTGCCTAGCCTGAGATGCCCAACTTTTGCCGCAACATACACATGGGTAGGGAGGAACAAGCCCTCTGAACTGCCAACACTCAAAAAACGCTCATCTCAGCCTGCTTGGCTGCCAGTTTCCCAGGCACACCCTTGCTCTGCTGTGGGGATTGCACAAGGCTGCCTGAGGTTCTGCATGCTGGCACTTTGTACAGGGCCCTGCAAAACCTGGCTGCAAAGAGAAATGAAGCCCTTGTGATTTTTCAAGATTTCAGCACATTAATTTGACACATTTGGGGGGGGTCTAAGATGGATTCAACCTAAACTGGACCCACTTCAGTCAGCACTTTGCTGTCCCCCCGAGCCACTGCCGCCTTATTGCTGCACCACTGCCTATTTTTGAATCCTTGGTCTTCCTCCCAAAGCAGACAGCTAGGCCCTGCGTGGCTGAAATTGCCACTGACTCTGCTGTGTCTGGAGGTCTTTATTTGCCCCTGGAAGGAGCTTAAATTGGTTTTGTGGAGGAGAATCTAGCAAACAGCTTTCCCCTGCTGAGCTGGGATGGAGCCCTGCCCCAGGGAGATGTTTTTTTTTACTGGGGCTTACTGGGATCCAGGGGCTAGGCAGAAATATTTTCTTAAGTTTCATCAATCCCTAGCTTCTTGATTCCTCTGGAGAGAGGTTTGCAGGCAGCAACAGCGATGGCCTGTTCTGATACCAAGGCTCTTTGGGCCCGCCCCTCGCTCCCTCAGCGAGGAGCGGGCAGCCGCGTGCTTCGGGCTGCTTTGCAGAAACGTGTTCTTATGGGTTTCCGTTTCCAGGCTCTAGTAAGCACAAGCCGGGTTCTGCGGAGCCGGAAAGGGAAGGGCCTTATCGCTCCCCGCGGGAGCCCAGCAGGTAGGAGAAGGGGAGGCTGGCGCTTGAGTCTAGGGTTTGAGTCCCACTTCCTGGGATGATTCCTGTGCAGCTTGCAGTGTTTAGCTCTTTTCTAACGCACCGGGGATCCCGGGTCAAAGCCAAGCCAGACCCAACTCCCCGGTCTGTGCTGGCCTGTCAGGAGCCTGCCCCCCTCAGGGAGGGAAGGACACACCCCCGACCCCGCCCCACGCTGGGACGGGCCCCGCCTGCCTCAGGGACAGAAGGATCCGGCTCCGCCCCGGGCCTGCACGTGTTGCTGTGCCCCGCGGATACCGATCGGGCTCCATGGCTGCTGCGAGCACCACGAGCTCCTGCCCCATTCCAGGTGGCCGAGACCCGGGCTCCCCGGAAGGCTACAGCTGCACCCCTGGCGGAACCCTCTACTCCACCACCCCAGGGGGTAAGGCCGGGCCCAGCAGGCTCCGCTCCCCGAGCAGTCCCTGGACTCAATGCGACCCCAGCCCCCGGACTCTGCCTGCAGCCGGTCTTGGGTGAACCTCCGCCCAGCGCCCCCTGCTGCGGCTGCAACCCCGGCTGTTCCGCGCGGAGGTAGCCCGGGCCTTCCTGGATCCATTGGGAGCGGCCTCCAGTGTCCCGCCGGGCTCCCAGGCAGCGGGCCCGGTGCCTCCCTTCCCGCGGGAGGGCGCGTGGGGCGGCCCCGATCTCCGTCTCTTGCTCTGAGCCGTTCCGGTTTCGGGGGCGCACAGTCCAGCGACTCAGACCCGGTTCTGTAACCGGGAGGGATCCGCCCGGCCGGGCTCGGGGTGGCGCTGCGCCCCCTGAACGGATCGGGGCGACTTAAGCCCGTTCACACGCCCCCCGCGTCTGAAAAGCCTCTTCGAGCTGGAACTGCCCTTACTTGGCTGGGCCCCTGGAGGGTGTGGGCGAGTTTCGCCTTCGCCTGGACGGGATCTCGGTTTTCCCCTGAGACCCAAAGGATTTTCCCTCCACCCCGGGCCGCATGGCTCATGCTAGGGAGGAAGAGGCGCCCCCGGGGAGGTGCAAAGGAGGCAGCAGGCTCTGCACGGTGTTGTATCCAATATTGCCCGGATTCCTTGACCTTGAGCGATTCCTTGGGAGTGGCCAAGGCCCAGGGGGCCTGTAGGGCTCCCACAATAGTCGTAATAACAAGGGCTGTGGAAGTGCTTGCTGGGTCGCAGGCTGAGCTGTTGCTCCCTGCTTGGGAGTTGTAAACCCTGCACCGATGCCACGTGGGTGCACAGGAGCCTGCGAGGAGAGACACCAAACAAAGGGTTTCTGAAAACTGTTGGGGCCACACCCCTGTAGCAGTGCAGGCGCTGGGGAGCCCTTGGCCCTGAGAACCAGAAGGGTCCCGCTGTTTCCAAAGCTGGGTCTGTTTCTTGCACTGCTCAGAAGCCCTGCTGTGAGCAGGGTTAGCTGATGTGGTGGTTAAAACACCAGTGTCCTGTCTGCATTAGCCCTGCCAGTGGGGCTAGGACCCTGGGGAGAGTTTAAGGAAAACTTGTGGTAGAAGTAGCATGAGGGATTTAAATTCAAAGTCGGAAGTGTGAGTTTGGACAGAGATGATCTAGAGCAACCTGCAGCCCAGTCAGCGCACAGCTGCAGCCCATGTAGCTGCCTCAGGGCAATATAGGTAGTATTGGATGCATCCTCCATAACACATTGTGGTCCACATGTGTGGTCCACAATGGTAAATAGGTTGAGAATCACTGATCAAGAGCATTTGGCAGGTTCAGTCTCTGCTGCGCTCTTCATGGCCCAGCTCCTCAAACAGGCCAGAGCATCCTTGCTTCCTGGCTTTTTCGTATCTCCCAGGGTTTGTCCACATGTGGAGCTAGTAAGGAATGTTCCTGAGTACCTGAGCGCTGTTGCTGCTCTGTTGTGGGAGACGCTCAGGTACCTGCATGATGAACAGCAGTACAAAATCCTCAGGCAAGGTCTGGGCAGGGTGTGGGTAGGAACTGGGCTGTGCCTGCTGAGAGGGGCGCTCTGCCAGGTGTAGGTGTCTGGGGGCAAGGCAGACTCCTGCCCTGCTGCTGCACTGCCTGCCTCGGGGCTCTCTAGGACTCTGACCTCTTGCAGGGGGTGAAAGTGACCCTGCTGGCCTCGCCGGCATGTCTATTGTTAGAAAGCTGTCCACACTTGTCCTTGTGCCTGGTGCTGCCCTTGGCTCGCTGGGCTGCATGCCTTTATCCATGGGCAGGGTGTGTTTCAGTTAAACTGCACGAGCCCATCCTGCCAGCGCTGGCTTGCAATAAGTCTTATCTTGGGAGTGGGGGGAGGCACGGCAGGTGCTGGCGTCGAGGTCAGCTGCTCAGAGCTGCCTGCACTGGGTTACGTGATATGTTTGCTCTGCTCCAGAGGCTGCCACCTGTGCTCAGCAGTGCAGGGATTTCTGGCCTCGCCCCACCAGCCACTGCTCTGCTCTTCCCTCTCCATTGCAGAGCCTATGTTACCTGGAGCATTCTCCCTGCCACCTGATGCTAGGCTTGATTACTGGAGTGGGGGAGTGGCTGGGTGTCAGCAGTTAGTGACTGAAGGGTCATGTGGCTGGGTGAGCTGCATGCTGATGTTGCCAGCTGGGAGGAAGGGATCCCTGGCAGCACTGCCCCATTCGGGGAATGTTTTTTACCCCTTCACACAATACAGAAAGTAGGAATTACACAATGAAATGAGTAGGCCGCAGATGTAATACAAACAAGAGAAGTACTTCACACAAGGCACAACTAACTTGTGGAACTCATTGCCAGGGGATATCGTGAAGGCCAAACTTATAACTACGTTCAAAACAGAACTGAATCAGTTCCTGGAGAATGGCTCCATCCGTTGCTATTGCCAAGCTGGTCAGGGAGGCAGCCCCGTGCTTGGAGTGACCTTAAACCTCTGACTGTCAAGCTGGGATGGATAATTGCCGTGTTCTGTACACTCCCCCGAAGCTCTGGTATGGGCCAGTCAGAGGCAGGATACTGGGCAAGGTGGACCATGATCTGGCCCAATATTGCAGCTCTTATGTTCTAATTAACATTAATTACTAGTAGCAGCTCTGCCTGGGCTGACGGCTCAAACAGTCATGGTGTCACATGGCTCGGCAACACAGGAGCTGCTGGCACAAGCCTGGGCTTGATCTTGCCTGCTCCGGGCTTGGAGAGGGAGTGGCAGACTCCTGAGCTCCCTATGGAGCAGACTGTGGTGGGTGGGGCT
Organism: Chelonoidis abingdonii; assembly: GCF_003597395.2. Taxonomy (NCBI): domain Eukaryota; kingdom Metazoa; phylum Chordata; order Testudines; family Testudinidae; genus Chelonoidis; species Chelonoidis abingdonii. The sequence continues at coordinate 73,826,016 of NC_133775.1, read as the reverse complement.
TTTGGAAGAGGGCATCTGAGTGCCGGGGGCTGATTTTCCTGCTGGGTTTGACAGGTACCAGGATAATCTATGACCGTAAATTCCTGCTGGAGTGTAAGAACTCGCCCGTTGCCAGGACCCCCCCCTGCTACCTTCCTCACATCCCTGGCATCACCTCTCCCCCCCACGCGGCGCTCTCCAAGCTAGAGGATCTTAAGGAACAAAATGAGACCGAGGAAGAGGTCCCAGGTAAGACACACATGCCCAACCCCTGGTCCCGGAGCACCACCTGTCACCTTTGCTCCTGCTGCAGCCTTTGGGGCTCCCCTGGTGCATCACAAGTGACTTTGTCCTGCCTGTTTCTAGGCACCTGAAGCAGGACTTGAAGTGGAGGGAGCCGGGGGTAATGCAGCTCCCACCCTGGGGGAGCAGCACCCCCTTCCAGCACTGGGATGGGGAGAACGTGTCTGGTTCCACCTGCCTCCGGCTGGGTGGTGGCTGCTGGTCCATGTCCTGTCTGTGGGGCAGTGAGGAGGCCAAGCCCTCGCCTGCGCTTGTTCGCCACGCCGGGGAATGGAGACCGGTCCTGGGTGCATGGAGCCACCAGCGTCTTCCTCTTGGAGCTGCCACTGAACTCAGTGGGTGCTGGTGCCAGGGCCATGGCTGCCTTCTGTGGCTGCATGGCGGGGCTGGACCCATAGTTTACTCCCCTCAGGAAGTCTGCTCCTATTGGATGGGTGACCATCTGCATTGAGTGCCCCTTGTGGATGGGAGGGGAACTGCAAATTAGCAGGCAGGGCCTTTGCCTACTGCTGTCTCTTCCCCTCCCTTCCTTCCCCAGGGAGTCACTGCTGCTCTCTCTGGGGCTCTGCTCAGGTCCCCTTGAGCTGCCCCATCACATGGGCCTCACACACTGTCAATTCAGACCGCAGCAATGGCGGCCCTGGGACTCGTCCATTGCTCGCAGCTGGAACAGGCTGGGGGGAGGGGAAATGGGATGCCCCACCCATAGGCCAGTGAAGGTTGGCAGTGCAGAGCCGTGACCCAGGAACTCAGCTGGGGAAGAAGGGTCTTCGCTCTGATCTGCCCGTCCATGCTGCTGCTACTACTGGCAGTAGGTGCTCTTCCGGTTAACAGCATCCTATCCCCACAGTGATCCCTGCAGAGCCCCTCTTGCCACGCGCTGTCCTTCTAACGCAGCCCTCGTTTCTTTCTCCTGCCCAGATGACAATCAGTTTGCCATGGATATCTGAGCTCTCAGAAACGCGGCTGGCTGGCAGCAAGCTGCTTTCCTGGGGCTCCTGCCTCCCTTCCCTCGCTGAAGACCCAGAGGTGAGCAAGGCCCTGGCGCAGCTGCCGCCTGTGAATCTGGCACTGTTTTAACACTGTTTCTCTGCAGTTGCATTTGGTCTCGGTTCTTTTTACTGAAATGAAGCCAGGGTTTGGGGGCTGGCGTGGGGGGCTGGCATGAGCGACTGCTCTTCCCCCAGGCACCACAGGGTTGGCTGGACTCGCTGTGCTGAGCGTGTCTAGTGGCTACGCCGTGGGCTTACTCTGAGGCTGTGCAATAAACAATCTGTACCCCCTTCTGCCCTGCGCGTCTTCTGTGCTTCGCTCCCAACCCACAGCCCGTGGCTGGGGTCTGGCAAGAGCCTGCCAAGTCCATGGGCAAAGTCTCTGCCCTGTGGCCCTTTCCCCTTGGAGCTGGAGCTGGGGGCAGGTAGTGTACAGGAGTCACTGGCCCTCCCTCGCCTCCAGGAGAGTGAGAGACGCTGGTGATCTGAGCCTTTGTTTAGAACTGGCCGAGGGGTCCCAGGGGAAGGAGGCCTGGGTCCCCAGCAGTCAGGGGAGCCCATCCAGCTTGATTAAAAGCTGCGGTGCAAACTGGATGGTGCTTGCGGGGAGCGGGGTTGGCTTTAGGCCAGTCAGGAGGAGACTGACTTCATGCTCCTGCTTATTTGTAACTTAGCACAGAACCAGGCTCTTCAGCGTAATCAGCTGTTGAAGAACCCCCCAGGCCAGGGTCAGATGTGTCCTCCCTGGGTTGGGGGTGATGGGCCGAGCAGCCCCAACTGTCTCCCATGGCTTTCAGTCTCTCTGGGAGTGGTTGCAGTGCTGGGGCTGGGCGGGACACACTGGCTGTCATGACTGCACCCTCCCAGGGCAGCTATCTGAGCTCCATGAGCTGTGTGCCCAGAGACCCTGGTGCTTGCTGAAGATAGGACAGGAAGAAGAGGCTTTCTCCAGTGTCTCTTGTGACAGCTGCAGCAGCAATTGCAAACCTGCACTGGCCCACCAGCTGGGAGCTGCTAGCCGTGAGCCCAGGCTGGTGCCAGAATCCACTGTGGAATCATGTGCTCTAGGATCTGCCAGCAAACCCTGCGGCACTTGGCCCTGGATTGGAGGAAACTGCCTGTAACCATGTCATTCTACAGACTGTCTTAGCTCACCCCAAATCTCGTATTATCCCTCTGCACCTGCTGGAGTTCAGGGCCAAGCCCTTGGCTGTTGGAAGATCTCTCCTGCAAAACTCACTGCACTCTGGTACTGGGGTGTACTCCTGAATGATGCCAGCTGCAGATCTGTCTGGCCACCTGAGCTCCAGGAGGGGTGAAGGGCTGAGGAGTGAATGCCTGGGCCAGTGCTGCTTCTGGCTGGGAGTTTTGATGCCTCTGGCCAGCCTGTGCCCTTGTCTCACTGCCCCCTGTAGAGTGCAAGGGAGTTGTTACCCTCTCTCCCCTCATGCCCTTGCTGAACTGTGTTACACAGAGGCTTGGGAGGACTCTTCCTGCCCCACAGCCTGGGCCAGGACAGGGTGGGATTGAGCAAGTGTTTGTTTGGAGTGAGATTGTCTCCATGCTCAGAGAAACCAGCTGAATTCCTTAGCGCTGGTTGCTGCTGATGCATGTCCCTTAATACCCACAAGAGGGCGGTGCTATGTCACCTGGCAAGGACTGACAATTGGTGGGGGAAGCTGCATTCGTAGAGTCAGAGAATATCAGGGTTGGAAGGGACCTTAGGGGGTCAGCTAGTTCAACCCCATGCTCAAAGCAGGACTAATCCCCAATTTTTGCCCCTCATACTAAATGGCCCCCTCAAGGATTGAACTTACAACCCTGGGTTTAACAGGTCAGTGCTCAAACCACTGAGCTGTCCCTGAACTCAGGGCTAGTTGGGCAGTGAGGCAGGGCCTGGCTTAGACCCCTTGTGGGCTGGGAGGGAAAGGCCAGCTGACGGCAGGCACTGGGGTGATGCCGCGGGCAGCCAGGCCAGCTCATTGAGCTGCTCACCCTACTGCACCCATAGGGCAAGCAGCCATCCGGCCCCTGCAGAGCTGGATACGTTCTCCTGCTGCTGTGACAGGATCCGAGCCTGGTGATTTTTTTATACACACACGCACACTTGCCCCACTGTGCCGATTGGGAGCAGCAGCAGCTGAGCCCAACTGCGGATTCAGGTACAAGAGAAGGAAGAAGAGCTACAGTGAGGAAAGGTGGCAGGTGCTTGACAGTGACTGGGGAAATGCTGGCTGGTTTTGGACCCCAGACGGTAAAAGCATGAGCTGGTCAGTGAGGGGTGGGTTTCTAGGGAAGGCATGTTGACTGGCTGGGACAGGACTTGTCCTGTGGAGTGTGGGGCTGGGAAGAGGGAAATGCTGGAGAACATGCTGCAATTGCAGTCCCTGGATACGCACCTTACTTCAAAAGATCATTAAGTCCCAGGCAGACTATGAAGAGCTACAAAGGGATCTCACAACACTGGATGACAGGGCAACAAAATGGCCAATGAAATTTAAATGTTGATAAATGCAAAGTAATGCACATTGGAAAACATAATCCCAACTATACATATAAAATGATGGGTCTAGATCAGTGGTTTTCAAACTTTTTTTCTGGTGACGCAGTTGAAGAAAACTGTTGATGCCTATGACCCAACAGAGCTGGGGCTGAGGGGTTTGGGGCTGGGGCAGAGGGTGGGAGTGAGGGCTGCAGGCTGGGGCTGGGAATGAGGGGTTCAGGGTCTGAGAAGGCTCTGGACTGGGGATACAGGCTCTGGGGATGAGGGGTTTGGAGTGCAGGAGGGGGCTTGGGTGGGGCCAAGGATGAGGGGTTTGGGGTGCAGGAAGGGGCTCCAGGTTTGGGGGAGTCAGAGGTGGGGTAGGTGACTGAGGTGCAGGTTTACCTCAGGCAGCTCTCGGTCAGCAGCGTAGCTGGGGGGGCTAAGGCAGGTTTCTTGCCTGTCCTGAAACTGCGGACCAGGCTGTGCCCCACACACGGCCAGCAGCAGGTCCAGCTCCTAGGCAGAGGTGCACAATCGGCTTCATGTGGCTCTCACCCACAGGCACTGCCCCCACCCCACCCCAGGTCCCATTGATCTGTTCCCGTCCAATGGATGTGCGGAGCCAGTGCTGCACGTGGCACCCCCGGCCCCCACACCAAGGAGCCAGACCTACTGCTGGCTGCTTCCGGGGTGCAGTGCAGTGTCAGAACAGGTAGGAACGAGCCTGCCTTACCCGGGCAGCACCACTGACGGGACCGGAGCCGCCATCGCCCAGTGCCTTCCATTCCATGACCCACAGTTTGAAAACCACTGGTCTAGATTAGCTGTTTTCATTCAAGAAAGAGATCTTGGGAGTCCTTGTGGATAGTTCTCTGAAAACAGCCACTCAGTGTGCAGCAGCAGTCAACAAAGTGAACAGATTGTTAGGAGCCAATAGAAAAAGACTAGATAAGACAGAAAATATAATGCCACTATATAAATCCATAGTATGCCCACAGCTTGAATAGTGTGTGCATATCTGGTTACCCCATGTTAAAAAGGATATATTAGAATTGGAAAAGGTACAGAGAAGGGCAACAAAATGATTAGGGGTGTGGAACAACTTTTGTATGAACTGAGATTAGTAAGATTGGGACATTTCATCTTAGAAAAGAGCCAACTAAGGGGGGATATGATAGAGGTCCATAAAATGATGACTGGTGTGGAGAAAGTGAATGAATAACAAAGAAACGTTGTTTACCCTTTCACACAACACAAGAACCAGAGGTCACCCAATGAAATTACTAGGCAGCAGGTTTAAAATAAAGAAGTGAGTATTTCTTTGCACAACACAGTCGGCCTGTGGCACTTGTTGCCAGGGGATGCTGTGAAGGCCAAATGTATAACTGGGTTCAAAAAAGAATCTGCTAAATTCCTGGAGGATAGGGCCATCAATGGCTATTAGCCAGGATGGTCAGGGATGCAACCCCTGTGTGAGAGTCCATAGACCTCTGACTGCCAGATCCTGGGAGTAGACAATGGGGGATGGATCACTTGGTAACTGCCCTGTTCTGTTCATTCTCCACTGGCGGAAGACAGGATACTGGACATTGGTGGACCCAGTATGGCTGTTCTTATGTTCTAAAGGGGAAACAGGGCCAGGCCTGCCCCAACCTTCCCGCACCTCCCCTGGGCACTGAGGTGGCTGGTGCCAGGGGATGTTTACTGCAAGCAGGGCTGGGTGAGTAACAGTCATGTCCGTGCACCCCTGGTTCGAAAACACTGTGTTTGGGTTGAACCAGTACTGATGCTTCAGAATTTGCTGTGAATTGAAGGTGGCCATTTGGGGTCTTTTCCAGAGCAGGGATTTGAACCTGAGTCTCCTACATCCCAGCTGATGCCCTAACTACTGGGCTGTGGGAGAGAATCTGTCTCTGGCAGCTGTTTTGTTTGGGTTGACAAAAACTGCATTTTTTTTAAATCAAACAATCTTGGGCCAAAAAATATCATCCAGTTCTATCTGCAGCTTCTCTTCTGGGCATGGGAAGGGCTGAGCGCTGATCTCCAGGTCCAGCATCTGACTGACCTGTCGTTACAGCCCAGGCCTCCACCATCCCCATGCCTGACAGGCCTGGGAAAGAATAGCACTGCCTGCCATGTGTCCACACCAGCTGCAGCTCTCTCCCCTGGAACCTGCTGTGAGCAGGCTTCAGATGAGGGCTAGTGCTGGGCTCGCACAGAGGCTTGAGACACTGGAAGATCAATAATTTTTATTCAGTATCATATGCAGCAAGTTGCCCCGAGATCTACTGGTGGTAGGAAAGCCTCTCCTTGGTGCAGAGCTGATCCTGAATCGGACACTCAGAGGCAGGACAGGGAGACATGGGAGAAGCCAGAAACTCTTCAGGGATGGAAGAGTCTTGCTATTTTCCCACTACAGCAATGAGAAATAATCCCAGTGGCCAAGAGCTCCACCACCTGGCTCACAGGGCGTCTTCGGCTGGCTGAGCTCCAGCTCCCTGCTCATCATTTACAACCAAGTCTCCAGGAGGCAAGTTCCTTGCTTCAGCAATTAACCGTTTGATTCCCACCATCCACTGACTGACTTCATTGACATAGTCCACCATGAGCGAGCGATGGATTTCATCAGCCATGTCCCAGTGCCGCCGCTGGAGCTCTGGGAGACAAGGAGAGAGCAACCCCTGTTAGTGGCCCATAAGCCTCTCTGGTGGATGTGGGGAGTAAAAAAGGCTCTGAGCTGAGCATGAGCTCCATCCACGCCCCAAAGCAGCTGGATCCACTGGGATTCCAGCTGGAAGAAGAGTTGTGCCTAGATACTACAGGGATGGGAGCACGACAGTTGGACACGGCGACATGACAGGGCAGAAATGGGCCTCACAGTGACAGGTGAGGGACATGGGAACAGCGCCTCCTGAGTGCTGAGAGGAGATGGGGAGCCAGGAAAGGAATGCATTCAGGCCACAGTGAAGAACCCCTGGGAGATGCAAAGCTGGCCCCTTCCCTAGATCGGGTCACAGCTCCCTGGTGCCCCTTTGGTCCTGCTCACCCTGCACCAGGATATTCATCCTCTTCCTCACAGGGGCAGACAGCTTTCCCTGGAGCCACAGCTCCCGAAGCACAGTGAGGCGTCTGCTGATGTCATCACAAACCTGTTTCTGGAAGTCCAGAGAGAAGCCTTAGTGAAGAGCTGCCATCATAAGGGCTGGAGCCGGACCCCCCACCACCACCACGAGCGCTAAGGTAAGGAAGAGGGGTAGCTCTGAGAAGAAGACCCTGTCAGAGCCACCCACACCCAGCAAGCTGAGCCCTCACATCCTCCTCTCAGGTGGCAGGGTGCAGAGGGACAACTTGGGAATGGCTTGGCTGTGGTGGGCCCCTGTAATGCCACAGAGAACAAACCCCCCTCCCACCGGTTCAATGGGCCCTTCCCTGGCTGCACACACCCTGAGGGGGATGATCAGCAGCTGAGAGAGCAGGGTACAGGACTTGACATCAGCGCAGTTTTCCCTCTCTTGGTATTGAGACCTCATCAATTATTGAACTGGCCTTCAACGTTGGTTCTCCACTTGTAAGGTAACTCCCTTCTCTTCACGTGCCAATAGATATTTATGCCTGTATCTAATTTTCACTCCATGCCTCTGAAGAAGTGGGGTTTTTACCCACAAAAGCTTATGCACAAATAAGTCTGTTAGTCCTTAAGGTACCTCATTGTTTTTATGGAAAGAGGAGTCACTGGCAATGCCACCGGATGCAGCAGCAATCCTCACCTGCATGGTGTTCCTGCACATGCTCAGAGTCTCATTCAGAGGGGCTAGAACATCTTCTACCTTCACCTCGCACTCCTTCTCAGCCAGGCTCACAACCTGCTTTGCAGCGTCTGACCTCAGAGCAGGGCTGACCACAGCAAGAGGGGGCGGCCCCACAGGTTTTGAGGCTAAGGCTGCTGGCACTGCTGGAGGAGCAGAATTCGCTGGAGTCAGGGCTGAAAATACAAACGTTATGCAGTCAACAGCCACAATAATATTCCAGTCCAACCCACTCAAAGTCCCACCTGCTCAGCAAAGGGGCTGTGCTCCAAGCTCTGGCGTACTGAGGTGGAAAGAATTCAGAGCAGAGCACTGGACTCGTGCCCAGTGCAACAAGCCAAGCTAGCTTAGTTAGCTACACTGCAAAGAAAACCCCACAGCAGCAAGTCTCAGAGCCCGTGTTAGTGTGGGGCTAACAGCACAGAGGCTCCAGCCCAAGCAGGAATGTCTACACTGCTGCTGTTAGCCTCTCACAACACAAGCCTGAGTCAGTGGACTGGGCTCAGACTCAGTGCCATGGGTTTTTCCCTACAGTGCAGACATCTCCAGAGCTCCAGTTCTGAAGAGCCCCTACCACTGTCTATACTACTGGCCGTACCTAGGGCTTGGGTGCCTCAGGGCACTGAGAATGGACCTGCCAACTTGAGGGCCCCAGCTGAGATCTGGCCAGGTCAGCAGGGACTAGCAGGCATTCCCACGTGGTGGCTGCTCCAATGCCCTGCATGCCATGGGCTGGGGTCTCAGCCCAGCTCCTAAGGAGCAGGTGGTCACATCACGGCACCTCCCTTCTCTGCAGATGAGGGGAGGGCAGGGCAGCGTAAAGTGCCCGCTTCCCCCACCCTGTTCCTGGGGTGGCAGAGGAAAGCAGTTCTGGGTGCAAAGTGAGTCTGTCCCTCACTGGGAGGACATGAGCAGAACTGACCTCAGGGAAATCACCTGCAAATGTGAAATCACCCAGCAAAGCCAAGGGGCTGCCTGTTAGCCAGCAGGGAAAGGAGGTAATGAATGCCCAGGCTGGGCTCAGGCCTTCCACTGGGTTTGGGCAGCAAGATCTACTGAGGCAGCCCTTCCTAGGGAGAGGAATTACCCACCCACATAAGTAGCACTGTCTGCAGCCCACACACCCAGCCAGAGTCTTCACCCCCGCTACACCCTAACCCCAATGTCATGAGCATTCATGACCTGCCATACAATTTCTATACCCAGATGTGGCCCTAGGCCCAAAAAGTTTGTCCGCCCCTGCTGTAGAGGCTTATGCACTAAGCTCCTGAAGTCCCCGGTTCGACCCTGCCCACTGGCAATCGGGGTCTGTCAGCGTGACATCTGCATGACCCTGGATAGGAAGGTCCCACAGGAGCTACAGCAAAGCAGGAGACAGTGACCAACCCAAGAGCCTTAGCCTGAGGCCTCAAAGGAGAGGGGCAGACTAGCACCACTTCCCCTCACAGGTGCTTAGGGGGCACGGAAGGGGGAAATCCTCCTCCGCAGAGAGCCCTCTGAAGGGGGCTTTGAGCCAGCAACTGGACTTAACTCAGCATTCCTGGTGGGCTCTGCCACCCCCAGCATGGGCCTACCAGCTGCAAGGCAACATATGGGGCAATTCTAACCTTGGGGGGCTCCATCTGCCGGGCCGGGGACCCTGCGTGTGAGGGGGGGGCGCTTTGGGCCTCCACACTGGATCTGCAGCCCATAGGAAAACTGGGGGGGGTCGTTCCAGCCGCGCGCCTTGTTCCCTGGGGAGACACAAATGGCACCAATTACTGGCACGACACGATGGCCAGCCCCAGGGCTTCCCCCCCGCCCCAGAACAGAAGTGGGGGCCAGGGCTTCCCCTCCCCTCCCCCTGCAGCCCCATGACAAGAGTGGGAGCCGGACTTCCCCTCCTCTCCCCCACCCCCATGACAGGAAGCGGGGGGGGGGCAAGGCTTCCCCAGGCCCCACGACAAGAGGAGCCAGGACTTCCCCTCCCCCACGCCACAGGACAAGAGGACTCCCCTTCCCAGGAGGGGGTCATGGAACGTCCCCGCTGGCCCGGCCCGGCCCGGCCCGGCCCCCTCACCCGGTTTCACGTAGAGTTCCGCCATCGCCACGTCACGGCCGAGCATGATACCCCGCCCCTTCCGAAGTGGGGCGTGGCTGAGCTGCGCTGGGCGGAGCTTCCTGCCGGGCCCGGAGGGGGCCTGTGGTGGGGGCGGGGTCTCGGGAAGCGGCGATCGCGGCCGGGCCCAGCCAAGGCAGGAGCCGGACCCGAGTAACGCGGAGCTCAGGTGCTGCCTCGGCCGCCGGGGAGGGGGTGGTCGCTTCAGCTGCCATCTCTGTGTTGATGACTCACAAACCTGCCTCCCTCTGTCTCCTATTTATCCTGCCGCCCTTTATCCCACCCCACTTCTCTGCCTGGTGTCTCACCAGCAACCCGGTGAACGAGGGCAAAACCGAACTACTTCTACTGTACTTATCCTCCCTGCTAAAAACCCCTTCTGCCCCATCACCTTGACAGTGCCACCAGCCTCCCCGGCACTCAAACCCGTAACCTGGGGTCCCCCTTCCCTCAGCCAGCCAGCCTGAGCCTGCTGCCAAATCTTGCCTTGTTTTTACCCACTGTTCTTACAGAAGCCAACCAGTTCTCTTTCTGCGCCCAGACCCTTATCTTAACTGCACCTGCCTCCACTCGGGCCTTTCTGATATGTCGGTCAACCTCTCGCTCCATTTGCAGCACTGATACCAAGGGCTTGTCCCCAGCTCCTTGTGCTGACCTAGTCATGTCCTTATATGAGCCCCTTGTTCTGCGCTCCCTTCTTTACCCTTCACCCTTGTTCACTACTTAACCCTTCCCTGTTTGCTGTCGTGTCTTTGCCAATTATCCCAGTCTCCACCAGCCATTTGTCTATCCTCTGGACTGTCATAAACAGTTAGCTGAGAATGGTTAGCCCCTAGGAATGCCTGAGATCAGCACCAAATGCTGATACCAGCTGGCAAGTCTGTGCATCCAGCTAGCAGGGCAGGAACTGTCTCCTGTTGTGTATATGTACAGTGTCTAGCACAAAGGGCTCTGGTCCTCTTTGTCTGTGGATGACAATACAAATGAGTGATCTTACCAAAAGTGCCATGGGATTTTTGATGCTCAACTAGTCAGAACCTCTGTATTTCATCTGTTTTGAAAGATGACTTTTCCAGCAGACCAGTACCCCCCCACACCCTATCACCATGCTGGGGCATTATGGAAGAGTGCCCCCTGGTGAGTTATCAAGACTAACCCCTACAGCCCTAGCTGTTTCTTGGAGGGCTCCTTCCCAAGTGCTGGCCCTGCATACTTGGCACCAGTGCAATGTGGCAAGCTTGGAGCTGTGATTAGACAGGGAATTTGCAAGTGGTTTAGCTTGGCAGTTCTGGCCCCGTTGCACCAATTGGAGATTTACCATTGGCCTCAGTGGAGCCATGATTTCACCCATGTCATTTTCCCCAAGAAGTCTGCTTGAGGTGTGAGGCACATGGAGAGTCTCAGGCACCAGTTCAGCAGCAGAGGGTGTCCGATGAAGGACTGATTCACAGACTCTGACACTGTTGGTTTGTATTTCAATCCCATCCATCTGGTCCTATTGGCATCCCAGGGGTGGGTGGGCGAAGCCTCCCATCCATCTGGTGGGGGGGCAGATTATCTTCCATTTGCCTACCATGGGCAGCACATGAACCCTGTTTGGGGAGGCAAGCCTCCTGCACTGCCCTATCACCTGCGGGCCAACCCTTACCCTGCCCCTTCTGCTCCTCCCCCACCCCTTGCCTGCTGATACCAGAGGCACCCTGAATCCCCCACCGCAGCCGGAGCCCCAGCTGAGCCCCAACCCCAGCCCACCTCCCTGAGCCCCAGCCCACCCACCTGAGTCCTGGCTCACCACCCCAAGCTACAACCACAGGAGCCCCAAGCCCCGGCTGCCCGCAGGAACTCTGAGCCCTACCATGGCCTAGCCCCCAGCCCATGGTGTGGTGCATTAGCAGAGGTTTGGGGAGGCTTAGCCTCCCCAAGCCTCCATTACACACTGCCCATGCAACCTACTGTGGGGTTTCTTGCAGCATCCTCTGAGGAGTAAGTGCTGGTTCTGGTGGGTGCTGCTGCACCCCCTGGCTTGAAGTAGTAACAACCCAAATATATGTGTAGTGGGACAGTTGCCCCACTCCAGTAGGCAAGGATTAAAAGCAGCCCTGGAGAGGGCTGCAGCTGGGAAAAGCATTAAGAGCAGCTGAGGGGAAGCTGGTGAGGTAGTTGGCCCCCGGTGTGGCTGGTTTAATCAGGCCACAACTGGCCTGGATAAAAGGGCTGTGGGGCCATGAGATAAAGGCTGCTCACTCTTGCCCTGGCATGGGAAGGTACCTCAAGTAGAGCAGTGCTGGGGAAGGGCAAGAGGAGCTTGAGAGCACCAGTCTGGTAACCATCCAAACTGCAGGCCTTGGTGGAGGCCTCCAAAGGTGCATCCTAGGAATAGGTAGAGGCAGCAGGTCCTATCCCCTTGCCAGTGATGCATGGCCACTATAGACTGCAGTCTGCCCCAGGGAAAGGAGGCTAGATGGTGGCTGGCAGTAACCATTGAGACAAGGTGGGGCTAGAGGGTTGGGGGGGGTCCCCTGGGAGGGGAGACCCAGAGTGAGGGAGTACTGTGGGGGCAGAACCCCAAGGTAAAGGGGCACTGGGGTCCAGGAGGGACACAGAGCCTAAGGCAGGTGAGACAGAAGGAGGTGCTCCAGAGCTGGAGTTGACCTAAATCCCAAGAGGACCAGTTGGAGTCACCATGCCAGTGAGTCTTCGCTTCACTACAACATGGTTTCCACCTTTACTACCGTCCACTATAAAAATTATTCCAGTACCACTGCTCTGAGACATCTGGTGCCAGCCACTGCGAGAGACAGGCCACTGGACTAGATGGACCATGGGTCTGAGCCAGTCTGGTGGTTCCTATCTTCCTACTTCTGTGTAGCAAAAAAGTTCCTTTCCCCTTCTGCCCCCACCCCCCATACAGCTTGTTCTGACCCCAATCCGATCCTGAGCAGGAAGGGGCTAAAGCAAAGATGGGGCTGGCTCGTGCTCGCTGCATGTTAGTGTTTTATTTGCACAAATGATCAGATAGAAAGTGTTACTGAGGTAGACTTCAGTCTATCATACGGGCTCCCCCGGGAACTGACAGGCAAGTGTAAAGAAATATGGGCGTGAAGACAGATTAAGGTGATTTCCAAACTGGGCAAGAGAACAATCCCTTTAAGGAACCAGCAGGTAATGTGTGACTGGCTTGCAACTGGAAGGACAGCTGGTCTATACTATACCTAACAATTACAGCCCCAACTGGCCCGCTCTGGACACAGCTGAGCCAGGTACCCACTAGGCTTGATGGGCATTCACACATGGGCTCCCCCCGGAGGAGTAGGAATTCACACCAGCTCATAACAACCCACTAGAAGTCCAACACTGATTTTCTTTTCCTACTTTTAAAATGAGAGTTGTCCCTCACAGGAGCACTAGTGTTACGGAAGGGCTGCTCCCGTGTGCTGGGCTGCACGTGCTGGTGTTCCATGAGCACTGGCGCTACACACACACTTAGTTATTGGGGCTGTGTGCACCAGTTTGTTGCTGTGGGTTTGCATGTGATCACTAAGCAGTGCTCACTGGTTTGTTTTGGTTGGATTTGCACCTGGGCTGCTGCCACTGATATTTTTAAGAGCAAAAGAGGCAAGAATTCATTTAGAATTAAAACAATTCACAGCAGGAGGGCGAAATAGAGCCCTCCCTTCCCACAGGCCTCCTACCATTCCCAGCAGCATGTTACCAGCTATTGAATGAAATGGGAAAAGAGGCAGATCATTCTTTCAGAGTGTGGCAGGGGGGATGGTTAGTCAGGTGCCTGCAAAAGGCTTTTCCTCGTATCTGCAGCCAGTAGACACAGACCCATGGCCTGTGCCTGCCCTCCATACTGCTGTCAGAAAATCAAAGGGGTTCATTGGAAGAGCCAGGGCTGAGGAGGTGAAACCCCTCTGTCAGCTCTATGGGTCCTGGCAATACACCAACCCTTCTTGCTGTGGTGGCAGCAGCGCCCACGGCCTTCAGCTACAATCAAGTTGAGCTCCCATTCCAAAGTGAATCCCAAGGAGCTGTGCCCTGACTGGAACATCTGCCCACCCCGGCCCCTGACGAAGGCAGAACTTAGTTCCTTCGGCCTGTGTGTCATGTTCGCTGCTGACTGCTCCAGGTATTAAGAAACATTCCCTGCTTGGAACCATACATGTGCTGGGTCATTGCTACTCCCCTGAGCCTCCCACACCCACCTCCCTCCCCAGGGGTTATCTACAAAGCAAAGGACTATTGGGTTCTGGCCCTGCCTCTGTGGCCAGCTGGGACTCTCCCTGCGGGGAATGGACTCGCTCTTTAGGTCTGTTGGGCCTTAGCTGCAGGTAGAGCCAACAGATCTGGTTACTCTATTTACACAAGCCAGCCAAGGAGCCTGCTCCCTTACCCCCCCCCTCCTCCCCAACAGCTGCACCCTATGGGGTGTGCAGCATTGAATGCTTCTGCCGGAACACTTCCAAGAACGAGAAAACCCCCCGCTTCCAAGTGCTGGTGCCGCTGCTGTTTTTCTGCAGGGAGTGGCCCGTGGAAGGGAACGGGCACCCTGGGGAGTCCACAGATGCCGTCCTCTTCATCGTAAGCACCGAGCGTGAGCTGCCCTTCGGCCTCAGCCGCGAGGTGGAGGCCACCAGACACTTCTGGTACTGAACCTGTGATTGAATGGGAGCAGCGGGTCAGAGTGTCACAGAGACCAGACCACAAAGAGCGCTCTGCCTCAACAAGAGCCCAGCAAGCAGAGAAGGGTTGTCGTCATCCATGCACGGTGGGTAAACTGAGTCACAGAGTGATTAGGTAGTTGTTCAAAGGCAGCTGGCAGAGCTAAAGATAGAATCCAGGAGTTCTGACTCAGTCTGCCCCTTCATCTAATCGCTAGGCTCCACTCTCTCCTAGAACTGGGAATGGAGCCAAGGAACCCCATCTGTGTCCCTTCCTCTAACCACTAGAACCGCCTCCTTCCCATGCGTACAAATTGGCTCTGCATTTCATGTGTGCATCATACTTCTCAGCAGACTCTCCAGCCGGATGATACCAGCAAAAGGGCATCTTCAGTTCCCCTTACTCTGATCACTAAACCCCATTCTCCCCAGAGTCCTCTCCCACCCTGCTCCCCCCAGCTCCGAGTCACCCAAGTCTGCCCAGGCTTTAACCCATTTCCTGTAGGTGCTTGTGGAGAGTGGTTTGTGAGATGCTGATGGCACCTTCTCTCTAGATGCCCAGAGCTCCTCAGCTTCAAAGGGTTTTCCCTGGGAGCAGCCCCTCTCCTTGTACTCCCCAGGCCACTGATGTAGAGCAGACACAGGAAACACCACGGCAGTGGGACCCCAAGGAAAGGCAGCGAGTTCCAGGGGTGTTTTGAGACAAGTGTGAGGGTATGGAATGAATCAGTTGTGGGGTGGAGTTTACATAAGAGCAGCCACATTGGGTCAGACCAATGGGCCATCTGGCCTAGTATCCTGTTTTCTGACAGAGGCCAATGCCAGGTGCTTTAGAGGGGATCAACAGACCAGGGCAATTATTCAGTGATCCCCCTCGTCATCCAGTCCCAGCTTCTGGCAGTTGGAGGTTTAGGGTCACCCCAACCATGGGGTTGCCTCCCTGATTGTCTTGGCTCATAGCCATTGATGGACCTATTCTCCAGGAACTTATCTAATGGTTTTTTTAAGCCAGTTATAATTTTTTGGCCTTCACAACAGCTGCTGGCAACGAGTTCCACAGATTGATGGTGTATTGTGTGAAGAAGTATTTTCTTTTGTTTGTTTTAAACCTTCTGCCTATTCATTTCATTGACTGACCCCTAGTTCTTGTGTTATATGAAGGGGTAAATAACAGTTTCCTAGTCATTATCTCCATACCATTCATGATTCTATAGACCTCTGTCATATCTTCCGCTAATCGTCTCTTATCCAAGTTGAACAGGCCCACTCTTTTTAATCTCTCCTCATCTGGAACCTGTTCCATACCCCTCATCATTTTTGTTGCCCTTCTCTATACTTTTTCCAGTGCTAACAGATCTTTTTTTTTCCAGACATCTGTGTCAGATGTGAAAAATGAAAACCCCTCCCCCATCTACCCCCACACTAACCCCTCCAGACTCTGCCCCACCCCTATCTGTTCCCACACTAACCCCCCAGACTATGCCCTACCCCTGACCTCTAAACACTGTTTTCTACAGGGACTGTGGGTGCTCCCTTGGGTGGCCAAAGGCCAGCTGGAAGGGGGCTGGGCATGTTGTTTGGCCCCAAAGCATCCAGGTGCCTCCCCGGCCTCAGGGCCTAAGGGGGTAGCTGAGCAAGTCGACCTGTTCCAAATGCCAAGGTGAGTTCCCTAACAGGGAACTGGGTTTGGCTCTAGAGGACATGGCCCCATGTGAGGGACGACAGCAGCATGTCTCCCACCCTGCCTGGACCCTGCTGCAGACATGTACTGGCAGGGCCCACACACTGTGCAGCTTTTTGAAAGCACCACGTGCTTGTTAAGAGCTACAGTCTGTCAGTGATACCCACACTTCTAGGGACCTAGGTGGCTCAGGGGGCTTGTTAGACCAGAGCCCACACACATACCCCCAATGAGGTGGGACAGAGTCCCTCATGGGGATGGTTCAGAGGTGAAACAGCCCAATGACCAGGGTTGGGAATATAGAGCCTGCAATGCCAGCCCACAGCAGGTGGGTTCAGAGCTGTCCCAGTCTATAGGTCTCAGTAGAGAGCAGAGACTGACTGGATCATGGACTCCCCTCTATAGGGCAGGGCTGAAGGAGAGCTGCCCATGCAGCCCCTCTCTGGGGCTAGATGGAAGGTGTCGGTCTCTAGGGCTCTCAGTCCAGCACATTTCACCGCAGAGAGTTCCCCTGGGACGGGGTGGAGCACACTCACCATGCATGCAGCCTGCACAGCCTCTGAGATGGTGCCGGCATCCGGCTCACACCAGAAGGCCGTGCACTGGAAATGCTGTTGCCCCATGTCTACGATGAAAGCAAACGTATGAACATCCTTCCCAACCCCGATGAAGGTCACGTAGCGGACCTGGCACTCAAAGATGTGGGCGTCTTCCTCACCAGCCTCAAAGGAACACACACAAGAGCAGTCACTAGACTCAGGCAGAGAGGAAACGACCCTGCCTCAGGGTTACCTCAGTGTCCTTGAGAGGGATGTAAAGAACTACAGCAGAAAAGACCCAGCATGTCCGGCTAGGCCATCCCCTGGGCCTACGGCTTTGTCCCCTACTGTCCCCAGGGCTCCCAAGCAATGGAGCTTCCAGCCTGTGCACGGGGAAGCGACTCCATGGCCTGATGGATAATGAGCCTTCTCCAACCATCAGCCTATGTTCCCTTGGCTTCGTTTTGCCTTATTTTCTCTCAGAGCCTCCTGCATCATTCCTCTTCCTCCTGGTGCCTACACCCTCTGTGTCCTTGCAACTTCCAGCAAGAGCCAGGCCCCTCTGGCCTATTTACTGCTCGAGTTGGCAACACTCCTCCCAGCCCCTCACTGTGCCTGCTGCTGGGTGGGCCCCAGCAGCACTGAGCTCCTCTCGTTGCCCAAGGCCTGCACTCACTGTCCCTTCAGGACAATTGATGGCAGCTATGTGGAGAACCAGACAAACCTCAAAGCCCACGAGCTGGCAGCGCTGAACTCCTTTCAGCCAGCCCTGAGCACTGCTGGCATTGCCTAGTGGCATTAATGAGCGAGTGGCTTGGAACCACAGGCTGAGGGCAGGTGGGAGGGCATTGGCTACAAAGTCAGTAGGACCTGTTCTTTGGTTGCATTTGCCAGAGGAGCATAACCGGGTGGGCTCCAGGGCAGCGGGGGCTGCAGTAAGAAACCCCCAAACCCACCCTAGAGCCTGTTCCACTTGATGCATGGGGGCTTCAATGAGTGAACCCCCTGTATTCCAGAGGCAGCCACTCAGTGAGCAGCCCTCAGCAGCAGGAGAGGGGTAGTTGCCCTGTGGTAGAGCCTCCAGAAGACCAAGCATGTGGAATGTTACCTCTGCCTGGTGCACCGTCATCACCGAGTCCAACACGCTGACAAGGGAGGGGGTCCACTGCTCACGGCTTTGGCTGCTCATCAGGGTCTCAATGGCCTCGTTCAGTATGTCCATCCCTGGGGAGATGAGCAGAGGGGATGGACCACATCCTCCATGCCTGGCACAATGAGGCCAGTTACCACTCACCCATCAGGCTCCTCTGAAGCCATCAGCCTACAGGACTCAGCGGGGCTGTGCTGCCCAGAGGGAAATGCAAGGGTGGCAGCACTCTGCGCTGCCGGTGTCTAGTGGGGTGGGGATAGATGGGGCTACAGGCAGCTTCATCCAGCCAGAGGGGCAAAGAGAGGGGTGCACAAGCAGCCCCTTCAGCTAGGGTGAGGCACGGGCAGCAGGAGATGCCAGCGAATCCTGCAGAGATTGCAAGTTCCATGGTTACAGAGCAGTTTCACTAGTGCAGAAGCCACTGGAGACACTGAGTGGGGAGACTCCCTGGGAAGCAACACAACAGGGAATATAGGCAGCAGCAGTGCCCCAGACCAGCCCTCAGTGCTTCACAACGTGGATTCTTTGGTGCCACCCCCCAGGTCAGCCCACAGCACAGCCAAGCCTCACTACTGCCTCCCCCGCCCCCCCCCCCCCCCGGGCTGGTCCACAGCACAGCCAGGCCTCAGTGCCCACTCCCCTCCCCCCCAAGAAAAAACTCTCCACAGCTGCCAGGCATCCATTGGCTCTGGTCAGCACCACTGATTGGGCTGTTAAAAATCTGGTCAGTGGCAGTGGGCCTAAGGCAGCCTCCCTGCCTGCCCTGGCTCCGCGCAGCTCTCGGAAGCAGACAGCATGTCCAGCTTCTAAGCACAGAGGCAGACACAGAGCCCCCTGGCCTCTCTGCCTAAGAGCTAGAGGAGGGACATGCCGGTCACTTCTGGGAGCCACCTGAGGTAAGCGCCGCCCAGCTGGAGCCAGCATCCTAAACCCCCTCCTGCACCCCAACCTCCTGCCCCAGGTCAGAACCCCCTTCTGCACCCCGCACTCCAACCCCCAGCCTAGCTGCGCTTTTCAGGAGTTCTCTGTGCTGGCTTAACTCTGCTCCCGTTGAGGCCAGTGGCCATTCGGCCACCGATACCGTTCAGTGGGTGCAGCATCCCTGCCCACCCCCGCGTTCTCTTTCAGTACGCAGTGGCCCATATGATGTAACAGCATAGGGACTGCAACAAGAGCTTCCCCCCCAGGGCTACTCACCCATGGCTTTGGGCACCGGTAAGCTGCCAATATACAGGGCTTCGTACTTCTGGATAGACTGCCTCACAGTGTCCCCAATATCAACTGCCAGAGACAAGAGCAAGCCAGAGCAAGTTCTCCTCCAGCTCTTCACCATCTTGAACAAAGCCCAACTCTTTACCGAGGGGTGGGGGCTTCATTGTATTACCCCCAGGCAAAGGCCGACCTGAGGGCTGCCCAGCTAAAGGATGTCTGTTTGTGTCTCAGGCACGAGTGACGTGGATTTCCCCACCTAGCACCAGTTGCTTGACTTCGGGGCTTAGAGGACAGAGAGAGCAGGAGGCGAGCCATTCTGCTGGGGAACAGCCCTCCACTGCCGTGGGATTGGTCCTGTGCATATGAGGTTGTTTCCTTCTCTTGAAGATGTTCTAGGAGCACCCAGGCCTTGAGCCCATCCCCACAGGCTCCGAGGACAGCCCAGGGCTCACCTTAGGCCTTTCTTTCAAGGAAAGATTGTGTTGTGCTAGGTTTCCCCCCACCACCCTGCTTATGAAAACAGGCTGCCATGGGTACAACGGGGCAGGCCTTGGAGAGAGAGAGAACCAGTCCCATCCTCTGGCATGCAGCCCAAAGCTCCTATCTGGAAATCGGGGAGGGGGGCATCAGTTTGAGAGCTGATATCTCAGCCCCTTTCAGGGCTAGAAAGGAGCACCCTGCACCCATGGGCAGGGAGTTCCCAGCTGTCCCATGGGACAAGGTGAGGGTTTCTATCCTTGGTTGCAGGGGCAGCAGGTTTGTAGAAATTTTGGTGGTGCCCAGAACACCCAGAGCCCTGCTGGTGGTGAGTGGAGGCCCCGGACTGTTCTAAATAGCCCGGGAGGATGTGGGGGTTGGGGTGTGCCCAGGGACAGAAGATGGAGCCGAGGGACAGACCAGTGCTGGAGCCGGGCCTGTGGTGCCTGGCCACCAGGAATATTCCTGGTGGCAAGGCACCACGGGCCCATAGAACTCGCCGCCCATTGGTGGTCCAGGAAGTATCAGATCTTGGCCCTGTCACTCATGCAGATGCTTGCGTTAGGGGAAAGGAAGGACCATTTGTGAGCAAAGTCTTTAGTGGAGGTTTCAAAATGGGGGCTGTGCAGAGTGCACAGGGGGTGGCAATGCTGGCAGTAGGCATGGAGGAGATGATCAGTGGGCAGAGTGCAGGTGATGGGGTCTCGCCTGGGACTCGTGCCCCCGGTGGCATGGGAACCATTTGCAGGTGGCGGGCGGTGAAGGGAATGCCCTGGAGTACCTTGCAGCGGTAAGTTGTCTTGCGAGATGGGCTGCAGCGTGATGGATCGAGTGAGGCTGTTGCTGACCACTGCCCGCTCAGCCATAATCTGCACAGTACAGAGAAACACCATGACACAGAGACTTCCCACAGGCCTCTGCTCTCAGATCGTGGCTGGTGGGGCTCAGGCCCTGGGCGGTCAGGCAAAAACACCTCTGCTGTGTAGCAGGATAGTACCAGGGAAAATGAGTGTGGCTGTCTCCGGCCTGATGGCTAGAGTCCTAGCCTGGGACTCAGGAGCCATGTGTGCTAGTCCTAGATCTGCTGGTGACCTTGGGCAAGTCTTTCTGTGACTTGTTTTCCCCATCTTCCCTTTGAGACACGCTATATAGGAGCGAGCTATTACTCTCATTAGCACTTGTACAGCTCAGGGAGAGAGAGCTGTATCATCAGGTAGGGACCATCGAATTGTGGAGGTGAATGCGTGGTTATACAAGTGGTGTTGGAGAGAGGGCTTTGGATTCTTCAACTGTGGGATGCTGGTCCAGGAAGAAGGATTGCTAGGAAGAGATGGGATCCACCTAACGAAGAGAGGGAAGAGCATCTTTGCAGGCAGGCTTGCTAACCTAATGAGGAGGGCTTTAAATAGGTTCGCTGAGGGATGGTGACCTAAGCCCAAAGGTAAGTGGGGAAGTGGAATACCAGGAGGAAACACAAGGAGGAGGGTACAAGATGGGAAGCCTCCTGATTCATACTGAGAAAGTAGGGCAGTCGGCTAGTTATCTTAGGAGCATGTACACAAACGCAAGAAGCCTGGGAAACAAGCAGGAAGGATTGGAAGTCCTGGCACAATCAAGGAACTATGATGTGATTGGAATAATAGAAATGTGATGGGGCAGTTTACATGACTGGAGCACTGTCATGGATAGGTATAAACTGGGCATAAATTGTTCAGGAAGGACAGATACAGGAGGAAAGATGCAGGAGTTCCACTGTATGTAAAAGAGCGGTATGATTGCTCAGAGCTCCAGTATGAAACTGGAGAAAATCCTGTTGAGACTCTTTGGGTTAAGTTTAGAGGTGAGAGCAACAAAGGTAATGTCGTGGTGGGTGTGTGCTACAGACCACCGGATCAGAAGGATGAGGTAGACGAGGCTTTCTTCGGACAACTAACTGAAGGTTCCAGATTACAGGCCCTGGTTCTAATGGGGGACTTCAATCCCTCTGACATCTGCTGGGAAAGCAATACAGCAGTGCCAGACAATCCAGGATGTTTTTGGAGAGTGTTGGGGACAACTTCCTGGTACAAGTGCTGGAGGAACCAAATAGGGGCCGCGCTCTTCTTGCTCTTTTGCTTACAAACAGGGAAGAATTGGTAGATGAAGTAGAAGTGGGTGGCAACCTAGGCAGCAGGGACCATGAGATGGTTGAGTTCAGGATCCCGACAAAAGGAAGAAAGGAGAGTAGCAAAATACAGTCCCTGGACTTCAGAAAAGCAAACTTTGACTCCCTTAGGGAACGGATGGGCAGGATCCCTTGGGAGGCTAATATGAGGGGGAAACAGCAGAACTAAAATTCATTTGCAAATTTAACACCATTAATTTGGGATTGAATAGAGATTGGGAGTGGCTGGCTCATTACAAAAGCAGCTTTGCTTCTCCTGGAATTGATATCTCCTCATCTATTATTGGGAGTGGACTACATCCACCCTGATCGAATTGGCCCTGTCAATACTGGTTCTCCACTTGTGAGGTAACTCCCTTCTCTTCATGTGTCATTCTATAATGCCTGCATCTGTAATTTTCACTCCACGCGTCTGAAGAAGTGAGGTTTTTACCCACGAAAGCTTATGCCCAAATAAATGTTAGTCTTTAAGGTGTCACCAGACTCCTTGTTGTTTATGAAGGGGAAAGGAATCCAGGAGAACTGGCTGTATTTTAAAGAAGCCTTGTTGAGAGCACAGAAACTAGCCATCCTGATGTGCAGAAAGAATAGCAAATTTGGCAGACTTGGCGTAACAGTGAAATATTTGATGACCTTAAACTCAAAAAGGAAGCTTACAAGAAGTGGAAATTTTGACAGATGACTAGGGAGGAGTATAAAAAATATTGCTGGAGCATGCAGGGGTGTAATCAGGAAGGCCAAGGCACAATTGGAGTTGCAGCTAGCAGGGATGTGAAGGGTAACAAGAAGGGTTTCTACAGGTATGTTAGCAACAAGAAGGTGGTCAGGGAAAGTGTGGGACCCCTACTGAATGGGGGAGGCAACATAGTGACAGATGATGTGGAAAAAGCTAAAGTACTCAATGCTTCTTTTGCCTGGGTCTTCACAGACAAGGTCAGCTCCCAGACTGCTGCACTGGGCAACACAGTATGGGGAGGAGGTGAGCATCCCTCAGTGGTGAACGAACAGGTTAAGGACTATTTAGAAAAGCTGGACGTGCACAAGTCCATGGCTCCAAATCTAATGCATCCAAGGGTGCTGAGGGAGTTGGCTGATGTGATGGGATGAATTGCACCCTCAGCAAGTTTGCAGATGTCACTAAGCTTGGGGGACAGATAGATACACTGGAGGGTAGGAATAGGGTCCAGAGTGACCTAGACAAATTAGAGGATTGGGCCAAAAGAAATCTGATGAGATTCCACAAGGACAAATGCAGAGTCCTGCACTTAGGAAGGAAGAATCCCATCCACCGCTACGGACTGGGGACCGACTGGTTAAGAAGCAGTTCTGCAGAAAAGGACCTGGGGATTACAGTGAATGAGAAGCTGAATATGAGTCAGCAGTGTGCCCCTGTTGCCAAGAAGACTAACAGCATATTGGGCTGTATTAGTAGGGGCATTGCCAGCAGATCGAGGGAAGTGATTATTACCCTCTGTTCAGCACTGGTGAGGCCACACCTGGAGTATTGTGTCCAGTGTTGGTCCCCTCATTGCAGAAGGGATGTGAACAAATTGGAGAGAGTCCAGAGGAGGGCAACGAAAATGATCAGGGGGCTGGGACAGATGACTTGCGAGGAGAGGCTGAGGGAACTGGGGTTATTTAGTCTCCATAGGAGAAGAGTGAGGAGGGATTTGATAGCAGGGGTTATTTAGTCTGCATAAGAGAATAGTGAGGGGGATTTGATAGCAACCTTCAACTACCTGAAAGGGGGGTGCCAAAGAGGATGGAGCTCAGCTGTTCTCAGTGGTGGCAGTTGACAGAACAAGAAGCAATGGTCTCAAGTTGCAGTGGGGGAGATCTAGGTTGGGTATTAGGAAACACTAGTTCACTAGGAGGGTGGTGAAGCACTGGAATGGGTTACTTAGGGAGGTGGTGGAATCTCTATCCTCAGAAGTTTTTAAGGCCCAGCTTGACAAAGCCCTGGCTGGGATGATTTAGTTGGTGTTGGTCCTACTTTGAGCAGAGGATTGGACTAGATGACCTCCTGAGGTCTCTTCCAACCCTAATATTCTATGATTCTATAATCAGGTAGGGGAAACTGAGGCACACAATGGGGCAATGACCTGTCTGAGGCTACACAGCAAGTCGGTGGCAGAGCAGGAATTGGCATTCAGACCTTAATGACTCCCAGCCCTGCGCTTCACCCACAGTGCTCATCAGTGCCCTTGCCATGGTCTCCACTCCCCAGGGCCAGGCTGGACGGTCCCCGTTGGATCAGGGAGCGACTCCTGTTGGTCTTGCCTCATGCTGTTCCCAAGCTTGGATTCTGCTCTGGGAGTCCTCCCAACAGCCAGAGGCCTGGAGCATGTCCGGTTCTGAGACACCTGCCAACAGGAGGGGAACCTGGCTCCTAGCCCAAGAGAAGCCTGATCTAAAGGAGTGAAGGGGCATGTGGGCTCAGGACTCCCTGCCACCAGCTCAGCAGGGCTGACGGAGCCAGGCTGGGCCAGGCCCAGGCATGCTGGGTGGCATGTCCCCAGGAGCATACCTTGGAGCACATCTCATGCAGGGCCTTGGCGATGGCTTTGGCAGGCACATTGCAGTGGAAGACATGGCACTTCAGCATGCATGTGTCCTTGTCGCTGGCCACGAAAGCAAAATCCCTGCAAGGAGAAGAGAGTGGGGTGAGCAGGAAGATGGGTGTGGGGCATCGGCCCTGCCCATGGAAGTTGAGCTACATTACCTGTCCCTGCAGCCAGCGTAGCAGCGTGTGGAGAGAGGAAAGGAGACAGCAGTTAATGCACTGATTCCTGTGTGGCAGCAGCGAGCTGGGACATGCACCTCAAAGCACCCCTCACCAGCACTTCCCTAGGAGCCCTGCTGGGAAGGGAGGAAAGGCCCACTGCAGAGAACTAGCTGCAGTACCAAGCAATGCCCTGTGTCCCAGCAGGCACAGTGCAAGGGAGCCATGCCAGCCCTGGGCTGCAATGCCCTGCATTGTGTTATGTGCAGTGATGCCCCATTGCTGGGGTGACACCACATCCTGGCACCAGACCTGAAGGGATCACAGAGAGGTTTGAAATGTCCCTGGAGGCTGGATTACAGGACCCGGGGCAGTCCTGCCCATACACCAGGGAGTGTGCCTGCTGTAGCAGGGTGGTAAGGGCTCCCCCAGAGCAGGCTCCGGCAGCCCCCCAACCCCTCGGCCACTCACCTGCCATTGTTGCAGCCAACCCCCCAGACACGGATGTTGATGATGGGCTGGCAGTGGATCAGGCTATGATCCAGAGGGTCCAGCAAGCTCATTGTGTCCTTCTTCAGAATCATCACCATGTTCTGGCCCTGCAAGGAGAGAGCAGGGGCGCTCAGCACACAGGGCTCCCCCTCCCCTCCCCAGGCTGCCCAGCTCCCCCTCCCACCCATGCCAGAGGGGTGGCCAGAGGCAGGTGGGGATGGGACACCCTCTCCCCCACCAGGAGCTTCGAGGGCACCCCCAGGATGCATTGTTTGGGGAGGGCAGTGCCTGCGTCTGGGATCAGGATGGAGGGGCAGGCTGGGGGAACACGGGGAGTGACTCTCATCCTCTGCCCAGTGACCCTGAATCGGGCAGAGTCGCTACTGAGATGGCAGGAGATCCCTATGGAGAGTCACTAGCCAGGCTTGATGGAAGCCAGGACTCTGGGGCCAGCGTCCTGACTCTTATGAGCAGAGCCATGCTCCTCCCAGGCATCCGTGGCACCCAGCGGTCTCTTCCCCATGTCAAGAAAGGGACTCACCTCACTCCAACTGCCCGCGGGGTCCCGACCATCACACTTGCTCTGCGAGACCTGCTGGATGCAGTTATTCACCGCGATGCTGCTCTTGCCCGGGGTCAGGTCCTCCTCCGGGATCTCCACCCAGCCCAGGGAGCGCACAACGAAGCACTGAAGGGGAAGACACACTGGGGTCACACTCAGCAACAGCCCAGACCCCCACACCAGCTCCACTCAGCCTCATTGAGCCTGACAGAGCCAAGGCCAATATAGCGACCCAGTCTGGGCAGAGGGCTAATCGACACAGTATAAACAGCTTCTGCCAGGCCAACCCGCTGGGGTCACTGCCATGCCAGCTGCCCAGGACTCTGAACATCAAACAACTGGGCCCAAGGCCCCAGCTAGCCCAGCTACCAGCACCATCCTGTGCCTCTGGAGGTTCTGCTGGGTGCAGGCGAATGGACTAGATGACCTCTCAAAGTCCATCTCCAGTCCTACGATTCTATGAAGCCAGCAGCGCACATGGGTGAGAATTCAGGGCTCCACCCACCAGGGCCAGCTTTAGGAAATGCAGAGCCCAATTCGAACAGTTTCGACGGGGCCCCCGCAGAGATGACTGTATATAAAAGAAAAAAATGTAAAAAACACATGGGGCTTGTACTCACTGGGCAGTGCTCTGAGTCTTCGGCGGCAGGTCCTTCACTCGCTCCAGGTCTTCAGTGGCACTGAAGGACCCACCGCCGAAGTGTCGCTGAAGACCTAGAGCGCTGCCAGGTGAGTAAAAATTAAAAAGGCGCCTCTAGCCAGGGAAGAGATTCTCACTGGGCACGGGGCCCTCTTAGGTGCGGGGCCCGATTCAGGGGAATTGGTGGAATTGGGCTAAAGCCGGCCTTGCCACCCACTCTCTGTCTGTTCCCAGGGCTCACTCACAGCCACCAAGGGAGTCATGAGAGCATGCTGGGTACTGAAATGCACCTCAAGAGGCTGCCCGTGGCCACTGGACAGGAGCAGCCCAGCCACACCAACAGCCCCCAGGGCCCAAACCCCTCCACTAGATCATCCCAACCCCCTGTCCCAGCCCTGAGCCCCCTCCTGCACATTAACTCCCTTCCAGAGCCTGCGCCAAATGACCCCTCAGTGACAGTACCTTGGAGCCAGGCTCTGTGCCACCAGCAGGGAACTCCTCCTCATGCCAGGGCTTGAAGGTCCTGCAAAGGAAGGTACGGCATTAGTCATGGCATTGAGCAGGGCATGGCAGGGAGCAGCAGCAGGAGCCCAGCAGGCTGGGAGCCCCTGCCTCTGCCCAGAGCAGTGAGGGCACAGTGTCTGACCCTGCGTAGGGCCGGAAGGCATTGATCACTCACCCTGGCCTGGCCTGGTGGGTGCTTACTGGGATGGGGTTTCTTGATAGAGACCCTGCCCCACTAGGAACTGGACCCAGGCCCACCAGCTGCTTCCATACAGGCCACCAAACAGCCATGAGTTGGGGCCTGGGATATTAGTCACAGGACGCCTCCTTCCCATTTCCCCATCAGTCCATGTGATCCCACAGCAAAGAGAACCAGCCCTTTTCTCCCATGGGCAGCACCAACAAACAGGGCTCTCCCAGAAGAGGTGCAAGCATGTGCCCGCAGCACCCGACTCTGGCCTCCGGAATCACTCATCTGTCGTGACACGGGCCCCACTTAATGATCCAATGCAGAGACAACACAAGCTCTTGGCCCCACTGCCCCGGGATCAGGGTGAACCGTCTCCTCTCCCCCTCCCCCAAGCTCTGTGCCCAGTCCCACCCCTGGGATCAGGGTGAGTTCTCTCTCTCCTGAGACACTGTCTGGCCTGGGAAGATGTTGGCTGCTCCTGATCCAAACAGTATGACATACCCCCATTTACCATTGTGAAGGGCACATGCATTCTCCAGCGTGCCAAACAGGAATGCGGCATTTGCCCGAACAGATCAAGCCACGCCAACCCACCTAGCGCAGCATCCTGCCGCCTGCAGTGGCTAGTACTCGACTCTTCTAAGCAAGTGATAAACAAGAGACACCCCATGAGGCACCTGGCCCAATGTGCAATGCTGCTCAGGTGAGATGGGGGGTTCCTTTCTGACCTGCTGGCCAGAGCCCTGAAGCATGAGGTTTGATTCCCCTTAGTTAGCTGCCTAGCCAGATGTTGACAGTAAGAGAGTTTCTCCATGTGTAGGTTTGCTGGCACATGGCTGCAAGTTAAGCCAGTGGATTTGGGGGCTGTCCATGCAAAGGCATTGCCTCCCAGAGCAGGGAAGGCAAGTCCTGCTCTTCAGGGCTGGGGCAGGAGATCAGGGTGGTTTAATTCATCCCTGGGTGCCACATGACCAAAAAGCTAGGGAAAAACTGGGAAGTTTAGAGAGGAGACCCATGAGCACTGAGGAGGCTGGAGGAGTGGCTGAGGGGAAGGGGTTCCCTGCATGCCAGGTGCTCTGCAGTGACTATGTGGTAACAGATAGCTGACACCATGCAGCCCAAGGAGAAGGAAGTTCCTTAGAGGAACATTGAGCATGGAACTAAGAGGAATGGGATGAAATTAAGAGGAAAATATAATTTGATTGTCAGGAAATGGCTTCCTGATCATGAGGCACCCATGGCTGTGGAATTGCCTCCCCAGGGAAGGAGCAGGACCCAGCAAGTGGGATGAAAGCTGGGCTAAGTCAAACCCTAGCAGTAGGGATTAACCCAGGAAGGCAAACACGACAAGGTGCCAGTGACTTTTCTCCCATGGGTTTTGTCCTAACCAGGCATGCTTTGGCAAGGTAACCTGTGCAGCGATCCCTACCTTCTGGGCAACAATGCCACTGGACTGGGGATGGGTCTGTCCTTGGACACAAGCTTTACTGCGGCTCCCGGCAGATCCTGAGCAGAGACAGGAGAAGAGACTCGTGAGAAGGCCACCAGAGAGCACATGGAGCTTGTGTGCAGATGAGTGTTCCTGGTGGGTGCAAACCCCCCTGTTGATACAGCCCTGCTTAGCCCTGGCCATCTCCCCTCCCATGGTGACCAGAGGTGATTGATCTAATCTCATTCCTCCCAGATGGAACTGGCAGTGCGAAGACTAAAGCCAGCCTTCTCCTGGCATTCTGTACCGTTTCCTGCAATGTAGCTTCTCCACTAGCCGCCAGGGTGCCTCCCAGGCCAGAAGTGCATGACGGCCGTTGCCACTGTGTGGTGCCCGTGGGCACATGCCAGTAGTAGGTCCCTGAGGAGTCGTGAATTTTCCTCCATCCTGCGGGAAGGTCGGGCTCTGTCTCCAGATTCTGGTCACTCCACAGGTTATCTAGGAACACAGAAAGCATCAGGCAGCTGGGGTCAAGGTTTGTGGAGCAACTTTTATCCTAAAGGATCCCAATGCACTTTACAGATACCGCACTGTCCCTTTACCGTGGCTGAAATGCAGCCACCTCTGGGGTGAGACACAGCACTTGTTTACCAGCAGCCCTACATGATAGTTTAGGACTGGAAAGATATTACAGCGCATTCGGCTGGCCAGGACACAGAGGCAAACACTCCAGCTCTTTAAGGGCCAGGAGGCCTGGGACCAGCCAGCCCCGTTTACTTTATCAGCCCTAGCTGGAAGGGGTCAGGTGTGTTCTATAAGAAAAGGGAGTTAGCTCAGCTGGAGGAGGGAAAGGGGCTCCTGCAGTAGCCTCTGGAGCCAGAGGGACTGAGAGAGGCAAAAGGGGTAAAGCCCTCAGTGGGCGGAGGAACTGCTGTTGGGTTTAATGTCTGCCAGGTTTTACATTTGGAGACTAAAACTGTGTCTGGAAAAAGAACAGGAGTAAATAAACTGCATGCATCTGATGAAGTGGGTTTTAGCCCACAAAAGCTTATGTTCAAATAAATGTGTTAGTCTCTAAGGTGTCACAAGTACTCCTGTTCTTTTTGCTGATACAGACTAACATAGCTACCACTCTGAAACCTGTGTCTGGAAAGAGACTCTGGACAAGGTCGTGAGTCCCTCATCACCTGGGGAGACAGGCCACCACCTCTCCCGCAGCACTGAATGCAGCCAAGTGATCGGCTCCAGGAACTGAGGCAGCAGCAGTTAACCTGGAGCCAGACTGGGTAAGTCGCTCCTGCTGCAGGATCCCCATGACTCAAGCCATCAGGACCTGTCCTCAATCTCAGAAATGCAGGGCTGGAAAGGACCTGGAGAGGTCATCAAGTCCAGCCCCTGCGTTGAGCCAGGACACCACCCTGGAATGCAGCACCTCCAGCAGCACAGCACCCCTAAAGCCATTCCGAGGTACCCATTCAGTAGGGAACTCAGAGGGAAGGGTGCTGCCTCTAGAATACAAACAACTGCGCATTATTAATAAGGCATCAAGTGAATAAATCAAAAGGACATGGTCCCTGCTCTTAGAAACTGACAGTCTATGTAGGGGCATAACCTGACAAAACAGAGTGGAAAGAGAAATGGGGGACAAGGGCACGAGATAGTTGAACGGTGCTGCACGTTGTTTGCTTTATATAGATGTGGTGTCACATTAACTGCTATGTGCATGTCTTATGCAGTGTTGGTGTAGACGTGTCAGTCCCAGGGTATTGGAGAGACAAGGAGGGTGAGGTAATAGCTTTTATTAGACCAATTTCTGGGTGAGAGAGACAAGCTTTCATGTGCATGTCTTGTAAGCGCATCATCTGTGTATCCAACACACACACACACACACACACACTCACTAGGCTGAGTATGCAGGGAGGGTCGAGGTAATTTTGTTTCCTGGCTCCATGCCACCAGTCCAGTTCACTTCCTTTTTCTACAGTCTAGAATCTACAGTCTTGACCTGATGAATTTCAGCCAGGGCTGAGCCCTGATCCAGCTGTGATGGGGGAAGCCCCCTGGTTGCGGTGGAGCTGGCACACTCCCAAAGAATGGGGAGAGCATGAGGCTGGAGGGTCACTCTCAGGAGGGTCACTCCTGAGCCTCCCTGTATGAAGTCCATTGGTTCATACTTATATGGAAAAATTCACCTCACAAAGGGGTGAGCTTGGGTGGGAGGGCCCAGTGCTGAAGCGCCCTATGCACCAAACTCCCTCTGAAATCCCTGGTGACTCTGAACACAGAGGACTTGTAGGATCACATTCTGAAATGCTAACTGCGCTTGGAGCCCCTCCCTCGGGAGCTCCATCCAACTCTCACTGTAACAGCTGCTCATTTTCATCTACATTCTTCCAGCAACTTACATCCCAAAGCACTTTTCACATACTAGCCACGCAGGCCCACTGAAATGCAGCCAGCTCTGGAGTGGAGGGTGGCACCTAATGGCAAACAGCAGCAAATTCTCATTCTTTTGAGAAGTACCTTTAGCTCTGCAGCACACCGAACCCTGGGTTCTGAGCTCTCATCCACAGGAAGTGCACAGTGTTGGACTTCTTATCCCCAGAAGGAGAAAGGGCCAGACTGACCCCTCTGGAACTGGCAGGGAGCCTGGGGGTATGTCTGCACAGCAAAAAAAGCTCCATGGCAGTGAGTGTCAGGGTATGTCTACATTGCAAAATTAGGTCGATTTTATAGAATTCGATTTTTAGACATGAATTTTATACAGTCAATTGCGTATGTCCCCACTAAAGTGCATTAAGTCAGCAGAGTGTATCCTCACTACCGTGGCTAGCATCAACTTACAGAGCGGTGCACTGTGGGTAGCTATCCCACAGTTCCCACAGTCTCTGCCATCCATTGGAATTCTGGGTTAAGCTCCCAGTGCCTGATGGGGCAAAAACATTGTCACAGGTGGTTTGGGGTACATGTCGTCAGTCTCTCCTCCTTCTGTGAAAGCAATGTCAGAGAAGTTGTTCTGCACCTTTTTCCCGTGCAGACGCCATACCATGGCAAGCATGGAACCCTCTCAGCTCAGCTCACCATCACCACTGCTGTTGTGTCCTGGGTGCTGCTGTCAGAAGACGGTGCAGTACGACTGCTAACCATCATCATCCACAGCTTCCTCTGCAACTCTGCTCTCCTGCTCTTGTAAATGAGTTCAGTCTCAATAGCAATTTTCTCCAAGTTGTCAGAAATCTGCACGGTACTAACCATCATCATTCACTGCTTCCACTGCAACTCTGCTCTCCTGCTTTCCTGAAGACGCCATACCAATGCAAGCATGGAGCCCGCTCAGCTCACCGTCACCACTGCTGTTGTGAGCACTGTAAACACCTTGCGCATTATCCTTGAGTATATGCAGAACTGGGTTAAACACGCCAGCACAAGGAGGATTTTAATGAGAACATGGACACAGATGTTCCTGAAAGCACAGTCTGTGGCAACTGGGACATCATGGTGGCACTGGGCTGGTTGATACACTGGAATGCTGATTCTGGGCCAGGCAAACAAGCACAGACTGGTGGGACCACATAGTGTTGCGGGTATGGGATGATTCACAGTGGCTGCAAAACTTTCGCATGTGTAAGGCCACTTTCCCGGAACTCTGTGAGTTGCTTTCCCCCACCCTGAAGTGCATGAATACCAAGATGAGAGCTGCCCTGACAGTTGAGAAGCAAGTGGTGATAGCACTGTGGAAGCTTGCAGCACCTGACTGCTACCAGTCAGTTGGGAATAAATTTGGAGTGGGCAAGTCTACTGTGGGGGCTGCTGTGATCCTAGTAGCCAGTGCAATCATTGATGTTCTGTTATCAAAGGTAGTGACTCTGGGAAATGTGCAGGTCATAGTCGATGACTCTGTTGCAATGGGGTTCCCTAACTGTGGTGGGGCGATAGACGGAACGCATATTCCCATCTTGGCACCGGCCCACGTTGCCAACCAGTACATAAACCACAAGGAATACTTCTCAATGATGCTGCAAGCACTGGTGGATCACAAGGGACGTTTCACCGACATCAACGTGGGATGGCCGGGAAAGGTGCATGATGCTCGCATTTTTAGGAACTCTGGGCTGTTAGAGCAGCTGCAAGAAGGGACTTACTTTCCAGACCAGAAAATTACCATTGAGGATGTTGAAATGCCAATAGTGATCCTTGGAGACCCAGCCTACCCCTTGCTGCCATGGCTCATGAAGCCATACACAGGCAGCCTGGACAGTAGTAAGGAGCAATTCAACTATAGGCTGAGCAAGTGCAGAATGGTGGTAGAATGTGCCTTTGGACATTTAAAAGCTCACTGATGCTGTTTGCTGAGAAGGTCAGACCTCACCGCAACCAACATTCCCATTGTTATTGCTGCTTGCTGTGTGCTTCATAATATTTGTGAGAGTAAGAGGGAAACATTTATGGTGGAGTGGGAGGTTGAGACAAATCGCGTGGCATCCGATTATGAGCAGTCAGACAACAGGGCAATTAGAAGAGCACAGCCAGGTGCACTGCGCATCAGAGAGGCTTTGAAAACCAGTTTCATGACTGGCCAGGCTTCGGTGTGACAGTTGTGTGTGTTTCTCCTTGATGCAAACCTACCCCCTTTGTTGATTTTAATTCCCTGTAAGCCAACCACCCTCCCCCCTTCGAAATAAAGTAACTATTGTTTTGAAACCATGCATTCTTTCTTTAATAATTAAAAAAAATAGATAACGGACAAGGTAGCCTGGGTGGGGTTGGGGAGGAGGAAAGGACAAGGCCGCACTGTTTATTGTAGCCACACTAAAAATCAGACTGTTTGAATGACAGCCTTCTGTTGCATGGGCATCCTCTGGAGTGGAGTAGCTGAGTGCCCACATTCTTGGGCATCTGGGTGAGGAGGCTATGGAACATGGGGAGGAGAGTAGGTGGTTATACAGTGGATGCAGTGGAGGTCTGAGCTCTTGTTGGCTTTCCTGCAGCTCCAACACACGCTTTATCATGTCTGTTTTCTCCCCCAACAGACACTTCAGCATGTCCGTTTGCTCCGCCATTAGCCTCAGCATTGTGTTCTGCGTCCACTCTTCACGCTCACTCAATTCTTTCCTGGCCTCTGTCACTGAATGCCTCCATGCATTGAGCTGTGCCCTATCAGTGTGGGAGAACTGCATCAGCTCAGAAAACATGTCATCGTGAGTGCGTTTTTTTTGCCTTCTAATCTGTGATAACCACAGAGACGGAGATGATAGGGGGAGCATAGAAACATTTGCACCTAGGGGGAGAGAAAAAGGGAGAGTAAAATTGGGTTGACTTTTTACGCCTTCATAACATGTGGGAATGTTTTCAAACTGCAGCACCCCACTTTCCCTGAGCAAGCAATGGGTTGGGTTTCACATTTAAAAGGAGGGGCTGCAGTATTTGGGTAGATGTGTAGCAGACACCTACCCTCACCCCACCACATGGCTATTCTCCAGGACGATCCCTTTTAGCCAAGCACAAACAGCCCAGCATGAATGGGGTCCTTTTACTGTTCCCTTTAAAAAATTCCCCTATTTCAACCAGATGACCATGAGCACTATTGCTTTTAAACCCTGTAGTGTAGCTACAAATGTGCACTCACCAGAGGTGCCTCCTCTGGCTTCAGAGTCAGGGATCCCATCTTGGGAGGGTATTGGCTCCAGGATGATGAAAAGTTCCTGGCTGCCTGGGAGAATGGATTCACCGCTTGCCTGCTGCACATTCTCCTCCTCCTCCTCCTGTTCTCCATCCGCAAAATCGTCCTCCATGTTCCGTGAGAAGTCCCCCCTTGCAGGTGTCCATGGATAGTGGTGGGATATTGGTAGGGTCCCCCCCTAGAATGCCACGCAGCTGTTCATAGAAGCGGCATGTGTTGGGCTCTGACCTGGAGCAACTGTTTGCCTCCTTTGTCTTTTGGTAGGCTTGCCTGAGCTCCTTAACTTTCACGCGGCTCTGCTGTGTGTCCCTGGTGTAGCCTCTGTCCAACATGCCCTGTGAGATTTTGGCAAATATATTAGCATTTCCTCTTTTTGATCGGAGTTCTGCTTGCACAGATTTTTCTCCCATACAGCAATCAGATCCAGTGTCTCCCTTTTGGTCCAGGCTGGAGCTTATTTGTGATTCTGGGACTGCATGGTCACCTGTGCTGCTGAGCTCAACATCCTGACCAAACAGAAAATTAAATTCAAAAGTTCCCAGGGCTTTTCCTGTGTACCTGGTTAGTGCATCAGAGTTCAAAGTGCTGTTCATAGTGGTCACAATGGAGCATTCTGGGATAGCTCCCAGAGGCCAATACCATCGATTTCCATCCACATTACCCCAAATTCAACCCAGTAAGGTCAGTTTTAGTGCTACTCCCCTTGCTGGGGAGGAGTACAGAAGTCGATTTTAAGAGCCCTTTAGGTCAACAGAACAGGGTTGGTTGTGTGGATGCAGTCATTTTTAAATTGACCTAATGCGGCTAAATTTGAACTAACCCCGTAGTGTAGACCAGGCCTCAGAGCCCAGGTAAACTAGTCTGGGCTTATGGTGCTCACACTGCAGAGCTAAAATAGCCATGTAGACATTTGGGCTTGGTCTGGAGCCCAGACTCTGAAACCCAGTGAGCAGGAGGGTCTCAGAGGCTGGGCTCTAGTCCAACCCCAAATATCCACACTGCTATTTTTAGTCCCGCAGTACACGCCCCAGTCAGTTCACCTGGGCTCTGAGACTGGCTGCTGCAGGGTTTTCTGCTGTGTAGACACATCGGTGTTTAAAGGCTGATGTCACACCTCCAACCTGAGCCAGGTCTACACTGCACACTTACTTCCGTATAACTACATCACTGCGGGGTGTGAGCTCTCCTGTCAGCTTAAGAGTCTTTACCAGAAGCACTACAGCAGTGTAGCTGCACCGATTCAAAGCTGTATTGTAGACCTGCCCTGAACCATCCCCTTGGTTCAGCTATAGCAAAGGATCAGACCATTGTACATCTCCATTTTCAGATACTTCTCCAAATCCCTTTGGGGCTCAAATGGCTCATCCTCCTTGCTGAGTCTAGAGAACAAGCCACCTTGCCACTCCAGAGGCCTCTAAGCTGGAGAGGAACACACACTTCATGGTCAGCCCAAGCCAAGGGGAGTTGTGAGGGAATACATCCCCATATTCCCAGCCTACCCACTATTGGAATAATCTTTGTACAAAGTATGCCTGGTAAGGTATCCTTTGAAAACTCATCATTTGCTGGTCAGTATTGTCCTGGTAAAATATGTGTGGCAATATTATATAAGAAGTTATAAGATTTCCCGGTACAGTGCTGCTATTAACACACCTTCTAAACCACACACTCCTGCGCAAATGGAAGCTGGCAAACAGCTGTCCTAAACTAAGGAGTGTGCGCTCTGCATAATTTGCATGTTAGCAGTAAACAGAGTCATCAAGCAGGAAGGGAAGACAAAGGAAATTCAAACAGTTGAAAAAAACATCAGGGAACATCCTTGCACATAGACTGGCTCCTGGTTCTCAGCTGGAACCTCAGTTACCAAGTGGTGCTGCATGCGCACAGGACACTAACTAGCTTAGCGAAGTAAGGACACAGCAAGCGCAGCCTGCCAGAAATACACACACACCAGCTGCAGTCGCTGCAGGGATTAGTGTGGTTATTTGAATGAATGAGGATTCCATAGCTCCGTCACTGAATCCAGGCATTGATTCACAAGCAGGCAGGATTCCCCAGACACAGAAGCATGGGCCCATCAGAACCTCCGCACAATGCTGGGGGTCATTTTGTTCAGTGCAGTGATGGGACTAGGGACTGTAATAACATCCCTGACCACGAGGATCTCAAAGCACTTTTACAACTCTGGGGCAGCCTCACAACAATCCTGGGATTGGGTGAACATCTGTCCCATTTTACAGATGGGGAGACAGCAAGATGCTCAAAATCACAGAGCAAATAAACCATAGAACCCAGGAGTCCTGACTTCCAACCACCCGTGCTCTATCCACTAGCCCACACACTCTTCTGCAATAAGCCTGTGTGGCTATTATGTGACTGATCATGTTTTTTAATGTCAAGCAAACAGCTAAAGGAATTCAGTGGCATCAAGGCAGCACAAAGGCTGTGGCTGGGGACACTCAAAAGCCAGGAAATTCAGCATGATGCTCTGGCACATACAGGTGGGGTTAAGTTGCCATCTTACTCTCTGTAGCCTGGTAGACTGATTCCTGGACAGTTTTGCAGGTTGCAATCTCTACCCCTAATGCTGCATTAGCCAATCCAGATTATTTATACCAACAGTCTCTTCAACAGAATTGGATCACACAGCTTTGGAAGGGCTTCCCAGACAGTCTGAGCTTCTCCTCCAAGGAAGGACCAGAGATTCAGCTCAGCCCAGCAGCCCCGAGGATCCTCCCAAAGCAAAGGAACCCAGGCTGCCAAAGCCACCTGCAGCTGGGAGATGTAGGCCCCAAACCCCAGCCTGAGAGCTAAGAGCAGAGAGCTAATGCCGTTGCCACACACCCCGCACTGGGGGCCCTGAGGCAGGGGCTGCACAGGCAAAGGGCTGGAGCTGGTTGTCCCCAGAGACATACTCAGAGCAAATGCACCACTAATTAGATGGAGCCAAAGCTAATTCATTCTCTGGAGCTGGCACGTTCCCCAGCACAGGAGGTTCATTCAGCATCTCCTCTGCCAATGGCCATCTCAGGCACACAGGATCTGAGCCAAAGGCACTTTCCAAAGCCTCCATTTACAGTGCAAGGAGCAATGCTAGCCCTGGAGCATCAATCCCCAGGATGGCCCAGCCAGAGACCTCAGGCACACACAAGGAGAGATCCATTACTAACCCAGTGCCACCAAGGCAAGACTGGCACAGTGCGGCAGGAGAACAATGTGCTGCAGTCAAGGCTCATGCAGGATGGTGTGACATTCTATACGTTAGGGGAGCGTACTGTAACCCCCATATTCCTCATTTTCAGATAATCATGATCTTACCTTACAAGGCATGCTTTATACACATCAGGGGAAAGGTTATGATCTGCTGAAAGTCATTTCTCTATCCATATACGTGTATCATAAATGCATATGAAGTTATGAGAGTTGTGTAGTATGGTTGTCACTAAAACGTGCTGTAAGTTGGGGGAATGAGCCAGATATTAGCTCCCCAGAGGCAACAGGAAGAAAAGTAACAAATGCCTGGGTGGGGTGTCAAACAACCCATCAACAGCCATTGTCCAGCAAGGGAGCTACAATGCAATGACTCACCTGTATGAGGCCACACCAGGGGAATTGCTCAACCTTGCTTGGAGAGAGTAATGTTCACCTGACTCTGAAGAGGATGGCAAAGCCAAGGGGGAGGAAAGGACATGATAAAAGGGAGACACATTTGCCATGCTCACTCTTTCTTCCACCTACATCTACAGACACCACCACCACCAAGCAACTGAAGCACTGATCAAAGGGGAGAGCCTGACTGAAGAGCAACCAGCCAGCCTGTGGTGAGAAGCATCTAAGTTTGTAAGGACATTGAAAATGTTAAGATCAGCTTAGAATGTGTTTTGCTTTTATTTCATTTGACCAAATCGGACTTGTTATGCTTTGACTTATAATCACTTAAAATCTATCTTCATAGTTAATAAATGTGTTTGTTTATTCTACCTGTAGCGATGCGTTTGGTTTGAAGCATGTCAGAGGCTCCCCTTGGGATAACAAGCCTGGTACATATCAATATCTTTGTTAAATTGACAAACTCATATAAGCTTGCAGCGTCCAGCGAGCATAACCAGACACTGCAAGATGGAGGTTCCTAGGGTTGTGTTTGGGACCAGAGAGACTGGCTAGTGTCATTCGCTTGCAAGTAGCAGGGAGCAGCTTACATGCCAGAAGCTGTGTGTGAACATCCCAGGAGTGGGGTTCTCACAGCAGAGCAGGGCCAGGCTGGCTCCCAGAGTCAAGGATTGGAGTCACCTAGCAGATCACCAGTCCAGATAACACCAGAGGGGAAGGTCACAGACAGGCTTTCATCTTCAGCCGTTACACTGCAGATCACAAAATACAGTGCAAACAATCTACAGGGACCGCATGCCCCAGCTGCACGGCATCCCCTTGTGCCACCCTGGGGCACTAGCTCTGCTCCTGCTCAGAGGGAAGACTGGCCCCTGCTGAGCACAAACACCATGTCCCATAACACCTGCCTCTGCCTTTTTTTCAATCCCCCACCAATTACTGACCAGGCCTGGTGCTGTTCTGCTTCTGAGATGTGTTAAG
This sequence comes from Chelonoidis abingdonii, assembly GCF_003597395.2. Classification (NCBI taxonomy): domain Eukaryota; kingdom Metazoa; phylum Chordata; order Testudines; family Testudinidae; genus Chelonoidis; species Chelonoidis abingdonii. The sequence continues at coordinate 73,787,657 of NC_133775.1, read as the reverse complement.
CTCACCGGTCATGGTGGTGTGGCTACACACAGCCTCCGCAGGGGCAGGAGTGAGGGGGTCTAATGTGCGCCACACCAGCTGATGCTTTGTGGCGAGGAAGAGGAGGAAGGAAAGTAAAAGGGAAATTACTGAGGATCTTGGAGGCCCAGAATGCCACCTTCCCCCCTTCAGAAGCAGGGGAATAGCTCAGTCCCTGCCCCTCCTCAGAATGGACATGAATCAGAATCTGCAGCCTGGCTCTTCCCTGCAGGAATCAAAGGTGCAGTATCTGTAACTGTATCCGTCCCCGGGAATACAGCTAAAAATAGCCAAAGGTCAGCATGCCCCTGCTGCATTATTATCCTGTTGAGACGCCCAACATGGGCAGAACAGAAGGTGAATAATCTATCACCAGGCTCTAGCATACTCTGTGCCTCTGCTCTCCCTGACGGCACAGCCCACCCAGGCAGCAGCAAGCCACACTCTACTTAATTAGGTCCCATCATCAGTCAGGCTGGCTCAGCCAGCTGCTGGTAGAAACCACCTGCACCCTCCACACGGAAAGATTAATGCCCCAGTATAGAGCCTGCAGCAAGGAAGCCAGCTGTGGCACAGCTCCTTCCTACCACTGGAACCATCACATCCACTGCCAGCCACACAGCCTCTGTCACTGCCAAAGCCCTTCGCTCAGGAGGTCAGGACAGTGCCCAGACAGTGCCCAAGCGTGGCCCACAACCTGCCAGGGGCCCAAGGGCTACACTGCATATATCTATCCCCAGAAGGGGTTGAGGACCTGGCATTGCTCCAAAAGGGGTGAAACATATGAGGAAGACACAAAGCCATTGGAGTCTGAACCAGAGAAAGTTTGTGCCTTATCCGAGCAGAGAGGACACCATGCCTCTCTCAACATGGCACTTTTAACGCTGTGCTGGGAATATGGCATTGAGGCCAAGCTCCACTGTGCCAGGAAGACAGAGGCAAATTGGAGGGAACCAAGAAGAATCACAAAATGATCAGGGGGCTGGAGGGAAAGGCAAAGCCCTTTGTAGTCATGGCTCCCGTGATGTCAGTGGGCATTGGGCCAGGTTCCACCACTGCAGTACCTGGCCGAGCAAGCGCTAAGAGGAGCCAGGGGAGGTAACTGTTGGTGTGGAGTTGAAATTAAAGCCTGTTGACCTGAAACCTAATCCTCTGAACGGGAGCAGGTTCCCCACTAAGGCCAGGGCAGCTCTCCCAAGGGTGTATTCCCCAGGCATGGTTACATCCCATCTGAGCCTAACTGCTCAAGCAATGGGACTCCCAGCCCCTCCGCCCCTGCCCCTCCCACTGCACTGTCAGGAAATTGGTCCCTGAGACTCAGCCTAGATTTTCCTTTTTATTCTCGTTTGCCCCCCTCAACTGCACATGCCTCTCCTAGCCTAGCACTCAAATCACCATTGGCAGGAGCAGCACTTGCTGCCTGGACGAGCTACTCCCAGGAAGTCAGGTGCAATGACCCACCCCAGGTACCCTGCAGAAGGGAAGGGTGAACGAGTTTGTGTCCTTGCCCCCCAGCTTGTCTAAAATACCTGGCGACGGGGAGCCTTCCTCTCCTTGCTGAGGCGTGGGGCCGTCCCAAAGGTTCAGCAGTGTGGGACTCACCAGCCCCCCCGCCACGCACACATACACCTGGGGAAAGCAGCCACCACTGCGATGTCAGCATCCTGCTGCAGATCTCAGCAAGGAGGCAGGTTCTCAAGTGGGAAGAGCAGTTTATGAAACAAGCCCGCTGGCAGCGGCTTTGCCAACTATCAACGAGCAGGAATGGCACAACCCACACCCCTTTATGCAGCAGAGACACCCCCCTCTAATGGGCCAGCTGCTGCCCTAACCCCAGGCAGCTGTGGTCAGACCAGCTTCCTGGGCCACAGCATCACATCAAGGTTCCTCCTCACCCTGGGCTCTCAGCCACGTTCTCCCAGAGATCTCATTGGGTGGGTTGATTGCAGAGGGTGTACACCTGCAGAGAGCTGGCCTCACTTCTGACAGACTGGGGGTCTGTGTTCTGCACCCCAGTGCCGAGAGGCAGCTGGCCAGGAGGGGATGGGGTGGGCCCCATGCTTTCCCAGAAGGGGATAATGTGGGTCAGAGGGGCTGCAAAGTGGGGGCCATTTAGGCTGATGGGCAGGGCCAGCTTTAGGAAGTGCGGGGCCCAATTTGAACAATTTCGACGGGGCCCCAGCAGGTATAACTTAAAAAAAAAAAACATGTAAAAAAACTTGTGGGGCTTGTACTCACCAGGAGGTGCTCTGAGTCTTCAGCGGCTCTTCAGCAGTGGGTCCTTCACTCACTCCAGGTCTTCAGTGGCACTGAAGGACCTGCTGCCTAAGTGCCACCAAAGACCCAGAACACACAAAGGACCTGCCACTGAAGTGCCACTGAAGACCTGAAGCGCCGCCAGGTGAGTAAAAATTAAAAAGGTGCCTCTAGCCAGGGAAAGGATTCTCAGTGGGTGCGGGGCCCTCTTAGGTGCGGGGCCCGATTTGGGGGAATTGGTGGAATAGGCCTAAAGTCGGCCCTGCTGATGGGAAAGCCCCAACTGAGGGAAGCTCACTGATGAAGGAACAGACAGGGCTTCTAGAAAACCAGGGAGCTAAGAGAAGAAAGGAGGCTGCAGGGAGTCACTGACAGTCACTCTCCCTAAGACAAGGAGGTGAAAGGGATTTGGACCCAAGGGGAAGGGTTTGTGTTGTCCAGCAACCCAGGAGGTTGGGGTTTAGTTGGAAGGGTGGTGGTCTCGAGGCTGGGATAGGCAAGGTAAGGAGCACTCCAGGGGAGAGGCAGGAAGGATTGTGCTAGTACAGACCTCTGCTGCTGGAGATAGGGTCTCTGGGCTGGGACCCAGTGTAGGGAACGGGCCTGAGTTCCCCTGAGCGAGTGGCACAATCTAAGCTGTGAACTTGAAGACTGTCCAGAACCATTTGCTCTAGTCAGGGAGGGCAGTGGGGTTAAGCACTGCCTGGGACAGTGTGGAAGGTGTTGACAGTACTCTGGAAGGGGAAGAACACTGTGAGTTGGTCAAAGGGCTAGGCCCCAAAGATGAGATGCAGCAGCTCCCGAGGAGCAAGAGAAGGGCTGCAGTGAGAGACAATGAGACAGCAGGCTGAGGAACCGCAAGAAGAGGGCCTCAGACTGGAAGAGTTAATGCCCAGAGCACGCAGGAGGAGGTGCCCCCTGTGAGTAGAGGCCCTCGTGACAGGAATCTTGACACTGGCTCCACAAGAGACGTGTTTTGAATACAAGCCTTTTCCTGTCTTTTATTCAATGCATAAAGAGACTGTGCCCGGAGCCTGATCTCAGACAGCCCCTTCCAACTGCCCCAAGCCTCCTGCCTCCCATGCAGCACCAGGCTCTGGCAGAATTGGGAATGAGCGCAGACACACCGACTCCTGAGACCAAGTGGAGAGGAGGCATCCTGCAGCCTCACCAGCTGAGCTGCACTGTGGATCTTCATCCCTGCACAGGCCTCCACCTTCTGCAGTCAGGGCCCAATTCTGGGGACATGGCATGCTCTCACCTCCCATTGAGACTTCAGGATGAGTTGGCAGCACTCAGCATCCCACAGGATCAGGCCCTTGGAGACGCTCTCCATCAATGGCACTAGTGCATTCACCATGCCCTGATGCTGCCCCCTTTTCTGTATTAGGGGACCCTGGTGTTTCAGTGTTGGTGGGCATATACCACACTTGGCACTGATTTTACCCTCCAGCCAGTGACTCTGTGACAGAAATCCTTGTCCAGCATTACATGGCAGGATAATAACATTGATCCCAAAGACACTAAACCGCTATCAAACCCATGCCAACTCTGGGAATTTAATCAAGGGACAGCAGGCTTTCAGCATGGAGATTAATCTGGTCAGAACGGGCTACAGCTCCACACAGCCTCCCCCAGCTCCAGCTTCTCCTCTCCACTGCTCGGTTCTCAGGGGCCAGGATGTGTGTGAGGCTGAGAGAGATGGAGATAACATTCCTTGAGGTGTTAAATGGCTGCATATTGGGAAGAAGCATCTGAAATCTTCCTGATCTCTGGTGGGGCAAAGGGAGCAGCTGGGCAGAATGCTTTGGGAAATGATGTGGGAGTCGTTGCTTTAGCAACAAATTATCTTTAATACAAACCAAATTTGCTTATACAGCAACACACATTTGGTGTGGCTGTCAGGCTAGCAAGGGATGCCCTGACATTCCCTGGAGGCTGACTCATCTCTGTAGTCACAGATCAGGTGCAGTCCAGGCAGTGGCAGTGCAAGTTTTCCCCCACTTCCACCCAGTACTGGAGTCCTAGAAAATAAGTGCCAAGCAGGGAGCTGCAAGGAAGATAAGGGCAGTGAGAAAGCTGGAGGATGCCCAAGGGAGCAGGGGATGACTTCCTGCAGAGCCCATCCTGTGTCCACCTCCCCCTACCTGTGTCCAGCTCCCTGGGGGGAGCTCTGATGCCCAGGTAATCCCACTATCCAGCTCCTCATATTATCCAGCTCTAGCTCCACCCTGGGCTCCTGGTAGCTCTGGGCACCCACGCTCCCCTGCCTGGTCCTGGCTGCGGTGTCCCCAACTCTTTCTACACTCAAGTATCAGAGGGGCAGCTGTGTTAGTCCGGATCTGTAAAAAATGACAAAGTTCCCAATACTTCTGTTAGTCTACAAGGTGCCACAGGACTCTTCGTGGCTCTTTCCACACTGACACCTCTCCAAGAGCCGCCACCAGGGCCCAGCACCTGCCGCTCAGATGACACTCTGCAGCCAGTGACAGAAAGGAGCAGGTGGCCTGGGACAGGCAGAAGTACGATAACACTGTTCTATCTCCTGGATCAGTGTTCTGGAGCATTCTGACATAACCTGAGCACTGCCCCCACCCCTTCTCAGCCCAACGTGCCTCAGTCATGACTCTTGAGTGCAAAGGAGCGGGGTCTACAGGGTCTCTTCAGTCCTTGGCTTCTCTGCTGAGACTGGAAATGGTTTTGGTGATTTGGACACTTGCTAGCCAGGAAAGGAACTGAAGCCCACCAAACTCATTTCACTAAGTCCACCAGATGGCCACCAGGGGGTAACAACTTAGGGCCATTTGGAATTCTTTAGCGATGCCAACCTTTTAGAGAGGCACTTTCCTGATTCAGCAGGGCTGTTACCAATAATAGGTGGTAACAGCATCGCTGCATGGCCAAAGCTGCCCAGATGCAGGAAATCCCAGAGTAGGGGCCTCAGGACAAATGGGTCTTGTTTTTCAAAAGAGCTAGTGCATATGCAGGGGCCCTGGATTTGCTCAGGGCAGCCCCATAGCCCTAGTGGGATGCAGGTAAACGGGGGTGCGGATGTGCCCATACTCATCAGACAGATTCCTCTGCCAGGAGCATGAGCTCTCATGCCTGGCCTCATTCAGACTCTGCACACTTCCCAAAGAAACAAAGTGAGAATAAAAGCTACAGGGCATCCCTGACTTCACCAGGAACCTGGTGGTAGAGAAAGGTGCCAGGATGCCATGCCAGGGGCCATTGGTTCTGCTTGTCTACAGCACAGGGACAGCATGGGCAGTTGCACAGCAAGTGCCCCCCAATCCCCACCCACAGGGCCACACATAGGAAGAAGAGGCTCCAGTGTCTGGGGCCCAGTGGCCTCTCTGCTTCCACTTCCAACAAGGAGAACAGGCGTGATGTGGACACTTGAACTGAGACACTCAGCTCATTTAATGCCAGCCAATCAGGCAGCAGGTGAGATGGACTGAGATAAAAGACCTTCACCCGACTCCCATCCTCCCCCAGCCAGTTCCCCCACACACACTCAGGGGTGATTAAGAACCTGTTCCATTTGCAGTGAACAGCTGCAGCTTGGCTTTCCCCACTCCGGAGCCACTCAGCCCTCCCAGATTTGCCTTTTACTCCACATATGTTTCGCATCAGGAAAGTTGACTAAAATGACTGAGGGGAAAGGATTATCCGGGCTGCTGTTCCTGGTGCTGGCAGGGCTGCGGGCCTGAGGCTGGGCCCAGGTTTCCCAGTCTTCAGCGCAGCCCTCCCAGCTAACGAGCAAGAGATTGTTGTAGAGGCAAATGCGAGGCCAAGCCCATGTCCGCGTTCAGCACCATGGAGAGCTGCCCGAGGCATGGCCCGGACTGACCCAGCCAGTCTGCGGGAAGAATCCCGGGAGGAGGCAGAGGCGCCCCTGCACAGGACGGCAAGCAGCAGCCGGGGGCCCATGGGCCGCTCGCTCCTCCGTGCAGAAAGCCCTTTGCAGATCGTCACCCCAGCAGGTGTCAGCCCGGTGACCAGCAACAGGTCTGCAGCGAGCCAGGGACCCGCGTCCCCGGCGCCCGGTCCACGGTGAGGGGCTGGCGCTCTGCCCCTCCTCGGCACAGCGCAGGGGGCACGACTCTCTTTCTGCCCTGCCACGGCCCCCTCCCTTCCCCGGGCACGGCCCCTTGCCCGGGCGGCCCCCCGCCCTGCCCGGGCACAGCCCCCCGGCTCTCACCGTCGCAGTTGACCAGGATGATGGCCAGCATGTAGTCCTTGCCCAGCATGGCCTCGGCGAGACGGGCGCCCGGGGACCGCACGAGGCGAGCAGCGGCTGCAGGGCAAGCGGCAGGCTGGAGCGCGGGGAGGGGCTGGGCAGGGGAGGCGGGGCCGAGGGAGGGGAGGCGCACGGGGAGGGGCAGAGAGGAGGAGCAGTGGGTCCGTGGCGTGCCGAAGGCCCAGAGTCTCGGGCGGAGCCAGGCGAGAGGAGTTGGGGGAATGGGGGTTGCAGGTCGAGGGGGCTCAAGTGCAGGACCAGGCCGCGGCTGTGGCCAGGGAGCTGGCCAAAAGCGGCCACTCCGCGCAGTTTCCATTCAGGGCCACTGCAGTGGGGAGGCAGAGGCCTGGCAGGAGGGGCCGGGGCGTTGTCCGGCCCTCATCTGAGCCCCGGCTCCGCCTTCCGGGAAGGGAGCAGCTGGCCAGCTCTGTTCAGCAGAGATCCGGGTCCAAGGGGATCCTAAGGATCCCACTGGCTCCCACACCCACCACCCTAGTATTTATAATGGGACCCAACGCCCCTTTCCCAGCAGGGCCAGGAAAACCGAGTGGTCTGTGGAGACAATGTTGAGAGCAACTTCTTTCTCCAGTGGGACCAGATTCAGTCACCCATTTCCGCCGTAGGGCATTTGGGAGAGGGGTTGGGGAGTAGCTTCCCACACAAAGCTGTAGGTGGAAGGATTATTGTGGGCAAAATGCTGTTGTCTCTAGTTTTCCTTGGTAGAAACACCTCCCCCAAGGAGCAGAGCTCGCTGTACGGTGGTACAGGGATTGGGCTTCTTGGAAGAGGAACACTTGGTATTTAAGTGAAATATAAAGGGCTCCACTCAGCCCCACTCAGACACAAGCTCCTTCCTGTAAAAGCAGCAAAGAGTCCTGTGGCACCTTATAGACTAAAGTCTGTTAGTCTATAAGGTGCCACAGGAGTCTTTGCTGCTTTTACAGATCCTGACTAACACAGCTACCCCTCTGAAGCTCCTTCCTGTGCCCTAGGGGACAAAGTTCAAGGCTGGCTTTGATCATCACACAGTCCCTCCTCATTCAACACAGCCCCACTGTGCCTCACATTGAAGAGGGCTCCTAGCCTTAGAAGGGTCTCTCTGTCCAGCTAACTCTAAGGAGTCATCCCATTCCCAACCCCACTAAGAGGAAACATGGGCTTGTAGGTAAACCAGAGGGCAAGGAGTCAGGAGACCAGGGCTCTGTTCCAAGCAGTGGTGCCACCGACAATAAATCACTTTCTACTCTGTTTCCTTGGTTTACACATCTGTTGGGAGGCTTAATTGTTCAGTGCTGGTAAAGTGCTTGGAGATTCTCAGCTAGAAGGTGCTAGAAACAGGCAGAGGACTATTATTCAACATTTACAAAATGCCTGAGCTAGAGAGATGCCAATGGGATATTCTCCAGTGCTGTCTGGTGTTTCATACTGACCTCAGATTCCAAGGCCAGAAGGAACCATTGTGATAATCTAGTCTGACCTCCTGTGTAACACAGGCCAGAGAACTGTTCCCAAATAATTCCTAGAGCAGATCTTTTAGAAAATCATCCAAACATGATTTGAAATTTGTCACTGATGGAGAATCCCCCATGACTCTTGGTAAATTGTTCCAATGGTTAATTACCCTGTTAAAATTTTACACCTTATTTCCAGTCAGAATTTGTCTAGTTTCAACTTCCAGCCACATTCCAGCAGGGGTACATGAGGTTGCCTTGTCCTTATAAAGTTGAGGGTCTCAGTGTTGTTCTCAAACATTCCCAGAAGGAAACAGCATTACCCCCATTTTACAGCTGCGTTGTGAGGCACAGAACAAGGACACACAGTCAGTCAGAAGCAAACTGTGAACAGAACCCAAAACTACTGACCCTCAGTGTCCTGCTTTAGCCATTGGATTATACTGCCTTCCTAATGCTATCTGAAGGTGCTGGAAACCCTTAGGATGGGATTATCAAAGGCATATTGCAGTGAGAGGTATATTAAAATGGCCCCAGATTAGACTCTAACCCAGAATATCAGGGTTAGAAGGGACCTCAGGAGGTCATCTCGTCCAACCCCCCTGCTGGGTTTAGCAGGCCAAAAATGGAATGTGTAAATGAATATAAAGGAAGAGGCTTACTGTATTAGATTGGATACCAACTGAATTAATTGGTCAGTGTTAGTCAGCGCTTAGCAGATCTGCCTGGGGGATATCTGTGAGCATGCTGGTAGCCATAGGCACATGGGATCGCTATGTCCACTCTGCAGCTGTCAGTGTGCCTATGGTTTATCGTTGCATACTGGGCAGGTAGCCATGTTCATGTGAACAATCTGGTATCCGTGTGCATGGTGAGTTCAATATACGCATGCAGTATTTCTGGAAATGTGTGATATGATTTGTACATGGCCTATATGTGCATGGCCAGTGGCTGTGTATTCATGTGGACACAGGCTATGTGAATGTGGGATACTGATGGGTTAGGGTATGGGTGTGCCCATGCAGTATTTGTGAGAAATTGAGGTGCACATGTGTGAACCTAAAAAAAAAAAGGAGTACTTGTGGCACCTTATAGACTAACAAACTTATTCAGGCATAAGCTTTCGTGGGCTAAAACCCACTTCATTAGATGCATGGAGTGGAAAATACAGTAGGAAGATATATATAGCAGTACATGAAAAGATGGGAGTTGCCTTACCAAGTGGGGGGGTCAAGACAATTAAATTAAAGTGGGCTATTATCAACAGACTGAAATATCACTTTTGTACTGATAATCAGGGAGGCTCATTTCAAACAGTTAACAAGAAGGTTTGAGTAACAGTAGGGACAAATTAGCATGAGGTAATTAGTTTTTTTAGTCCTTGTAGTGACCTATCCACTACAAGAAGGTATGTTTTGTGTGCACATGGTTGTGCGTGTGCAAGTAGGGCACGTTCCATGTGCAGGTGGGTATCCAAGTGCATGTGAATAAGGAAAGGGGGCAGGTAGGGCATGTGAACATGGATCACCTATGTGTAGAGCCCTGTGCTTTTTGCAAATATGAAATTAGAAATAAAACATAAAGTATTAAACGACAAACCCACTCGTAATGGCAGTGCCTGCGTGCTCTTCACCACACACCGGACCCCACCCCCCGCGCCCCCGACACATAAGTAAAACAAACTAACATGAACTCCCCCCCGTCCCCAAAGAACTGAGCTACTGTATTAGGCAGGCAGGACTCCGCCCACGGGCCGGGAGGGGACAGGCATGGAGCGGAATGATGCTGGAGGCAGGTGACGTGACGATTGCGGGTCGGTGACGGGTGCGAGGGACGTGCCTGCCGGAACCTCTCCCCGCAGCCTCTAGTGCCCACGCGCCACCCAGAGATTGGGGGGCGGGGTAGCGGGTCTGGTCTACGGTTTCCGTCTGGGACAAGAAGCGTTTCCGCCCTGTTTAAAGATGGCGACTACTTTGCCTTCGTTCTTTTCCCTTGATGTGGCAGCGTCACGTGACGCTTTGCGCCCAATATGCCTTTCCCGGCTGTCAATATGCGTGCTTGGGCTATACAGCGCCCGGGCTGGGGCTACTGTGTGGAGTGCGCATGTGCGAACGGAGGGCCAGGCCTGAAGATGGCGGATGATAAGGTGAGAGGGGCGGTGGGAGGCTGGGCTGTGTCGTGCCCGGCGGCCGCCCCTCGAGCCAGACAGGAGGCGGTGGTGCTGGTCCCGGCAGCTGGGGGTCGGTGGGAGCCAAGGGCTCGCTGCTGTAACCCAGGCCGGGCCCCGCTGCCTGCCTGGCCCCAGCCCGCGCGGGGGGAACGGGCCTCGCTGCGCCCCTGGCAGGCGCGTCCCCAGCCCCGGCCGCTCTTCCCCCGCTGGGCCGGAGTTCTCCGGGGGACGGAGAAGGCCGCCGGTGCCATAAAGCCTCCTGCTTGGAGAGCCCCGAGCCACCGCGCCCCCTGCTCCCGGCTCCGGCCTGGGCTGCGAACGGCGGGGGACCGTCGGGCCGAGGAGCCGTTCCGGCAGCCGGCACGTGCTGAGCGTGCCCGGTGGCCGGGCTCAGCTGCCCCGGTGGCCGTAACAGCGAGGGCAGTGCTCGGTAACTACGTAACTGTGCCCCTCCCCCCCGCGGTTACCTGAGCCTGCTGCGACTTATAAATGGGCTAACTCCACTGTTGGGCCAGAAGCTTCCTAACTTTCCGCTACTGCCTCGGGGCGGGGTTAACCGGCCTCCCTCCCGCTCTCCCAACCACGGGGCCATTTCTGGCGTTGCATTTTGTAATGCGCTTTCTGCAGAGTGACACGATCTGGTTTTACGGGTGGCCTGACCTGTAGTGCATACACCCTATGAAGGTATCTGTCGGTGACACAGATCAAGCGCTACCCTCTTTTCTCAAAATTGCACTGCTAGAGGCTTGAAATTGAACATTTTTGTAGATTTCATTAGGCATATGATTGGAGAATGTCTGTCTGAAGTTGAAAATAATGGGCTTTTGACATTGGTTAAGCCCCTTCAGAATTGAAATGACTGAACTAAATTTCAATAACCATGGGATATTTTTAGGCTGTCTTAATTCCTTTCTGTACAGGCCTGGGAAGCCTTAGCGTCCTACCTTTAGTTTAAAAGATAGATCTACTTAAAATATGACTTTGTCAACATTAGTGCAGTCTGTGGCCTGGTCTACGCTACGCGTTTAAATCGATTTAAAGAGCATTAAATCGATTTAACGCTGTACCCATCCACACTACAACGCCCTTTATATCGATATAAAGGGCTCTTTAAATCGATTTCTGTACTCCACCCCGACGAGAGGAGTAGCGCTAAAGACGCTCATGGATGGAGGGGGTACTGAGGACTCCAGCTATCCCACAGTCCACAGCAGTCTCTGAAAAGTATTTGCATTCTTGGCTGAGCTCCAATGTCTGTAGGTTCAAACACAGTGTCTGGCGTGGTTCAGGGAATAGCTCCTCAGTTTCTTCCCCCCCCCCCCACCACGTGAAAGAAAAGGGAAAGAAATCATTTCTTGACTACTTTCAATGTCACCCTATGTGTACTGAATGCTGCTGGTAGACGCGATGCTGCAGCAGTGAAGAGCAGTATCCGCCTCCTCTCCCTCTCCCCCTCCCCGGTGGTAGACGGTGCAATAGGACTAGTAACCGTCCTCATGAATATGCTCTAACATGTTGACATCGAGGCCAACATTGCTGGTTACTCCCAGTAGATAGGACAGAACGGCTAATAACCAGCTTCATCATAGCAACTGGGGGGCTGAGCTTCAGCCCCCTCCCTTTCCTGTGTAAAGAAAAGATTCTGTACTGCCTGGACTGTCATAGCAGCAGCATGCTGGGCTCCTCTCCCCCCACACCGCTTAATGTCCTGCCTGGACTATCATCGCGCCGGGAGGCTGCCTCCCCCTCATTTTATGTCACTAAACACTCAGTGTTTCTTATTCCTGCATTCTTTATTACTTCATGACACAAATGGGCAGGACACTGCCACGGTAGCCCAGGAAGGTTGGGGAGAGGAGGGAAGCAACGGGTGGGGTTGTTGCAGGGGCACCCCCTGTGAATACTGACACGGAGCAGCTGTGCTCTGATACACTGGTCCTCTAATACACTTGCCCCTTATTCTAGGCAGGACTGACTCTATTTTTAGAAACCATAAGGGAGGGATTGACTCAGTCCCAAGTGAGTCAATCCCAATTTTGCTTTTGCGTTGCGCCCCCGGCCGATTTCAGCCAGGGGCACTCATGATAGCAGCGGACAGTACAGAGGGGAGAGAGAACCGTCATCTCATTGCCAGTTTTCTCCGGCAGTAGACGGTACAGAACGACCGGTAACCATCTCTGCTATCATTGCAAAAGCAAGTGAATGCTGCTGTGTAGCGCTGGAGTATCGCCTCCAGGGCTATCCAGGGAAAAACGGCGCAAAAGGATTGTCAGCTGATGTTTTCTCGGAGGAACGAATGACTGACGACATTTACCCAGAACCACCCGCGACAATAATGATTCAACCCAGAATTCCAAGGGGTGGGGGAGACTGCGGGAACTGTGGGGTAGCTACGGAAGAGCTACCCACAATGCAACGCGACAGAAATCGACGTTAGCCTCGGACCATGGACGCACAACGCCGAATTACTGTGCCTAGTGTGGCCGCATGAAATCGAATTTATAATATCAGTTTTATAAAACCGAATTTAGCTAATTCGATATTATCCCGTAGTGTAGATGTGGCCTGTTACACCAATCTAGTCCAGGGATCGGCAACCTTTGGCTCGCGGCTTGCTAGGGTAAGCCCGCAGGTGGGCCGGTTTGTTTACTTGCCGCATTCACAGGTTTGGCTGATCGTGGCTCCCACTGGCTGCAATTCTCTGCTCCAGGCCAATGGGGGCTGCGGGAAGGATGTGCTGGCAGCTGCTTCCCACTGCCCCCGTTGTCCAGGAGCTGCAATTGGCCAAACCTGTGGATGCGGCAGGTAAACAAACCGGCCTGTCCTGTCAGGGGGCATGGCCTGGCAAGCTGCGTGCTAAAGGTTGCCAATTCCTGGTCTACTCACTTCCTGCTCCCTCTGTAGCATGGCCTAAACCAGTAGGTCTCAAACTTTTTTACTGGTGACCCCTTTCACACAGCAAGCCTCTCAGTGCGATGACCCCCCCCCCCAATAAATTAAACACACTTAAATATATTTAACACCATTATAAATGCTGGAGGAAAAGTGGGGTTTGGGGTGGAGGTTGATAGCTCGTGACCCCCCCCATGTAATAACCTCATAACCCCCTGAGGGGTCCCGATCCCCAGTTTGAGAACCTCTGGCCTAAACACTGTGCCAGAATAGTAGTTCCCTGAACAAAAAGAATTTGACTTTTTGTCATGCGTTTACTGAATTGCATGTTTACAAGCAGTTGACTCTTTGTTTTAATTGTGTAGGACTCGCGGCGAAAGCTGAAGGATCTTGCTTTTTTGAAGTCTCAGTTGGAAAATTTACAACAGCGAGTGGAAGACGAGGTGCAAGCTGGAGTGGGCCAGGTAAAGCTGAAGTTCTTTAACACTTTAGCCCTAGATTCATCTCCCAAGAAGTTGTGCTGTTCTGTGATCTTCCAGTAGAATGAGCGTATCCTGTTCCACTCAGAGTGCACACTAGTATCTCCAAGGAGTGCTCAGTTTCACTTGCTTACCTTGGCAAAATACTGAGGTTATATTTATTTCTTCTATGTGATAACATTACGCAAGCCTGGCAACAGCGAGTCTAGGGAAATCAGTGGAAGAAGATGATGTGTTTCAACTAAGTTCTATGCATCAGAGTACATTTTTGTCCAAGAGACTATTTCATCCCCTTCTCTCCTTTTTCTCTGCAGGATGGTTCTTTGCTGGCATCTCCATTTCTCAAAGGGTTTCTGGCAGGTTACATTGTAGCCAAACTCCGATCTTCTGCAGTCCTAGGATTTGTGTTTGGGACCTGCACTGGAATATATGCAGCTCAGGCCTATGCAGTTCCCAATGTTGAAAAGACAATCCGAGACTATGTCAGCTCACTGAGGAAAGGATCAGACTAGAGGAGAATCCTTTGGACAACAGTGCACTCCGGAAACAGCTCTTCTCATCTAAGACATCTTTGACATGATCTTAAGGGGCTCCCAGGACTGTAGCTACATATGTCATTCTGACCCATTGTAAAACATGTGTAATACCAGATCAGTGTGAAACATTACAAAATATTATTAATCAGAATACCCTGAAGGTAGCAACTGCTGCTTTCAGCTGTCCAATGCTTGTCAACATTCAGATTTTGAACCTCGCAACTGCCTTTCTCACTGTAACTTCTTACCCTGCATTTCCCCCCAGTAGACTGGAAGGGCGGCTGTGTCAGATCATCTCATGTGCTATTATTACACCCCTTTACGTATCGATTACCTTGCCCAGGAAATGTGCTTTGTCTGATTTCTAGGGAGACCTCCATTTCTTTCCCTGATGAAGAGCAAACTTTCCTCTCCTTGCATTGGGCACATAATGAATAGTTCAGTGTCTTCCTAATTAGACTGTCTTTAAATATATGGCATTTGTTATCTCTCTCCAAGATGACTTGATTTTTAGGAACATATCTACATCCTGGAATGATCTTGCCTCTACTGAGGCTCTGACCGTGAAAGGACCAGGTGCTACCCTTTACCCTTTGCTGGAATCCACTGCCTCATGGCAATAATTATTGCGAATGGTAGTGCTGCTGGCTCACTGCTCAGCTCTCCCACCAGGGGGCTCAAGAGAGTGCTGTGGGCACTGATGCTAGTCATATCCGTTGCTATCTATGGCTCTCATGCTCCCCTTCTGACTCTGTGTAAAGTGGATGGAAAGATCCCATTCAGCGCCTCATCTGTTGTGGTTCTTACTGAACTGACCAAGCTGGTGTTCTCCTTCGTTTCCCTGCTGATCTGGGACCGGAGGCAGCTGGGAGTCTCCCTGTCATGGCATCATGCTGCCCCCTTTGCCCTATCTGCGCTGCTCTATGCTGCCAACAATAACCTGGTGGTTCACATGCAGTTGTTCATGGATCCTAGCACCTACCAGGTCCTGAGTAACCTGAAGATTGGCAGTACTGCTCTCTTGTACAGCATGTTCCTGCACCAAAGACTCTCTCTGCACAAGTGGCTGGCCCTCTTCCTGCTAACAGCTGCTGGAGTGAGCTACACCTATGGAGGCCTCCAGGACCTGCAGCACTCCTCCAGTTCCCCTGAGATGCAGCTGCACGTCACCCTGATTGGCTTGCTGCTCATCTCTGTGTACTGCCTGATATCAGGCCTGTCTGCTGTGTATACTGAAGTCATCCTGAAAACCCAAGATCTGCCTCTTACCTTCCAGAACCTGTTTCTTTACTTCTTTGGAGTCCTGCTGAACTTGATTGTCCATCTGTTGAGCAGCAAGGGGGATGGATTCCTGGATGGCTTCTCTTTTTGGGTGCTGGTAATCGTGGTCAGCCAGGCCCTGAATGGTTTGATAATGTCTGTGGTCATGAAGCACAGCAGTAACATCACCAGACTCTTTGTTATCTCCTGCTCCATGCTTGTTAACGCCCTTCTATCCGTACTGCTCTTCAGCCTGCAACTCACTACCTTTTTCTTCCTCGCTGTCCTGCTGATCGGCTTGGCTGTTCACTTGTATTATGGAGTCAAATAGACTCCACCTTGCAGCTCTGTTGGAGACATCTGGTTTTGAGGCTATAGCTGGCATGTTCTGGGCTATTATGTGGTAGTAACTGCTTGTGGTTTTTTTGGTCTCATTTTTATGTAACAAATGCATTTAATCTGGCCTGGCTGCCCTCTTAGAAGGCAGATTTCCTTCAGAACCCGTCACCTGAGGTCAAGGACAAGCATGTGTGAGGCAGCAGGACTGCAGCTGAAAGCTACTGGCTATCACAAGCAGACCTTGCCTGTAGCTAGCATGTGCACTGTAAGGAATTGCACTATTGTGCAGCACAAAGAAGCGGGAGGGGATACATTCGTTGCATGGGCTCTGTATTCCGCATACAGGGACTTTGGCCTGCAAGGCGCTGACTCAGCAGCCCCTATTGGTGTCTGCAGTATCAGGCCCAGTGTATCCCTTTTGGGGGAAGGGTGAGAGGGCTTCCTGGTGAAGACTAAGCCAGTGACAATAACAGCAGTTTAATGGCATCCTCTGTGACAATCCCTCATTTTCCCTTTTTGCTTGAGCGCCCGTCTTCAGGTCCTTTCTGGGAGGGCTCCGAGGGACTCTCGTTACAGCTGAGCAGCACCATTTCCAGCTCTATTCAGGGACCACTTGTGTGATGTGAGCTGCTTTCTTCTCTCTCTGGCTGTGCCTGGTGCCTCCACAATGCTCTGAGCCCTGATCCAGCTGTTACAGATTCAAAGTGCCTTTTGGAAAGGGGATAGTCCTGGTTTTGTGCACATCCTGTGCAGTGAGCTGCATGCTGACTTCAAGGCAGAGCCTTGTTCTCATGCAGCGCGTGGCGCATGTATTTCCCAGACCCCTTCCTACCTGCTGCTCTCATCTCTGTAACAAAGCACCAAAGAGCTGTCAACTCTTCTGTCAGAGGAAACGATACGTGTAACCATTTCCCTGGAAAGTTCCAGTAATATGACCAGCTGCTGTTCAGCTGGGGGCCTGTGTGTGCATGCTTATTGGTCACAGTCCTTGCGCACGCACACTGGTACATGTGTCTCAAAATCTGGCTCTTCACCTGGGTAGATTCCTGGGCCTAGATCCTCAAAGGCACCTAACTCCCCTTGATTCCAGTGGGAGCTAGGTGCCTAAATACCTTTGCAGAGCTTAGCCCTGGTCACTGAGGCCCCAGCTAGAGCCCATCAGGTGAATCTGTCGCTAGCATGTACCCAATGCCCACAGCTAACTCCTGCTTCCCCTCTTTCAACTTTGGATTGAAGCAGAGATCTGTATCTTCAGCATGAAAGCAGCTACTGTTGAGTGTTAGCTGAGCTGTCAGCTGTGATGGCGCTGCAGGAGTTGGGGTGGTGGCTTGAAGGCTAGAGGAGTTCCCTGTTGATTGGGAAAGAGGAAAAGGAAACTTCCAAAATAAAATGGGTGGAATCATTAAGATGCCCAGAATTGAAGACGGGGATGACTGCAGTGCTGGGGCAGGGCCTGGTTTGGCAGCCCTGCAGACTGACCCCTCTCTCTAGCCACAGAACAGTTGCAGGCCTGGCAGTCCCAGCTTCCCCAACACGTGCCAGTGGCCCACCTTGAGGAACTCCATCTCTGTTCAGTCTCAATAGTCCAGTCTGTTTTTGGCATCTGCTCAGGCAGGCAGCCCAGCTGCCAGTTGTCAGCCTGGTGGTAGAGACCTGCCTCCTTGAAAATTGTCCTTGCCAAGCTCTGAGTTTTTCTATAAATGACTAAACCCTTTACAAGTGACTGACAGGATGGGAGGAAGGCAGCTCTCTGCTTTGTGCCAGCCAGTGCAGGAGCCTGAGCAATTGGCTTGGCAGGGGAGAGCTTTTTGCTCTGCCATTCCCAGTAGCAAACCTCAGTAGGGGTCTGCATGTATTGGGCAAGGGATTCAGCTGTCTCTAGAGTAGCGTGTCTGAACAGGGGCTAATGCTTCCTCCCTAGCCTAGAAATGCAATAAAAGTGCACTCTGAGCGGCAGGGCTGGAGCTTTGGGCTGACCCATGTGGTCTTGCACTGCTTTCCCCCTACACCTTTCCGCTGACCGTGCTTTCCTCTCCAATGCATCTGCCCTTCAACATGCAGAAGCCACCACATGCACCTGCTGCGTCCCAGGACGGGTCTCACTACATTCCACACCCCTGCCAGCTCCAACTTGGTCTGCTCTGGAGTGTTGTGCTTCCTAGCATGCAGTTGGGCAGAATCTGTGCTGGGCAGCCCAAACTCCCTACCTCAGGGAAGCTGTGCCTCATCTCATGAATTGAATTGTCCATTTCCCACTGTGTCAGTCCCAGGCTTGCAGTGCCAGGCTGGGGCAGGGCAAGGGGCAGCCATTCCTCCTGGAGTCCTCATGGGAGCAGTGCAGCTGTATAGGGCTGTTGCCCTGCTTGTCAGCTGAGGCAGCAGTGCGCGTTTCTGAGAGCATAGTGACTATTTAGCCTGTATAAATTATGGGTTTGTATCTGGATTTGTACCAACTTAGGTTTGCCAACATTCAATTCCTGTCACCCCCAGTGCGCCAAACAGCAACGCCTACCCTGGCACTGGCTGTAGTATTAAAACCTGCACTTTCCCAGCCCCTGTGACTGTCTCATTCCTATCCTCTTGCTGGCAGGGAGACTGGTCGGACCAAACAGGCCAATGCCCAGTCCCTAGTCTGACATTTTAATGTGAGTGTCTCACTGCATTGGAGCGAAGGGCTCTTCCTCAGTGGAGCGCAGCATCCTATTGGAACCTTTGAATACACTGTTTGTTGAGAATCTCATTGGTTTATTACCACTGGCAGCAACCCGAGGGAATGAGAGACCTGCCCTGAGTTCCTGGTCCAGTTGTCTCGTGCAGTTCATTTCCCACAGTATTTCAGCAGTGCTTGCCAGCCCTATGGGAGCACAATTCTCCACACCGCTGACATGCCCCAGCCCCCTGGAAAGAGGGACTTGGGGCTTTGTTCAGTCTTTCTGCAGGGGTGCAGAGAGAACCTTTGCTCTGGGGGATTCATTTACACTTTAGTTAAAAGCTGTAGTGTGGCTGGGACCTGATGGCAGAGCCCTGGGGTGGCCGAGGCTTCAACCCACTTAGCTGCTGTCTATACGGCAGCCTTTCCCCAGGCTGTAACGGGCTCCTGCCTGGGGCTTGGCCCAGGCCAGCAGGGACTGGCTGGGCTGTGGTGGATGCTCAGGCTAGGCCTGTTCCAGTGCAGTGGGTGCACCTTTTGCAGCATCTTCAATGAACAGGATGGATGGCTGCTCTCAGGGGCTAGGCCAGGCAGGCTGCACATGCATCAGGATCAGTGAGGGTAATGGGGCTAGTTTTCACACATGGGGATGGGGGGGGGGTTGAGGCTCTATTAGATCATGGTGGCCTAAATAGTCTACTTTGGGAGCCTTCAGCTAGTCCCTTAACTCCTGATTGGGACACTTACTGGCGTGGCTGGGTATGCGGCAGTGCTGGGGCCCCTGCTCTGAAAGACTGCGGGAGCTGGGGGCTTAACAGCCCTGCATGCCAGCCCTTCCCTCAGATGCCTAATGCCAGGTCCTATGGAGACGTATTGGCCTTATCCTCTGGCCCCTGCTGCAGGGAGACATTCCTCAGGTCCGGAGGAACAGGCCTGTGGCTGGACTCTGCGCACTGCACTGTGTGCGTTAACAGCTCCTGACAGCCCTTGGGCTGGAGCCAGGGCCAGGTTCCTTGCTGACTTGTGCAGCTGCTTCCACTGTTGTGATTTCTGGGCATGTGAAGCTGGACCACAGTGGTATCATCCCTAACAATTGAGAGCAGCTGCCAAGTTCTGCACTGGGCTCCAAGCCCCTGTTACGCTTTGTCCCATTGCTGTGGAAAGGAGCTGGGGCCAGGGTCACACATGGGGGTGGGGTGGGGTTGCTTTTCCCACTGAGAGCCTACAAGCTGGTGGGAGTTGTAGCTTTATAAACCTACATTTGCTGAAGCTGTGCGCTCTCCCAGCCCAGTTGGGGGAGGGTGGGAAAGGTGCTGTATTGAGCTAGCCATGTGTTCACACATTGCCTGCTCAGTCCCCCATAACCTCCCAGGGCCAGTCTGCCATTGCACACAGACAACTCCCCAATTCAGCAGGTGCCGGTAAAGAGCTCCCCAGCTGCTCAGAGACCTGCTAAAACACCATAACACCTGCCTGGTGCTGTAAGAAAGGCTGGCCCAGGGGCTACTCAAACTGCACCTTTTCCCTGGAATGACTGGCAGGCATCGCCCCCTGTCCCCTTCCCCCCAAAATCTCCAGTGTTCACCCCCCCAGGCATGGCACAGCTCACTGCGCGCAGTGTGGGTCTGTCTGCGTGGTGTGATCAGTGCAGCCCAGCTGGCTGTGTGCCCGGAGCTGCTGGTTCTGCGCAGACAGGGAGATGGCATCCTGGAGGGCCTCCTGCAACAGCTTCCGGTACTGTTGATCCAGTGCATCAGTCTGCTCCTCCGAGAGACCCCGATAGGCCCGAAACACCTGCAGAGACCAGTGTTTCCTTTTACCATGCAGTGCCCCAGCCCTGCCTCTCAACCAAAAACCAGTAAAGGTCAACAAGTGAGCTGTGCCAGGCCAGAGCCGTGGCTTATGTGGGGTGGGGGCAGGATCTTGTTCCAATTCAGAGTAGCATTCAGTAGCCCAGCTTGGCCAGTGGGTCACAATGGCTCAGCCAGGGCAGGGGACTAACCCAACTGGGCAGGGAAAGCTCAGTGACTGGGGGAGGCTTTGCCTGTATCCTTCCCTGTTGCTTTTGTGCTGTAGGGAGCAGCACCAAGGCAGGGAAGATGCCACCCTTCTTCAGAAGAGCAAGTGTCACGGGAAGCACCCCCTGCATGTTAGCACTGCCAGCTGCCTTATCCTCCTCTGGCACTGCAGCTTCTCTCTTGCTGCCCATCTCACTCTCACAGAACTGTAAGCTGGGGAATTTATTAGCAATGACAGTTCCTCAGTGCACAAACACTGGCTCCTGAGCCTCCTGTGAGGAAGGCCTGCAGGCACCTAGCTAGCTTATCGGCTTCCTCAGCGGGCTGCAAGAGGGTATCAAGGTACATCCCAGGGCCAGGCGAGATCGCCCTGCAGAGAGGGAATTCAGTGCTGTGGGGGAAAGGGAGCCAGCAGCCTGATGTCCACTGCTCCCATCACCCTGCCTCAACCCTGACCATGAAGGGTGTGGCAAATTGCTGGTACTGTTCTGCTGGGTCTTGCGCTTTCTCTTCTCTGGGGTAGGTTCAAGGCGCTATTGCTTGCCTCTGAACCGGTTCTTAATTACTCCACTAGTGTCCTTGGAGGAGGGGAGTGGAGAGGGAGGGACCTGGGCCCACACTTACTCCAGGTCCCAACCCAGGGGCCCTGAGGGTTGTGGTGAACCAACTTGAACTAGCGGTTCCTTCCCTGGGTACTTCCCTCTCTCCTACCCTTCAGCTTGTGAAGGGCTTCTTGCCTCCCTTCTACACAAGCTCTGGTGCCCTTACCTAGGGTTTCTTCTAAACTTCAACAATCCACCACAGCACTCTTCCAAACTTTCTATTTCTCTCTTATCAAACTCTTCTCTTCTCCAACTTCTGCACCTGCACTCTGCTCCAATCAAACCTTCCTCCTTCAACTCCCACACTGTCTGACTGAAGCAGGGGTTTTTATCACATGACTGAAGTCAGGTGCTCTAGTTAATCTAAAGCAAACCTTCCTCCCTTGACAGGGAATAAGGCCCCCTGCTAACACTCTCATGCTGCCCTCTGGCCATGCTGTATCACAAGGGCTACTCAGCAGAGCTCCATCACCCCTCAGCCCTTAGTGTGCTTTGCTGAGCCTGCCAGCAAAGGGGCAGCTGGTGCCAACTGATTCTGTGATGGGAATGTATGTCCATTGGGAAACAGGTCGACCAACTCATTGTCCATGGAGCCTCAAACAGCCAGTGTGGGGACTGGCTTCCACTGGGCTGTCCTGGGCCATGCCTTGATCCCTCCCCAACCCCCTTATTACCAGACACATGGAGAATGGCAGCTTAGCCCTGGTGACCTGTAGCACATGTTGTTTCTGAGCCTCCGCTTCCAGTCTGTGCTGCTGGTACAGTGCCTCCAGGTCCTTCTCCGCCTCGGCCCATTCCCTCTGCAGTGCTTCCAGCTGCAGGACCAGCACCGCCTTCTCCTTGGGCCAGCACCATGCGTCCTGCTGGGCAGGAGGGAGCTGGGAGCGAGAGCTTTCAGGCAGGCTGTGGGGAGTCACCTTTGTCCCAGCAGAGGGGATGGGGGCCCTGACCAAACCATCAGGCTCAGTCAGAGCTGGCTTTGCTAGCTGGGCTCACACAGAGGGCTAAAAAGGGGCTGTCCTGCTGCCTGGCCGTCCATCTCAGCACGCATAGCACCTGTGCACTGGACCTCTCCTCACAGAGCAGCCATGGGGAAGGCTCCTTCCCTGACATGCTTTTGCTTTGGTATCTTCCTGAGTCTGGTCCTGCCCACTCAGGAATGGACAGCACTGCCCTGTGCCCCACGAGTCACTGCTGCCATCCAATTTGAACAGCCTGAGGAAGCAGGACGGGGAGGGTCTGGGCAGCTGTAAACCAGCTCAGTGGCTCACCTGGACTAGCACAGCCTTTCAGCTGCCTGTTGGGAAAGGACAGGATGGTCCAAACCTCAAGGGCGGTTCCCTACCCCCAATTTCATCCTTCCTGGAAGCACTGCAAGGTCCCCTTTGCCCCATCTGCCCTTCCCAGTGCCTCATCCCATCTGCATGTTACCCCCCATGCCTAAAGCCCCCATTTGCTCCCAGTGCCATAGGCCCAGCTGTCTCCCAGGTGCCTTCTTCCTGCCTCAGGGGCAAGGAGCCTGTGGGTTTTGTCTTGCAGTTTCCTTGTCTCAGAGCAGGCTGGAGGTTGCCCCCGAAGATGCCACTAGAGCTGAAGGCATGAGCAAGGGCCAGGACCATCTCTGGGGTCACTGCCACCACACCCTCTCGGCTTGATGTGCAGTGGGAGAACTCATATAAGATACTGCAGACTGGGGCAGCATTACCCTACCCTAGGGATCCCTGTCCTCAGCTGCCCCACCACTCTGTGGTGACCAGCCCCTGGCGGGCAGAGCCTCCCTGTGCCTGCAGCCTTGGAGTGTGGCTTCTGATGTCACTGCAAAGTGCCTATTTTCCTCACTCTGCTTTGGCTCTGCATCCTGGCCTTGGCTGGCTGCAGCTCTGTGCCTTGCCATGGACACCTGCCCCCAGCTTGCCATCTGGGACCATCGCTCTTGGGCCCCCTTATTGCCTCATCACCCTGTGTTCTGCTCTCTGCCTCGGGTCCCAGGTGAGGGTCCATTCCTCACTCACCTCCTGGTTCCCTGCTAGCTCCTCCTCCAGCTTCAGCAGTTCCTGCTGGATGAGCTGCTGGTGCTGCTCCCGCAGACGCTGCCTCCTGGCCTTGGCCTCTGCAAACTGCAGCTCCAGGGCTGGGTGCTGCTGAGAGGCCCAGCTCCCCACCTGGCAGAGAGCAGACATGAGACGGCACCCAGGAAGTGACTCTCCTATGCAGGCCATTCCCAGCCTCAGCGCTGAGGTGCAGAGAGGGAGCCAGGCGGGCAACCTGGGGTCCCTCTGCATTGGCATTTGCATGCTTGGGAGCACAGGGGGGTTGCACCGAGT
The DNA here is from genome assembly GCF_003597395.2 of Chelonoidis abingdonii. NCBI lineage: Eukaryota > Metazoa > Chordata > Testudines > Testudinidae > Chelonoidis > Chelonoidis abingdonii. The sequence goes on along the minus strand of NC_133775.1, from coordinate 73,764,419 downwards.
GTTGTGCCCGAAGGGCCCTGTCCTAACACCAGGGAGTGACAAAGCAGGGAAGAAAGAGGAGCAGGGACGAGCCTGCATATCCTGCCCAATGAAACACCCTGGGGGTTTCCTGAATGGGTGAGAGGGTGCAGACGAGGTGGGTGTAGGGTGGCTGAGGGAGGGCAGAGGGACGCAGTATAGGGTACGGGGCTGCTATGGTCCTCTTCACCTCCTGCACATGTGCACCATGGGGCGGACCGTGCATAGCACAGGGCAGACACGCTGTGGGATGGATGCATCACAGGCTGGACACTCTGAGCCCTATATACCTCTCCAAGGCACAGCCCCCAGGAGCTTGCACCATCACCAGCCTGGGCTGAGGCAGGAAGCTCAGCTGGACTCAGGGCTGAGGAACAAGTTGTGACTCATCAGCTTTCACCCCCAACCCCATTCCCTCCTTGACTTCCTCTGTTCTCCAATCATGGAGCAGAGATTTCCCAAGGCTTCTCCACCCAGCTCCAGCTCTCAGCCTCCCTGTGAGGAGCCACGCTGCCCTGGGGCTCCCCCAGCACAATAATGCGCCATCTGTGGGGAAGAACTCAGCTCCCTGCCTGCCTGAAATGGTGTGAACTCATTGCCTGTAGAAGGGCTGCAGCCCAATTGCTCTCAGCAGGAGGTGCTGTAGGGACCAGGATAACTAGTGGGAGAAAAGGTTCTCAGCGTTACTGCAATCCCTGCCTCTCCCAGCAGGAGGTGTAAGAGCACTGGTTTTGCATGTAGCTTCTCCTAGCTGGAGTGGCTGTGGGACACACAGAGAGTGGGGCCCAGCTGGGAAATCACAGTGTCCCAGCCCAGTATGGTAGTGCTGGCTGGGCCGGAGATGCAGTGCACTGAGAGCCCTCGTGGCACCAGAGGCTGGACTATGTGAAATGTAGTGAGAGCAGCTCTCGTAGAAAGGTCAATCCAAGCAGAACAGCAGGGGGGTCGATTCCCTTCCAAGTCAGACAAAGAACAGTCCGCAATTCTGTGCCCAGCTGGGGCTCCTGGCAGTCTGGCTGAGGGCTGAGCAGGGAGCCAGGATGGCTATGCCTGCAGCCTGGACAGGCTCCAGCTCAGAACTACACAGTATTGGGGCTTTTGGATGATGCAGGAATCCTTCTGTTGGGGCCTGATCTTGCTTGGGTGATTAAATGCCACCTCCCTGAAATCTCCAGACATTTCTTTGGCTATGTTGGTCCTTTTCGCTTTGCAGGGTCTGAGTCTCTTCTCATATAGAATGGGTAGGTCAAAAGTAACACCATGGAAATCAGCAGTCTAACACTGAGGTAAGTGAGAGGAAAATTGAACCCCTTGTGTCTAAATTGTTGTGTAGCATTGCTGTGTGCAGACAGCTGCCACATTCCACCCCAGAGGTGGCTGCATTGCAGCAATGGTATATATATTGTTTGTGAAGTGCTTTGAGTTCCTGCTGGATGAAATCCAGTCTATAACAGAGGATAGTAGTGGGGCTGATATCAGTCAGGAAGAAGAATGGCTTCAGATAAACCATTTCTCTGCAAACACTTGTGGGCTGTAAAGAGACAATGGCAGGATAGGAAAAAGCATTGGAGCCAGAAGATCTAAAGGACTGTGGCATGTTTGAAAAGCCTGCCCCCCTCCTCCCCACTCTCTTTCAAGAGAGGGGATGGCTGTAGGGGAGTTGTTTAGGGGGCCAGACTGACCCCCAGGACCCACGCAGGAGTTCAGCTTGCCCAGTGATCATTGGGATGGGAGGGCTTTTGGTGAGAGACGTGTGCAGACTGCCTGTTGTTTTTAAATCTTTCTCTAGCACTTTGCTCCTGCTGTTAAAATGAATAATGTTTGGTTTTAAGCAGGCTGTCTGATTCCCATGTGCCCCTGGCCACAGCCTCCTGGAGGGAAGAACTGCAGGTGCCTGAACCCAGTTGGACCTGCAGGGTAAGCACAGTTATTACACACGCTACTGTAGCCCAGGGCTGCTGTAGCCCAGGGCCTACCCTGAGAGTAGGAGAATTGCAGGATCCCACCTAGGAGAGGGGAAGGCCCAAGAGGGAGGTGCAGCCGCCCTGTGACCATGACATAAGTCACGTCTAGGGAAATCAAATCAGTGCAGACAGGGAGACCTTCTACTCCAGGCTGCCATACAGTGTCCGTGGGCCTCTCTCCTAGCCCCAGTGCATCACACTCACCGTTCCGGTCACACTAGCAGTGCTGGTTGGTTCCTGTGTTCTGCTGGCTCCACTTTGCAAAGGCTTCTCCCCTGTCACTGCTCCCATGCTTGGGGGGATTCGGCCAAACCACCTGAAGCTACTTCTGGCAGCTTCGCCTCCTTTGTCATTACAGAGGGGAACAAACTCTGCAGGAAAAGAGGGAGGGGGATCTGCAGGGGAGGGAATGCTGGGGAAAAAGAAGCAGAACCCCCAACACAACCACACAAGCCCCCTCCCAGCCCCATTTCCTCCCCTAAGGAGGTCCCGACCCAGAAGTTTCTCCACTGTGGGTCCCCTTAACAGCAAGCTGGACTTCAAGCAGTCTCGCTGATGCCCTCTCAGCTGGTGTGGGGTGAGGCTGACCTCGAGGAGGGGCCATTCTCTGGGTATTTAACAACTTATCTGAGCCGTCAGATCATGTTAGCAGGCAATGCGCCCCCAGGTTAGGCAAGAACAGATCCACCCCTGAAATTGCTCCCATACCTGGTACGGCTCCATCTGGCTTGGGGTTGCCTCTGTCCAGGAACTCTTGGCTTCTCAGCATATCTGTCAGCACCTGGTTTGTAAGCTGATCATCCCTGCCCGGCCACAATGGAATTTGACCCTGTAGCGTGGGACACATCAGACAGGGCCCTGTTAAAGCTAAATGGGGCCAGGTCCACTGTAATACTGGGGACCTCTGACAGAGCATTCCCCCTCACTTGCAGCCCCTCCAACACAGACTCTGCTTCCCAGCCCTCATCCTCAGTCCCCTGCAGCAATGAAGCACAGCCATCTCAAGTTCAGCCCAGCCAGCAGCTGGCCAGCTGTGCAGGGCCCCAGCTGCCCAACCTCTGACTCAGTGCTGAGTGTGGGCTTCCCCTGACTGTGTGGCCCAGATTCTGAAGATGGTGCATAAAGTGCTGGGATGAGACCCAAAGCTGGCCCAGCAGGGAACTGCACTGCTACTGTGTAAGGTAGCTCTCTGCTTGGCTTGGGGGTGGATTCTGACTTTATCTGTATCACTTATGCCTGCCCCTGTGACTCTGTGCTAGGGGGAGGGGATGTTCCTTGCCCTGTGTCACGTCTCTGTGCCACTTCTCTGCACCTGGAGGGCAGTGATCAGCAGCTGGAATCCCAGATTCACCTTGGCTTCAGGATGACGGCTCCCACTTCCTTCAAATGCCTCTGACATCTCTTTCTTTTTCTCCCAGCTCTGGTTCTTCAGCACCTGCAAAACAGGCCCGGGAGACCTAACTGTGCTGTGTGTTACAACCACAGGTACCATGCTGTCCATGGAGGGGGCAGCAAGCCAAGTCCTAGGTAAGGCCACCATCCACAGGGCCTCCAGCATCTGCTGACTGCACAGCCCCGGAGCATTGGAGATCCTTCCGGGCGACAAACTCTCCCCAGTCTCTGGCTAACTCCTTCTGCCCTGAGGAGAAGCAAGGGACCCCTGCAGACGCTTACACTCAGGTTTACAAGACAAGAGCTTTATTTCTGTTCAGACTTAGGCCCAGAGTGTTACAGCCATGTAACCCATGCCAACCCATCTGCATCCAGCACTGTGCATGCATACAGCCATGTGGCGCACACACATAGCTAGGCATACACTGTGCTACCGGCAGAATGGTGCATCTACCTACGCTGCGTCCACCCCTAGAACCTAGTAACCTAGACAGCCCAGAATTCCACGCCCCTGGCCTGGCACATGGCTGTCTTCCCGGAAGGTAGATCAGAACATTAGTATGTTGCTGGCTGGATGGGTGATGTTCCTCCATCCCAGAATGCATTGCGTGCTGGTGCCCCTGCTGAAGCACTGTGGGACAGCTGCCCAGATTTTCCCTGAATGCACTGGTACAAGCAGGGGCAGTAGCTGAGGTTCATAGAATTGTAGAACTGGAAGGGACCTCAAGAGGTCGTCTCATCCAGTCCCCTGCACACATGGCAGGACTAAGGATTATCTAGACCACCCCTGACAGGTGTTTAACCTGCTCTTTAAAACGTCCAGTGATGGAGATTCCACAACCTCCCTAGGCAATTTATTCCAGTGCTTAACCACCCTGACAGTTAGGATGTTTTTCCTAATATCCAACCTAAACCTCCCTTGCTTCTTTATTTTAAGACCATTGCTTCTTGCCCTATCCTCAGAAGTTAAGGAGTACAGTTGTTCTCCCTCCTTGTAACAACCTTTTATGTACTGGAAAACTGTTATCATGTCCCCTCTCAGTTTTCTCTTTTCCAGACTAAACAAACCCAATTTTTTCAATCTTCCCACATAGGTCACATTTTCTGGACTTTTAATAATTTTTGTTGCTCTCCTCTCGACTTTCGCCGATTTGTCCACATCTTTCCTGAAATGTGGTGCCCAGAACTGGACACAATACTCCAGTTGGGACCTAATCAGTGCAGAGTAGAGTGGAAGAATGACTTCTCTTGTCTTGCTTACGTCACTCCTGCTAATACGTCCCAGAATGATGTTCACTTTTTTTGCAACAGCATTACACTGTTGACTCATATTTAGCTTGTGATCCACTGTGACCACCAGATCCCTTTCCACAGTACTCCTTCTTAGGCGGTCATTTCCCATTTTGTGTGTGCAGCTGATTGTTCCTAAGTGGAGTACTTTGCATTTGTCCTTATTGACTTTCATCCTTTTTACTTCAGCCCATTTCTCCAGTTTGTCCAGATCATTTTGAAGTTTAATCCTATCCTCCAAAGCACTTGCAACCCCTCCCAGCTTGGTATAGTCCACAAACTCTATAAGTGTACCCTCAGTGCCATTATCTAAATCATTGGTTGTGTTGTGAAGAATGGCGTACAGCCCTGGGCTAGCCAGCTTGGGCACGAGTGTCCCAGCTGTGTACAACTAGATGTGCAGTGCATCCAGGGCTGATGCAACCATTTAGGCAACCTAGGCAGTCACCTAGGGGGCTAGGATTTGCGGGGGGCGCCATTTTCTTCGGCAGCTATCGCGGCGGCCTGATCTTCAGCCACCCCGGTCGCCGCTGGCAGCTGGGGCAGGGGAGCGCGGGGAGGGCCGCCTGCAGCAAGTAAGCAGGGGGGGCAGCATGCAGGGGAACTCCCCGCCCCAGCTCACCCCTGCCCCACCTCCTCCCCCAGCACACCATGGCTGCTTCACTTCTCCCGCCTCGCGGCGCCTAAGCTGCTTGGTGCCGCAAGCCTGGGAGGCAGGAGAAGTGAAGCAGGGACAGCGTGCTCGGGGTGCTCGTGCGCAGAGCAGGGGTTAGCTGGGGCAGGGGGGTGCCTCAGGGCGGAGGGTGGGGGTGGGGAGCTGCCACAAGGCGGGGGACGCCTCAGGGCGGAGGAGGGAGCTGCCGCGGAGGCGGGCGCCTTAGGGTGAAGGGGTGGGGGGGAGGGCGCAAGGTGGAAGTTTTGCCTAGGGCACAAAACATCCTTAAACTGGCCCTGAGTGCATCTGCTTCTCCCACCTGCAGGTCCCTCAGCACTCTCCTCAGCTGGCTGATCACACTCTCCTGCACTGTGCGGCAGCTGCTGGAGAGAAGCTGGGCCCTCAGCTCTCGGATCTCTGCCCTCTGCCTCCAAGCTGCTTTGGCAGGATCCCAGTGGGTTGGTGAGACCTTCTTGGCTAGTCCCCTCACCTGCTCAGCCAGCGAGAGGGCTGACAGGATCTCTTCTCCAGAGGCATCTACAAGACCAGAGCATTCAGCCATGAGGGGTGCTGGAGCAGGAGTCAATGTCATATACTTAAAAACTACAGGGAGCAGAGGCCAGGGAGACAGGAAAGACGGCAGTGGGAGGAGAATTTGCTGGAATAATCAGTCCAGTTAGCCATGCCTGAGTGCTGAATTACAGTATCAGACCCTGCAGACCAACATGAAGTCACTCTGCCCAGGCTGGCCATGCAGGGACTGGAGGCAACAGCAGGTGCGAGCTCTGGGGAGTCTTTCAGACACTGGCTCCCAGCTAACAAGCTGGCACCATGCTCTGAGCAGCTGGGAACCTTCCTGGCCTCCCAGTGGGAATGTCAGACCATGGCCAACTTCTGGGGAAAAGATCGGAGAGATCACAGGCCAAGGACTGGGGAATCTATCTGGGATCACCAAGAAATGGGGCCCAAGGACCAACATGGGACGGGACTCTCAGATGTTGGGGTCTGTGGTTGCCGCATGTGAATGCAAAAGTTCCCCTCACTCAGGACCCGGCATGATAACACGTCAGGTGCACCCGGGATGGCAGGGACAAGCTGCCGTGGCACAGACAGGTGCCCGGTGAGCAGATCGATGGGAAGCCCTGAAACAAACTGTCTGCCTTTACTTTGCAGAACGTCTTTCACCCTCGCTGCCTGGATGGCCTCTGCAGCTACTCCATTTCAGTGAAAGGGGGACAGCCATTGGGGGGCAGTGCTTCTGTCCTGCCAAGGGCTGAGATGAGCTCAGAGCTGCAGGGAGTCTGCTGCAGAAAAGAAGGCTCTCACACCCACAGGGGTGGGGCTGCATGATGGGGCCCTCAAAGCCAGAGCTAGATGAGTGCAGGAAGGGCAGTGCAGAGACACAGGGAGGCCTGTGGAGGGAAGGAGAAAGGAAGTAACCCAGGCAAACCCCTGGGCATCTTTCAGTGCATGGCAGAATCAGATGAACACATTGGCCTTTGGAGCTGCTGGCACTAATCCCCTCCACTCAGAGCAGTCCCAGGGCCAGGGATTAGCCTCATCCCACTCTGTGCAGCACTAGGCGGTGGCCCCTTCTGTCCAGAGCAGCACAAGGGGATGGGGAGCGTTAATCTCATGCCCTTCTCTCCTTTCCTGATGGGCCTTTACCTGTAGGATCACAGAATAGGCCAGCATGGCTCCTTCTGGTTCCACCCAGAGCCAGGTGCTCGCTGTAAATGTGCTGCCTCTGGACTGGGCTGTACCCCCCAGCTGCAGGCATGTCCTGGCTGTGCCCTCGGGGAGTCTGTCCGGCAGATGGGGCAATTCTGCTAACTGAATGTGGTTGTTCCAGGGTCTGCCCAGCAGGGGGCAGACTCAGCACTGGTGTATGGACCCCAGACACCAATCCCTGCCCTGGGGTGGAGTCAGGGCCAGCTCTAGGCACCAGCAAACCAAGCACGGGCTTGGGGCCACACATTTTCAAGGGTTGCGTTCTGGCCATCTTTTTTTTTTTTTGCTTCCAGCGGCAAAAGCCTAGAGCAGGCCCTGGCAGCAGCAGCACGTCGTGCGCAGGAAGCACCCTAGGGCCGCTGCAGTTCTCGCCGCGGGGGAGCAGTGCTGCACCTTGTGTCTGGGCTGGACAGGCTCCTAGTGGGGGACACTTGGGCTGGGGGCTGCCCCATGGGGCACATGGAGCCGCCTGCAGGTGCCACAGGGCGGCCACCCCCCAGCGCCGCAGCCAGGGCTGGGCGAAGCGGCCCGAGCTGCCCAGGGACTGCGGCAAGACGCCAGAAGCAGCAGCAGCAGCGGGGCCATAGAGGGTGGGGCGCTGCCGTGCGGGGCCTGCCTCCCACTCTCTGGGGCTCCGCTCCCTCTGGTGCTACCCTGCCACGGCTCCTCAGCCCCCTCCCGGGGCGGTCCCCCAGCTCTGCCCTCCTGGGTCCCAGCTGGTCCTGGAGGCGGGAGTCCTGGCTGGAGAGACCCTGGGCCGGGAACTTACCCCAACCCGGCCAGCACTGGACTGGCTGGAGGCAAGGGAGGAGCAGGTGGAGTCAGCACTGGTGCCAGGGGGAGCCCACCACTGGGGTGGAAGGAGGTGTGGGGGCGGGGGAAGAGAGAGCCCAGGGCTGCCAGTGCTGGGGCAGCAGGAGGTGTGGCTGGGGGGAAGAGAGAGCCAAGGGCTGGGGTGGCAGCAGGGGTGGCTCTACACATTTGGCCACCCCAAGCATGGCGGCAGGGCCGGCTTTAGGCCGATTCAGCTGATTCCCAAGAATCAGGCCCCCCACTTAATAGGGCCCCGCACCGAGAGCTGGAGCCCCGGACGGAGCGCGGCAAGCCGCCCCGCAGCCCCGCTCTCCTGGCTGGAGCCACGGCCAGAGCACGGCAAGCTGCCCCGCAGCCCCGCTTTCCCAGCTGGAGCTCTGGGCCCTTTAAATAGCCCCCAGAGCCCTGGGATAGCAGGGAGCTATTTAAAGGGCCGGGGTTCCAGCTGCCTCTGCCACCCCGTCCTTTAAATAGCTGCCGGAGCTCCACCGCCCCCATGTATTCTCCAGGGCTCCCGCCGCTATTTAAAAGGTCAGGGGCGGGGTAGAAGCAGGGGAGCCCCGGGCCCTTTAAATAACCCCCAGAGCCCTGGGATAGTGGGAGGCTTGCGGGCTGTTTAAAGGGCCGGGGCTCCAGCTGCTTCTGCTGCACCCCCTGCCCTTCCCCCAGCCAGCTCTGCACCCCGTGCCCACAGCCAGCCCCTGCCAAACCCCCTGCCCTGTCTCCAGCCACCTCCTGCAACACACCCCTGTGGCCCTGCCCAAAGCCAGCCAGCCCCCACACACCCCTGCCCGCACCAGCCCTGCACACCCTGCCCACACCCAGCCCCAACCCCCTGCCCTGTCTCCAGCCAACCCCGCTGCATTCTCCTGCCTGAAGCCAGCCAGTTCCGCATTCCTCTGTCTCCAGCCCTCCCAACCCCTGGTGCATCCCCCTGCGGCCCTGCCTGAAGCCAGCCCACTCCACACACCCCTGTCTCCGCAGCCTGCACCCTTGCCTGTCTTGCGCTGACCCTACCTGCCAGTCAGCCCCTGCTCTGGCCTCCAACCTAGCCCCATGTCCACTTGCTCCCTGCAGTTCCCAGAGGGCAGTAACCCTGCACACCTGCTTCAATGAGGGGGGCGGGAGCAGCTGGACCCAGCAATGGCACACCCGCAGGGGGCCAGGGACCAACACATGTGAAGAATGTCGGTCGTTATAAGGCAACAAACAGCATATATGATGCAATTGTACCATAATATATAAGTTGTATTATTTATATCAGTTATGGAAAGTAGCAATACATTGGAAGGAAATGCAAGGGCTTTTTTTTTTTTTCGTCATCCTGCTCAGCGGCCACCTGAAAATGTTCGAATTGGCGCTCCTCGCACTTCCTTAAAGGCTGGCCTGCGATGCGGCATGTCCACAGGGGGCGCTCTGCCAGTCGCTGATCCGCAGCTTCAACGCAGGGGTGCCTGTGAGAGTTCCATGGCCCACGGCTCAGCGAAGCTGTAGGGACCAGCGGACCCTCCCACAGGCACGCTGCGGCGGAGGCCACCGGGAGCCGCGAGGACATGCAGGACCCTCTGCAGGCGAGGGCCGCCGAAAGGCACCCTGCCTGCCGCCGGTTGTCCCGGCGACTGGCAAAGCACCCCTGGTGGGCTTGCGCCCCAGCGCACGCTTTGGTGCATGGGGCCTGGAAGCCGCCCTGGCTGCGGGAGAGGGGGAGAGTCCAGGGCTGGGGCAGCAGGGGTGGGGGAGGGAGTGGACGAGCCAGGGCTGAGGTGGCAGGGGTGCGAGCGTGGGGAAGGGGGAGCCCAGGGCTGGGACGGCAAGGGGGGTTGTGTGGGGGGAGAGAGAGCCCAGCGGTCAGGTGGCAGGGGGTGGAGAGGGTGAGAGCCCAGGGCTGGGGTGGGGGGCAGCCAAAAATTTTTTTGCTTGGGGCGGCAAAAAACCTAGAGCCGACCCTGGGTAGAGTGGGTATGATGGGCAAAAGTGGGGTAAGTACCTGGCAGAGTCAAACACAGCAGCAGAAACGTGAGGTTGTTTCCTTCTAGCACCCGCTTAAGAATCCAGGGGAGGAATCCGGCATCGTCCGGGAGCTCACCAGGAGCCAGAGCTTGGAGCAGGGGTGAGGGACTGCAGAGAGACAGGACACTGGGTGTGAGAGCCTCACAGGTAGGAGGGCACAGAGACAACAGCACACCATTATAATCATTATTATTATGATTAATTAAGGTAGGAATCGAAGTATAAGGCCAAGGGCCCAGCACATGGCCCAGCCCCACCCAGCCTGGGCGCCTGTCTCCAGTGCTAGGTGCTGCTGAGGAAAGGCGGGTGAAACTCTTGGCTGTTTGGGCACCATGGTTCCATAGGGGAATCCCTTCCTGCCCCCAGCTAGTGACCAGGCAGGCTCTGTACAGTACATGGCACAATGAGGGCCTGATCCTGGCCAGGGCTTTTGAGTGCTGTGACCATGGACATAAATAAAAGTGAAGCTGCAAGCCCTGGCTACCATTGCTGCTGATGATCATATACCAACCTGATCCAACGTATTTTCAAACATATGGAACTATAGGTCTCATTATCCTGCAGCAGTGAGTTCCACAGGCCCCCATTGCCCATGGACAAGCCATGGGCTGGTGCCCTGGAGAAGCAGCTTGGAGCTGCATGTTCCCTCTGTACGTACGGCTCCACACAGGGCCCGGCCCCTTGGCAGAACTCCAAAATCCTGACAGCCGAGCGTTGGCGCCTGCTGCCCTCCAGCTCTTGCTCCACGGTGAGGATGAACAGGCTGGCGCACCTGGGGAAGGCAGGAAAGTGAGGGCACGCACAGGGGGCAGCTGCTCACCTTCCCAGGAACCAGGGGGCAACAGGCCGTGACAAGCGAAACAGCCCCTTCCCTGGCATGCTCCCAGGGTGTCGGGTTGTGGCTCAGCTGCTGAAGCAGCAGGACTTAGCTGAGTCAGTCCTGCTGCTGTGACAGCACTTGAGCAAATTACCACAATTTCCCCTCTAGGTACACATCTGGGGAGCTTGGCATGAAGACACTGCGTGGCTTGTGGCTGCTTCTGATGGAGATGCCTTGGAGCTTCTCTGTCCAGGGGGGGTGCAAGATCTACTGCCCCAGGGACAAATCCAGCCTCCAGGAGCCAGAGGGCTAGTGCTCAGATCCTGCCAGCAGCTTCTCTACCTTCTCCCCTTCCTGGGCTTTGGGAAAGCCCCTTGGGTCCCATTTCCATTCCCTTCTTCTGCACACACGGCCCCTCAAGCCCTGGCTGGGGAGCCCTTGGGATCTGGCCCTGAGCTCTCAAAGATGGCAGCCAGCCAACCCACCTGTGCTCTGGGAATTCACCCAGATAAACAGGGCCAGGCCTACTTGGGAGGTGGATGGGAGATGGCCAAGGAGCATGCAGGGTCCCTTACAGAAGATGGACAGTGTGCAGTAGCAGTCCCAGAGCCTTCTCCCCACCAGTACACACACCCTGGGCTGCCCTCCCCTAACCTTGACCCTTACATGGCTGCATGCTGCTCCACCTGGGACTTCTGCGAACACCCTTGGGATGGTGCTGGACTGTCTTCCAGCCCCCTCACATAGAAGCTGTAGGCAGCTGTAGAGTTGGACACAACAATTTCACTTGCTTCTTCCACCATCCTAGAAACAGAGAGCCAGGAGTAAGAGGCTCTGGGGGAAAGAGCACGGGGGGGAACCAGCATAAGCCCCGCATGGGGCAGAGCAACCAAACCCTCTGGATCTCCTCCCCATCCCCCTCCTCTTTTGGCCCTTGCTCTGGAGGGACTAGCTCCATCACCCCCAACTCCGACCCACAGGATCAGCTCTCACTCCAGCCCAGGGGTTAGGCAGTCCCTATGCAGACTGAGAGTCTGGCCTGGGGGGGTTCCTAGGTCTCCCCATGGCTGCAATCACCCTGGGTCCTACCAGATCACGTGATGAGCAGAGCTCGGGGCCACAGGCTTGTGGAGTCAACACATTCTCCAACATCAGAGATGCTCTTCCCTCTTGCAGCCCATCACCCAGGCCTTTCCTCCCATTCTTTACCCTGGCTTAGGAGGGAGCACCCCACCCCGCCCCCCTCACATTCCCCCAGGCTTGGGCGCCATTCCCAGAGCAGAACAGCTGCTCAGTGGCCTTTGGGGTACCTTGTCCCTCCGCCCGAGGCAACTGGGGGATGGAGCCCAGCCTCTTCCCACTGCAGCCTTAGTGCCTCAGTCATATTGTAGCAGGAGACCTCCCCATACCCCCCTCCAGATGCCACCAACCAAGCTGCTTTCTGCCTGCCCAGAGCCAGGCTTTGCTGGGTGGTACCATCAATGGGAGTGAGCGCAGAGCAGCACAATGCCAGTCCTACCAAGCAGCTGCCTCTGGCTGCACGGTCGTGGCATGTCCCCACTGCTGTCAGCAGCTGGGAACAGGCCTCTTCCAGCCAGCCCCCAGCTCATCCCCTCTCCACTGGCCTCTATCCAGCTGCAGGCTTGTCCTGGAGTAAATGAAGTGCTTTAGAAACAGAAGGATTCAAAGCCACTTGGGGAGGAAGGGACAGTTGCTGGGTGCTGGGTGGGGTTCCTTCCAGCTCTGCAGTGCACCTCCTGCTCTCCTGCGCTCCCACCCCCAGCTCTGCAGTGCATCCCAATTCTGAGCCACAGTCCCCCCACCCCTGTCCAGTCCTGGGCTCCTAACACCTCTGCCAGGTGCCCAGTCCTGGCCTGCTCCATACTCCACTCTCCTGGTCCTGCCCTCCCACCTCCAATGCTCAGTCCTGAGCACTATTCCCTATTCTAGTACTGACCACACACCCACATTCTGCTGTGGCACCCCAAGCCCAAGCTCCACGTGCTCTGGCCAAGGGCAGCGTGTCGCTTTCAGAGATGTCACTGAAACCATCCCCCCACTGTGACCTTATCCCCTCTATTGCCCAGCTTGCTGCTGGGGACTGGAACCTTCTTGCGCATGCCCTGGGAGGAGCAGGAATGAGGGATCAGGTACGTACAGACCCAGCGGGGGGACGTCCAGCACGGGCAAGGCTTGATTTCTGGGGCTGAGGAGGTCCCGGGCATTTCCGTCTGCACAAAGCTATAACAAGCAGCATTAGTACTGAGCAGGGGCCACCCTGGGCATGGAGCAGAGCTGGCAGTGGGCTGTCTGAGTAGGGAGTGCCCCATGGCGAGGAGGCAGGAGCCCAAGGGGGGGGGCTGGATGGTTTCACACAGGGCTCCTGAGCCATGGGACTATTGTAACCATGAGGAATCCCTTTAATGGTCTAGCTCCATATGGGAAACACGGAGTCCTGATCGCCGACATTCCCCTGATGCAGGGAGCCAGCCACATGGCTCCAATCAGCCCTGGTGCAGAGGCCTTGAAGCAGCTCTATGCCCAGGGATCTCACCCTTGACTGAATATAGTGGCGATCTGTAAAGCAGCTGAACTGGGAACCTCTCTATTCCCGGCGGGCTGGCTCTCCATGGGGCACGTGCAGGGATGTGAAAGGAAATTGACGGAAACTAGAGTTTGGTCAGCAATGGAAAGCTTGGCTCCTGCCCAGTGTCACACTGTCACTGAGGGCCCGGGGGCAGCACTGCCCGGGGGGCAGGGGAGGTAACTGGGTGGGGCTGTGGCTGGGGACTGCATGTGTCTCCAGGAGGTGCACTGTAAACCTGTGGCATCCCAATAATGTGGGGTGGTCAGGGGGACAGTAGAAGAGCCGGACCCATCTGGGGCCTGACCCACATCCTCATTGAAGTTAGGAATTCACAGGGCTTTGGATCAGGCCGTTGGAGGGGGGTGGGGTCTGTATTGTTATCAGAAGTCTTGGCTCTGCTTCTCTCTCATTAGAACAAACTTGGTAAAGCTGCCCCTGCCCTAACATCACAGAGACCCTGCTATGTTTTTGCTGTGAGCCTTGATTGATAAAATAAGGTTCCTGCCTGCCCTGGATTTCTCCCCTTCTGCTGGCTGTGAGAGTGGGAAATGAGATTGCTTCCCATGGGAAAACACCAGGAGCCCCCTCCCTCGCCCTCCCTTCCATTATGGCAGGGAATGATGGGCAGTTAACCAGCTGTCTGTCTGAGCTCCTGGCCTTGGACTGTGCTGCCCACCCAGATCCGATTGCAGGAGCAGGACTCTGCACAGAGGAGGGTTTCACCCACAGAGATCTGATGGCAGGATCAATGTCATAGTTCGTTCCTCCAGGAGATGGGGGAGGAAGTTAATGCGGAAGCAGCCTGCCCACTCTCCTTTTCATAAAGGAACATTCCCCGGGGGCCTCTCTGAATGGAAACGTTTGTCATGGTTCTTTGGTATTGACATACCCAGGGATCCATGCCAATTGTTCTGAAGGGAAAGTTGTTAGGCAGCTGGTTGTCCAGCTGTAGCAGGGTTAACAGTATTATTGCAAACCCAAAGAGCTAACCACTCCACAGCCCCATCCGGAGGCATGGCCCAGCCTCAGGTGCTGGCTCCAGGCACAGCAGGTTGCACCCCTCCATTCCTTTGCTTCTTTTCCTTTGTTTCCTCTTTCTGATGTTTAAATTCAAGGCACAAACCTGTCTTGAGGCAGCATCGGCAGAGGGCATTCAGACCCAGGAGAGCCAGGCAGGGGATGGTTCCTATGCTCCAGGCTGACACTTGCACCCATAGATTGGGGTTCAGAGCCTGCTGAGGGCAGCAGCTCCAAGGCCCCACCACAGGCAATGAGAGATACTGCTGTAATGAAGGTGATAAAATCATCCCCCCCCCGGCCCCCAATGGCCCAGGCTGGAGGATGGGCAGCCAGCCTGGGGCACACACGAGCCCGGGACACACGCCAGCCTGCCAGCAGGGGATCTCCCGCACTCCATCTTACCTGGACAAAGCTGACAGTTTGCAGTTGCTCCCTGCCATCCCCTGGGAGCTTGGGATCCTGGAAGACGGTTTCTATCACCTGAAGAGGGGGTGAAACTGCTCAGAGACCTGTGCTTTGCTCACCAGCTCACTGGTATTTGTGGCCCGGGGGCTTCTTCTGAAGCTGGGATCTGTCCTGTCTTCAGATAACTGGGGGAGCTCCCCTCAATTTCAGGGTATGTTACATCTGTTCATGGAAGGGCGGGATTGGGCCCTTTGGGTGAACTGAGAGCTCAGGACCACCGCCTGCCACGTGAGCTGCAGCCTCCCCAGGCTGTCTCCCCCACCCCTGGGATACCATAGCCAATGGATCCCTGGCTGCCAATTGACCCCTGGGACGCTGTGTCCAATGGCTGTTCAGATTTCAATGGGGGTGCAGGGGAAATTTAGTGGTGGCCAGGAGTCCCTTAGGCCCTGGAAGCCCTTGGATTTTTGTGAATGGTAAAATGTAAATGTCAGTCTACTTCAGGAGCCTTCATTGTGGTTATTCACTGCCATTTGATTACACCCAAATTACCCACACCAATCCCCTCGCTTAAGTTGTTAGCAGGGTTTGACCTGTCAGAGCTAGAAGCATGAGCCACTACAGCTCAAGCTAAAGGAGCAGCTCGTCCAGTTAACAGCTTTAATAGGTTCTTATCCTCACGTGGAGCCGATGCTACGGGGGACCGGGACATGCTGAGCTAGGCAAGAGGCCAGACACTGTGCTAGGAAGTGACAGAGTGTAGATTGAGAAGTGCCTCATATAGCAACAACCCCAGTTGGTCTGGCAATGGGAGGCCAGGCATGTCCCAGGATCCCACTGACATGCGTTCACTGGCTCTCCCAGGCGCTGACCCATTTTCTCTCCCCCTCTCTTGGATGATGCATGAGCTGCAGGTGCCTGTCTGGCTCCAGCACCCCCTGCCACCTTCCCGTGCTGTGACCCTGTTGGAGCCATGGGCTGGCTGAGCTACCTGGCCACTCTGATCCTCCGGGGGAAGCTGGTGCTGGCTACACCACTGCCTCCATCTGTCTGTCTGACACGTGACAGGAGATGGGAAGGTAACGGTGCTGAGCGGCTTTCAGGCAGCAGTGGCCAGAGCACTGCAGAGCCAACACAGTTCCACGCTTAGAAGTGGGGAGCAGGGACGGTGCCTTCCCCATGGCAGAGCCGCCTCCCCACCCCCTGCACTTTCTGCCGCTCTTGCTGGCTTTCTCCCCATATCAGAACTGCTGCCACCTCCTTGGAGCAGGGAACCACTGGGGCAGCCAGAGGGGTAGAACATCTCTCCCTGCCTTGCTGTGATGCCCAGATCTGCCCTGCCAAACTACCTAAATGGTGCCCCTGGCTGCCCTCTGACACCGGGACACCACACCCAGCACACATATGTATATTCCTGTTTGCCCAGTTCAGTGCCAAGCCCCAGGCAGCCTACCAGGGTTGGAAGGTTCATGCCAGTGGGTGGGGTGGGCCATCCCAACCCAGAGCATCCGAAGGATTAAACCAGCCTGGTGAGATGGAGATAGGACCCAGCAATAACCCCTGGGTCACCCAGCCGGCTACACTCACCTGCTGGATGATGCTGTGGTGCTGCTCAGTGCCCTGAGGCTGCAGCTTGGTGCCAGCGCAATGGGCCTCCCACAGCAGCAGGGACACGCTGTAACCAAGGGGCACCATGGCCAGCAGGGGTCTCACAAGCTCCAAGAACATCTCGTCCTGCAGAGAAAGCCAGGGGAGCAACCCAGGACACAGCGACCCTAGGGGAGCTGTGGCAGATCTCGAACACAGGCCAGGGTGCTCTGCTCCAAGCCCTGACCTTGGCACCCCCCCCAACCTCCCTAGTGCAGGCAGCCCCAAAGCCTCCTTCCCCCACCCCCACTGCTGGTGCTGGCCCCTGCTGAGGGCTTTGGGCCTGGGGGTGGTCGGAAGAGGTAGAGACCCCATTGAAACGTGCTCAGCCATGTGAATATAAAGCCATTTACCAGCTGGGCTGGGACGCTTTCAGCACCCCAAGCCCTGTGTCAGTCGGGCCCTGGAGAAGCAGACTGGGAATGGCACAGCCCCTGAAGGAGGCCTGGGATCGCAAAGGGGGCATCTGCTGGGAGCAGGGGAGGGGGATAGGAGACCCCTGTGCAGCGTGAATAAGAGTGAGAATGCCAGGACGGAGCATCACTGTGGGGGCAGGAGCAATGGTGAAATGCCCACAGGGACTAGACTCGAGATTAGTCCCAAGGGGAGGGGAACCCCTGCTGCTTGGGCTATTTCCAAGTGCACTGGACCATGCTTCACATTATCCCTGGATCTCAAGGTTCCCTCAGAGGCCTTAGGCTGATCAGGGGGATCATGACAAGCACCTTAGCAGCCATTCCTTACCACTCGTGATTGGGGGGCCAGGATAATCCCAGAGGACACGGCCGAGCTCTGGTGTAACACATGGATCAGTTCTCAGGCCTTGGGGAGTCTAGGACTCAGTCTGGGCTTGTGGATCAGCCTCTCGGTACTGCCTGCCCCTGAGTCTAAGGAGAGAAGTGCAGGCCCTAGGCCTTTCCCCTTCCCAGCACAGACATGCAGAACCCACCATACCTGCCCTGTGTCCAGACTAAAGATGCCATTGAATGTGAAGCAGCCCTCCTGGAAAAACAGCAGCTGGGTTAGCACTTAGCCCTTTCTGCCTCTCATCCAGCCCCACCACCCACCGGCCCAGAGCTCTCCCATCCCATGGGGACCTCTGGGGTGTATTTCGTCACCCTGGGCCAGGTGCAGGAGGAACCATAGCAGCTGAGCTCCAGGGGCTGGCAGCGTTGTACTGCACCACAGGAAACAGTTCCACAGCTGTGGCCTTGGCACAATTCCTACCTACCAGAGGCTGAGCAGGCAGTGAGCTGCTGCCCTTTGCTCCTGTGGGGCTGTGGGTGAGATGGACCCCATCCGAGGGGAACTAAGTGAGAGGACTATGCAGGAGGGGCTGAGAGCTGTACCAAGCCAGGCCGTGAGACAGTCCTGGGACTCAGCCCCCACCCCCCACCCCAGTGGGTCAGGATTCCCTCAAGTCCCAAAGGCTGATTTGTAAGAGGGCAGGTATGCCCTGTGGGATGACTCTTGCTGCTTGAGGTGAGGCCTCTGTTGCTTCATCCTGTGCCTGGCTGGAGGGGCCAGCCCAACACTGCCCCTGCATACAGCCATACTCCTCACACAGGCAGCTTCCGGGCCACCACCTGAGCACGGGCATGACGTGAGCATCCCTACCTTCCCGCCTCACTCCAGCTTGGGGTGAGGACCCTGCCCCGGACACCACCCAAACCTACCTGAATGTTCTTGTCTACCTTATCTATGAAAATCAGCTGGCTGGAGTCTTCATTCATGACCCGGAAACTCTCCTGCTTCCCCGAGCCTGAAACGTCGAGCAAGGGGACAGGTCAGGGCTATTTACATGCAGTTCGGGGGGCCAGGGGCACAAACACTGGATCAGACCATGATCAAGAAATAAACTATGGGAGATTCTGCTCCCTGGGGCCTAATCCACTCCAGTTGATCCACAGGGGCCACTCCCCTGGAATCAGCTGCAGTGAGGACTGGGATGTGCCATCCCCACACAACACCTGCAGACTGGATCTCCTGGGCCTGGCAACACCACCTGTGGCACCTATGGAAGGCCTAGACAGCAGGGACATGAAGCCACATGCCGGATGGTAATGGGCCAGGAAACTAGAGTGAGAGCAGAGCCGGGTGACCTGACCCAACCTGCCATTCCCCAGGCACTGGGACTTTGGCCCACATGTGCCTATGGGTCTTTCACCTGCTGAGCCCAGGCTGCCCTCCATCCCCTCCCCAATTCCCCTTTGCAGGGAGCATTGGCCTCCTCCTGGTCCCCGCTGGGGAGCCTCAGCAATTTGGATTTAATCTCAGCCCATCCTCCCCTCGGGTGGTCCTGCAGCCAGGGAAGGGCCGGGGTGAGGAAGGTCACTGAACCCTGCTGCTGCTGGCCCTGCCCAGCTGGTTCCCTGCAGTGGTGTAGACATGACGTGGCTTTACTGCTGGCTCAGGCACAGAGGGGAAGCCTGAACACTGGTTGCTAAAGGGAGTGAGATCCTGGCTGACTGTAGCCTGCTGGGTGTAACCATCCCCGGGTTCCTGTTGTGGTCAGGGACTATCCTCCTGCAGGCCCCTGACAGAGGAACACTCCTGTCAGCAGTTCCCCTTTGCTGTGAACTGACAAAACCACTTCCAAGCGCTGGCCTGAGCTTCCTGCCCGTCCCCCCTTGGAGCCTGAGCCTGGCCAGCCCTTCACTTCGAGCCCCAGGCTGAGGAAAGGCGGGGTGCAGCCTCCTGAAACCCTGCTGCCTCTACTCTCGCCCCACTTTAGGTACCAGTGGCTCAGAGAGCAAAGACATGTTGTGTCTTCATTCTGCAGTGCCCCCCAGAGCCAGCTCGCCCCATTCTCCCCCGGCCCATCTCCTTCCTCCCCCTGTACTCCCTTCATCATGCCCCTCTCCAGTTAACTCTGCATCTCCCTCCGGCTGCTCTTCGTGCCTGGCTGCCTTATTGCCATTCTCACCAAGGGGCTCTGGCCAGGCCAGCTGGACACAGACCCCAGCTCCTTTCACAGCAGCAGCGGATGCGTTTGGCTTTTGGGTCCAGCTCTGCAGAGAGATTTACCTGCCTCTCTCCCGCTGATTTCAAGGACAGTTAGGTGCCTAATTGGGCCTACCAGGCTGGGCTGGGTTGAACCAGTCATCAGCTTCCCAGACCACTCTCCACTCCCACATAGGAACCAATCCCCTGACAAAACTACACAAAGGGTCTGGTGAATTGTAGGCTCTCATGCCCTAGACACCCCCTGCTGCTGGCTGCCCAGGGCACCCTACCTGCTGCGTGTCGGAGTCCCACTGCCGCTCGCACGCATGCCTCCTGCTTGGCCTGGAAGGAAGCACACCAGAGAGAGGTAAGGGCTTCTGCCCCAGGCCCAGCACTTCCAGGAGCAGACTGCTAGGGAACTGAAGGAGAAGCACAAGGGAAAGCGAGTTCCTTGGCTCCTGATGCACCAGCCAGCTCCAGAGAGTACCTGGCTCCCACTCCGCACCAGCGCAAGGAGGAGCTGGAAGCAACAGGCCAGATGTCAAAGCTGGACAAAGGGGACAGTCACAGGACAATGTGCAATGAGGGAGCCACCCCTCCCAGACCTCCCCATTCCAGGTCCCTCAGCTAACCCCAGCAGCACTCACCTGCCCAGCGTCCATAGCTGACACTCTACTGCACTCTCCAGCCGGTGAGCTCCTTTTCCATGGAAGGGAGATGAAGTTACCATGCATTTTTAATCTGTCTGGCCACCCTATCCTGATGCTTCTCAGGGGAGCAGAGGTAGGTATTGACTGCAGGTGGGGGGGAGAGGTCTGCGCCAGTTGAGCACAAGCTGCAGGTGTGGACAGAGCTGGGGAGAGCAGCACCCCAGCCTCAAAGGCAGAGCTGGGGGTGTAGGCACAAGGGTAGTTCCTTCCATGCCTCCCCTGCAGCACTCAGACAGCTGAAGTCATCTGCTTGTATGGCTCCAGCACTGTCAAAAGCAGAGCAATTCAGGGGGCCTGGGGCAAAGCAATTTCAGGGGCCCCTTCAATAAGAAAAAGTTGCAATACTATAGAATACTATATTCTCGTGGGGGCCCCTGAAGAAACCTCATCTCTTCCAAACCTCATTAGTTAATGACCCGCCATCCTTTTTATTTTTACTGTTATTAATTTGCCTCACTAGAGTGTCCTGGGCCCCCAGCCCTGGATCAGTGCTCCACCAGGCTAGACCCTGTACAAACTGTACCAAAGAGATAGTCTTGCCTGGAAGAGTTTACAATCTAAACAAGAGACAGACTATCCTCTAGCAAAGCCCCTCTACACACCCTGAGCAGCTCCTCCAAGGATCATAGCATCAGTTGCATTCTATCAGTTTGTTGCTCCTGGGAAAGCCCCCTGAAACACATACCTCCCTTGTCTGAGTGTTCTGAGGTCTCACAGCAACCATGTGACCTTACTTGAGTGCCCTTCAGTATAACACCAAAAATAAACCACAAACATTTGGCTCTGTAACAGCAGAGCACAGCCCAGAGCAGGGCCCATGGCTACAGATGCTGATGAGCATTAATAAATCAATGATCAGGAAACACTTCATTTTAAAATAATCAATGATCACCAGACATAGAATCATAGGACTGGAAGGGACCTTGAGAGGTCATCTGGCCCAGTCCTCCGCAATCATGGCTGGACTAATTATCTATAGCAGGGATGGGCAAACTACAGCCCGCAGGCCAGATCTGGACCTTCAGGGCTTTGGATCCAGCCTGCGGGATTGCCCCCCTTGGTGCTGTGGCCCCGCGCTGCTCTCAGAAGCAGCTGGCACCAGGTCTCTGTGGCCCCCAGGCAGGGGGGCAGAGGGGTCTGTGCGTTGCCCTGAGCCCTGCATACACCCTGCACCCCTCGTGCACCCCAACCCCCTGAGCTCCCTGCTGCACCCTGCACATCTGTGCATCCCGACCCCCTGTCCTGAGCCCCCTGTTGCACCCTACAGCCCTCCTCCACCCCAACCCCCTGCCCTGAGCTCCCTGCTGCACCTTGTACCCTTCCTGCACCCGCACCCTCTGCTCTGAGCCCCCTCCCAGAGTCCACACCCCTCCTGCACCCCTGCCCTGAGCCCCCTCATACACCCCGTGCCCCTCCTATGCCCCAATCCTTGCCCTAAGCCCCTTCCTGCACACCACACCCCGCACTCGCTCCCGCACCCCAACCCCCTGCCCTGGCCCTGCATACAATTTCTGCACCCAGATGTGGCCCTTGGCCCAAAAAGTTTGCCCACCCCTGGTCTAGACCATTCCTGACAGGTGTTTGTGTAACCTTAGGGTTAGAGTTCTTAAAAATCTCCAATGATGGAGATTCCACAGTCTCCCTAGGCAATTTATTCCAGTGCTTAACCACGCCGACAGTTAGGAAGTTTTTCCTAATGTCCAACCTAAACCTCCCTTGCTACAATTTAAGCCCATTGCATCGTCTTTTCCTCAGAGGTTAAGAAAAACAATTTTTCTTCCTCCTCCTTGTACCTTTTACATACTTGAAAACTGTTATCATGTCAACCTCAGTCCAAGTGTGTACATTGTTAATATATAAGGCAACACCTCCTCCTTTTTTTCCCTGCCAATCGTTCCTGAGCAAGCTGTACCCTTCTGTACCAATATTCCAGTTACGTGTATTATCCCACCAGGTCTCTGTGATGCCCAACTATGTCATAGTTGTGTTTTTTTACTAGCATTTTGAGTGGTTCCTGCTTATATCCCTTATTCCACATGCTAGACGGTATCCTCCTTCTAGATGATATTACGGTATCCTCTCACACTAAGGATACCACTCCATTGGGAGGGAACCCCTGTTACTAGGAAGAGACAGGTAATAATAGTGGGGGATTCAAGCATTAGAAACATAGATAGCTGGGTTTGTGATGACCAGGAGAACTGCATAGTGCCCAGGAGATGACCAGAAGAAGCCTGCCAGGTGCGAAGATTGTGAACTTCTTGAAACATCAAAAAAAACTTGTTTGCAGTGCTGGGGAGAAGCTGGTGGTTGTGGTACACGTAGGTACCAGTGACATAGGGAAAGGTAGGAGAGAGGTCCTGGAGGCTAAATTCAGACTGATGGGTAAAAGATTAAAGTCCAGGACCTCCACGGCAGCATTCTCTGAAATACTTCCAGTTCCACACCTAGAGTCAGTTAGACAATCAGACCTGCAGAGAGGGACTCAATAGGTGGATGAGATAATGGTGTTGGGAGGAGGAATTTAGTTTTATTAGGAACTGGGGAATCTTTTGTGAAAGAAGGAGCCCGGACAGGAAGGATGGGCTCCACCTAAACCAAAATGGAACCAGATTGCTGGCATGTTCTTAAATTAAGGGCTGGGGGGAAGCTGACAAGTGAGAAGGAGCACACAGTTCGGACAGAGACATCTCTTACAGGAGGGTTTATTAAAGGGGATACTCTATATCCTAGTAATGAGGAGAGGATAGAAGTAGATAAAGTACAGGAAGAAACTGAAGAGAAACAGTCAAATGAAGAAGAGTCCCAGTCAATTACATCACAGGAAGGCAGAAAACTAAATACTGATACGTTGTATAAGCGCTTGTTTACAAATGCAAGGAGTCTAAATACTGAACTGGGTGAACTTTAGTGCCTGGTATTAAATGAGGATATTGATATAACAGGCATCACAGAAACTTGGTGGAATGATGATAACCAATGGGACACCATAAAACTTACTGGAAAAATAGAGTAGTCATGCTGCTGGGGGAATGGCACTATATGTGGAAGAAATCATAAAGTCAAATAAAGTAAAAATCTTAAATGAATCAAACTGTACCACAGCATCTCTATGGGTAGAAATTCCATTCTTCAATAATAAGAATATAGCAGTAGGGATATACTACTGATCACCTGACCAGGATGGTGATAGTGACTGTGAAATGCTCAGGGAGATTAGAGAGGCTACAAAAACAGAATACCCAATAATAATGGGGGATTTCAACTATCCCCACATTGACCTGGTAGATGTCACCTCAGGATGGGATGCAGAGATAACATTTATAGACACCATTAATGACTGTTTCTTGGAGCAGCTAGTCCTGGATCCCACAAGAGGAGAGAACAGGAGTACTTGTGGCACCTTAGAGACTAACAAATTTATTTCAGCATGAGCTTTCATGGACTACAGCTCACTTCTTCGGATAAAGTAAGCTGTAGCCCATGAAAGCTTATGCTGAAACAAGGGGAGAGGCAATTCTTGATTTAGTCCTACATGGAGCACAGGATCTGGTCCAAGAACTGCTTGGTATTAGAGCGGGGGTCGGCAACCTTTCAGAAGCGCTGTGCCGAGTCTTCATTTATTCACTCTAATTTAAGGTTTCACGTGCCAGTAATACATTTTAATGTTTTTAGAAGGTCTCTTTCTATAAGTCTATAATACATAACTAAACTATTGTTGTATGTAAAGTAAATAAGGTTTCAAAATGTTTAAGAAGCTTCATTTAAAATTAAATTAGAATGTAGAGTCCCTCGGACCAGTGGCCAGGACCTAGGCAGTGTGAGTGCCACTGAAAATCAGCTTGCGTGCAGCCTTTGGCACCTGTGCCATAGGTTGCCTACCCCTTATTAGAAACTATAATGTGATTAAATTTAACATCCTTGTAGGGAGGGAAATACCAAAGAAACCAACGACAGTAGCTTTTAACTTCAAAAAGGAGAACTACACAAAAACGAGGAAACTAATTATACAGAAATTAAAAGGAACAGTCACAAGAGTGAAATGCCTTAAAAGCTGCATGGAAATTATTTAAAAACACCATAATAGAGGCTCAGACTAAATATATCCCCCCGCCCCCCAAATAAACAGTAAGAGGGCCAAAAAGATCCATCATGGCTAAAGAGCAGAGTAAAAGAGACAGTTAGAGACAAAAAGGCATCCTTTAAAAACTGGATGTCAAATCCTACTGAGAAAATAGAAAGGAACATAACCGCTGGCGAGTCACATGTGAAACTATAATTAGGCAGGCCAAAAAAACAAAACAAAATACAACAAAAGACACAAAAACTAACAGCAATTTTTAAAAGTACATCAAAAACAGAAAGTCTGCCAAACAATCAGTGGGGCTGATTAAGGTGCTAAAGGAGCACTCAAAGAAGACATAGCTATGCAGAGAAGCTAAATTAATTCTCTGCACTGGTCTTCACTGCAGAGGAATTGTCCCAGACTGAGGTATCTGTAGAGAAGGTTTTGGAATAAATTGATAAATTAAACAATAAGAAGTACTAGGAGCAGATGGTCCCAAGAGGGAATTGAAATATGCAGTTGGAGAACTATTACAAGTGGTGTGTAGCCTATTGCTTAAATCATTCTCTGTACCAGATGTTTGGAGGATAGCTCATACCCATAACACCCATTTTTAAAAAGGGCTACAGAGGCAATTACAGGCTGGTAAGCCTAACTTCAGTACCAGCCAAACTGATTGAAACTATAATAATGAACAGAATTATACGACACATAGATGAACACAATATATTGGGGAAGAGTCAATACAGCTTTTGTAAAGGGAAATCATGCCTCACCAATCTATTACAATTTTGAGGGGGTCAACAAACATAGACATAGGTGATCCAGCTGATATTGTGTATTTGGATTTTCAGAAAGCCTTTGTCAAGGTACCATACCAAACACTCCTAAGCAAAGTAAGGAGTCATGGGATAAGAGGGAAGGTCGTCTCATAGATCAGTAACTGGTTAAAAGACAGGAAACAAAGGATAGGAATAAATTGTCAGTTTTCACAATGGAGAATGATAAATAGTGGGGTTCCCCCAAGGATTTATACAGGGACCAGTACTGTTCAACATATTCATAAATGATTTGGAAACAGGGGTAAATTGTGAAGTGGCAAAGTTTGAAAATGATACAAAATTACTCAGTGCAGCTGAGTCCAAAGCTGACTGTGAAGAGTTACAAAGGGATCTCACAAAACAGAGTGACTGGGTAAAAAAATGGCAGATGAAATTCAATACTAAGTGCAAAGTAATCCACACTAGAAAAAAATAGTCCCAACTATACATAAAAAAAATGGGGTTTAAACTAGCTGTTATCACTCAAGAAAAAGATCTTGGAGTCAATGTGGCTAGTTTTGAAACCATCTGCTCAATGTGCAGCGGCAGTCAAAAAAGCTAACAGAATGTTAGGAACCATTAGGAAAGCGATAGATAATAAGACAGAAAATAGCATAAATCCATGGTATGCCCACACCTTGAATATTGTGTGCAGTTCTGGTCACCCCATCTCAAAACAGATATATTAAATTGGAAAAAGTACAGAGAAGAGCAACAAAAATGTTTAGGAGTATAGAGCAGCTTCCATATGGGGAAAGATTAAAAAGACTGGGACTCTTCATCTTAGAAAAGAGAAAACTGGGGGGGAAGACATAGTAGAGGTCTATAAAATCATGACTGGTAGAGAATGTGAATGAGGAAATGTTATTTACTCCTTCTCATAACACAAGAACCAGGAGTCACCCAATGAAATTAATAGGCAGCAAGTTTAAAACAAACATAAGGAAATACGTCTTCACACAGTTCACAGTTAACTTATGGAACTGGTTGACAGGGGAAGATGTAACGGACAAAAGTATAACTGGGTTAAAAAACCAAGTAGGTAAGTTCCTGGAGGATAGGTCAATCAATCGCTATTAGCCAGGATGGTCAGAGATGCAACCCAATGTTCTCGGTGTCCTTAAACCTCTGACTGCCGGAAGCTGGGACTCAATGACATAGGATGGATCACTTAATAAATTGCCCTGTTCTGTTGATTCCCCCTGAAGCATGTGACATCGGCCACTGTTGGAAGACAGGCTACTGGGTTAGCTGGGCCATTGGTCTAACCCAGTACTGCCAATCTTATGTTGCTGAAATGTATTCCAATGATTGTGAGGCTTTTAGCAGAGGATGCTGCAGCAATTCAGACACTGGAGCCTGTCAACCAGTTAGAGCAGTCACTGGTGGTGTTATTACAGCCCGTTTTCTATGGCAGCAGTCAAAGGCAAACAACTTCAATCCAGCACTCATTTATTATTAATGCTAGGTTTGGCATGTGACCTTCATGTACAATGGGGCTATGGTAAAAAGGGACTATGTAAAACTGGCACCTTCCAGCTCCACGGATCTGCTCCCTGGGCATCTCAGGCCCAGTCACTCAAGTCTCACTGCTATTTACTAAGAGCCACAGCAGCTTTGGGAGAGAGAGCAGAAGTCTATCCTTCTCGTGCATTATCAGAGACACTGCCAGCTCCATTCCAGCTGCAACCTCTTCCCTCCCAGGGGCACTGTAAGCAGCAGAGGAATGCAGGCAGTCAGTGCAGCTGGATTCCATTCCAGAGAGCAGCCATCCACTTTCAGTCTGGACTGCTTTTATTTTAGGTTAATCAATAACAAGGAATTACAAAGTAAAGTCCCATGAGAGAGCCCCCCACCCCCCAGGTGTCCCCCTGTACCCCTCTAGGACACACCGCCCTGAGCTGTATGTGCCAGCCTAGATCCTCCAAGGTACCAGATGCCTAGCTTCATCAAATTCTATGGGAGTTAGGCACCTAAACATTAATGGCTCCCTGTCTCTGTAGACAGCAGAGGCCTTGGAGGCAGTACACGAAAAGAAAGGCATAATAGTCAACGAAATAATCCATGCACTGAGAGTTGGAAAAATAATTGCTTGACTTGTAAAGTGAGTCCATTGGGCCAAATTCTGCTCTCATTACTTGAGTGTAAAATGTGGAGTAAGTCAGTGTACCTGAGAGCAGAATCTACTTCCTTTATTATAGCTAACACTAATGCCTTGTCCCCACACAAGTTGTACCACTTTAACTATACTAACATAGTGAATGTGTATAACCCCTGTGATGGGTTGGATCACAGAAACCCTCTAGGGAACAGCCAACTGATGTGCCAAGACTACTTCTGCCCCTGCTTTCCCTGCCAGCCCAGGACCCCAGCATCCTGTCTTGCTGAGCCAGACACACCCGTCTCCTCCAACACAGACCCAGGGTCTGAATTACTTGCCCCAAAGCTGCAGACTTAACTGAAAGCAGCTAACAGAAGTGTTCTTGTCTTTAATATCAGATGCCCAACTCCCAGTGGGGTCTAAACCCAAATAAATCCATTCTACGCTGTATAAAGTTTACACAGGGTGAACTCATAAATTGTTCGCCCTCTATAACACTGATAGGGAGATATGCACAGCTGTTTGCCCTCTCAGGTATTAATACATACTCTGGGTTAATTAATAAGTAAAAAGTGATTTTATTAAATACAGAAAGTAGGATTTAAGTGGTTCCAAGTAGTAACAGACACAACAAAGTGAATTACCAAGCAAAATAAAATAAAACACATAAGTCTATGTCTAATACAGTAAAAAACAGAATACAGATAAGATCTCACCCTCAAGATGTTTCAATAGGTTTCTTTCATAGACTGGACGCCTTCCTAGTCTGGGCACTATCCTTTCCCCTGGTGTAGCCCTTGTTCCAGCTCAGATGGTAGCTAGGGGATTCCTCATGATGGCTGCTCCCTTTTCTCTGTTCCACTCATTTATATCTTTTGTATAAGGCGGGAATCCTTTGTTCCTCTGGGTTCCCCCCCTCCAGCTTCTCAATGGAAAAGCACCACATTAAAGATGGATTTCAGTTCAGGTAACATTATCACATGTCACTGTAAGATTTCATTACCCACTTGCCAGCACACACATATACAGGAAGACTTACAGGTAAAACAGAGCCATCTGCAGTCAATTGTCCTGGTTAATGGGAGTCATCAAGATTCCAAACCACCATTAATGGCCCACACTTTGCATAATTACAATAGGCCCTCAGAGTAATACTTCATATTTTTGTTTCAGATACAAGAGTGGTACATTTCTACAAATAGGATGACCACACTCAGTAGATTATAAGCTTTGTAATGATACCTTACAAGAGACCTTTTGCATGAATGTAGAGTGCAATGTCACAACCCCCACAATGGATGCAGTGATCCTGGTATAAAGGTGCTTATGCTGGTCCACTTTATTCCAGTATGGGTCAGGGAATAAGCTACATCAATATAAGCACATTTATACCCACTACAATTGTGTCCACACTAGAAGCTGTACCAGTATGATTATATTGGTAAAAAAACAAAACAAAACAAAAAACGCCTTTAAGTAATCTAGTAAATTCTATCTGGACACAATCTGTGTGTAGAGCTGGCCCAAGTGAATAGGGCAGAAGGGAGTACATACAATCCCTCCTGAGAACACTGGAGGCAGCTGGGAGACAGAGGAATTCAACTAACTTGTGGAGGTTACAAGCTAGAGAGTCTGCTTGAAATTCAGTCTCCTCTTTCTGGCTTGCTCACTCTGCTCCAGGATCTGCAAGACAGCATGAATGGGGAGCCCCATAACATCAGTGGGGCACAGTTACTTTTCTAAATCACATCTGCCAGCGGCAGCTCCAGGCACCAGCGCTCCAAGCATGTGCCTGGGGCGGCAAGCCGTAGGGCACACCCTGCCAGTCCCTGCAAGGACAGCAGTCAGGCAGCCTTCGGCGGCTTGCCAGCAGGAGGTCCACTGGTCCCGTGGATTCGGCGGCAATTCAGCAGCAGGTAAGCTGAAGCCGTGGTACTGGTGGACCTCCCGCAGGCATGCCGCCAAATCCACGGGACTGGGGACCTCCTGCAGGCAACATGCCGAAGGCTGCTGACTGCCATGCTTGGGGCGGCAAAAAAGCTAGAGCCGCCCCTGACACCTGCACTTTAAAGCGATGCCAAAAACCTGTCTGGTACCTCAGAAGTCTGCAACCATCCAGCATATGATCCCCACAGAGCGGGGAGGGGGGCAGATGTTCCCTCCTGAAGGAACGGCCTGAACTTGATGTCTCTGTCAATTTAATCCTGGGGAGTTGGCTAGAGATCTGCTCTTCCTAGCCCACTAGGCTGGGTGGCAGTCCCAGGATAGGCTGCTCCCTCAGGCAGCAGTGCTTTAGTGCAACTTGGTCATCAAGATCATATGCATTTGCAGGCAGTGATGTCCTACAGCCCCTGTCCTGCCTTGTGAAGGGCAGAGCCTTTGAGGTGAAAGGCTAGCTACTGGCTTAGCCAGACCGTGCTTTATGTCTGGCAAAGCAAATGATCCCAGCCAAGCAGCTCAGTACAAGAAGTACAACGACAGGAATTATCACAATGGCCTTGTTGCACTGCAGCACTGAAGCAGGCACATTCTTCACCAGGGTGCCCTGGTAGTGAGATGGGGACTCACATGTGTAGTCCTGAGGCCAGTCGGGCATCAAGGACTCCTTGCTCGCCAAGGCCTGGATCTCACTGGCACCCGCACATGAACAGTTGTAGAGATTCCGACCTGCCCTTAGGCTCTGCAGGTGTCTCATAGACTGCAGCTCATCCCTTGGGAGGTGTGAGATCAGGTTTCCATCTAGACTGAGGACTTCTAAAGCAGGATAGTTCTTGGCTGAGGGGACAGCATGCAGCCTGTTGTTGGACAGGTGAAGTTTCTTCAGGAAGGGGAGTGCAAGATCTAGAGCATGAAGGTTATTGGAACTCACATCTAATACTTCAACATTAGGGGGCAGAGGCAGGGTGATATGATCTAAGCCCATGGTGGACAAGTTGAAGATACGAAGGGATGGCTGCCACTGACATGAGGAGGAGGAGATAGCCAGGAGGTCATTCTGACTCAGGTCTAAGTGGACGAGCTTCTCCAGATGGCGCAGCATTTCACACATGGTGTGGAAGGAGCTCAGATTGTTGCGATGGAGTTTTAATACTTGGAGTTGTGGAAAAGCCCCCTGGCAAAATGAAGGCCTCATGCTGTGGTCCTGGAGGTGGTTTTCTGACACATCCAGATAGCGTAAGGTTCTGAAAACCTTGCCAACGCTGCATGGAATGTAGGTGACCTGAGACTGTGTCACAGTCAGATTCTGCAGGGTCTCTAGCCACCTACTCAGGTGGGTGAAGTCTTTGTCTCTGTTAGCCAGGGAGGCAGAGGTCACGTTATGAAAGCGTAATGAGGAGACAGGTAGAATCAACCTGTCCATCTGGAACCAGCTAGCATTTCCAAGGAGAGTGCAGCTTTCAAACTCGATATCTGTAATACGCATGTAGTAAGTGAGCTTCATGACGGCTGCCAAGAGAACCTCTGGCACAAGGAGATCTCCAAAGACAATCTTGGTTACCTGCAGCGTCTGTAGAATGTCGAGCACTGGTTGCTCTACTGTGTTTGATGCAAAACCTACATATTTCTCCAAGTTTCCTCCTCGAAGCTCGAAGACAAAGGCAGGTAAGCACTGAAAGAGGTTTCCCCTATTTTCCAGATCCAAAAGGGAGCAGGTGCAGTGACTTTGGGACTTATTGAAGGAGCAGTCACCTACTACCTCAGGGAGTTTCAATCCTGTGAGCAGGATAACCGCAAACAGCTGAGTGATGTGCATGATGAATAGCCTAGAAAACAGAAGAGCAAGAGTAAAGCCCAGGCCTTTGCTGTTACAGAGCTGGGGCTGCAGGAAGTAACATTCAATGAAGCCAATGGGAGGCAAGGGGTGGTCCCCATAGCCTTTGCTCCATGCAATACAAGCACCAGAACAAAGCCAGGATTATTCACAGCACATTGCTGCTCAGTCCAGTATTGGACACCAATACAAGGGCACGTGAGCATTCCCCCTGCACAGCAACTTCTGGGGGAGAATGAGGGTGGAAGAGAGCTAGATGAAAGCGAGTCCAGACTTCAGTGAGAGCTACTGCCTTGGACTCAGGAACTGATTTGCTGCTTTCTGGCACTGCTGGAAAGCCTCAATGCTGGGTATGTTTTAGCCAGTTCCTTCTACCAGTAATGGAGAGCTTGTTCAGTAAGTGCTGTTAGCTCAGGCCATCTCCAAGGCACTGGGATGGTGGGTGGCCTCTATTACGAGTCATGCAACCTGTCAGTGATGTGATACCACATGAAACCTTGGTCCCACTCAAATCCAGGGCAAATCATCCATTGGCTACAATGGAGCTTACAACATCAGTCTCCTCTGGAAGCCAACAGAGCTAAGCTGAGGATCTGGCCCCCCGAGTTTTAGGAGATGTCACAGCCAAGCCTAGAGATGGGTCTGAGCCACAAAGTTCAGGCCTGGATCCAACTTCAGATTTGCCCAAAGGCAGGAGAAGCTACTCAGCTCAGTGGTGTCTCTAGTTACATTGTATCTTCATGACGATTCTTACCTAGATCTGGTTTAAGGGCCAGCAGTGATTCCTCATTCCCCCCGCCCCAGTGAACGTGTAGCAGCCAGTGGAGGAGAGTCGGTATTTCACCTCAGACAGCCTGTTTCTCTTCACAGGCAGAGCTGTTCCTAACTCTGCCAGCAGCCCATTTGGATGGGAATCTGCCCATCTCCCACCCCTCAACAATCCCCTCCAGCAAAGAAAGCTGCTTCGTCCCACCCAGTCACAGAGGACTTCTCAATGCTCAACTGCCAGTTTAAATCCTGTGCATCGGAGGAGGCTGCGACATCCTAGGCTGGGGAATCTCCTCCTATTAAGTGCCCCGGCAAACCCAAGAGCACAGCAGGAGGAGATGTTAGAAATGGCAAATCACACAAGAGAAAGTATGGTCTAGTGGTCAGAGCACAGGACTGGGGGTCAGTGACTCCCTTCTTTTATTCAAAGCTCTGACGGTGGCTCAATGTGCAATCTTGAGGTTAGTTCACGTCTCAATACCTCAGTTTCCCTATCTCAAACTGGAGTTCTAACAACTACCAACCTCATGGGGAGTGGTGAGGGATCATTCGCAATAAACTGTAGGGTCTGGTTATTCTGTGTGACTGAGTGACCCTGATCAGGACTGTTGATGGGCAGTCCAAAAAGTGCCAGCAGTTAAAGGGTTAAAGCTGGTAAAGAATGCTTTGTTTGTTTTGCAGAGGTGCATTTTTGGGTGCCCCTGCATGACCGGGGAAGTGATCACATTTCATCAGCATTATAGACTCACCTGCAATATTTTCCTGCCAAGCAAGCAGCTCGATTCCTTTAGCTTTCAGGGCGTCCTTAAGGTGTCAGCGGTTTTCTCTTGTGAGCAGCTTTACTCTCCTGCATGGGACCATCCTTCACTCAAAACCTTTCACTAACCGGTACTCACTGTCAGAGTTTCCCAGTTGCTTCTTCCTTTTGCACAAATCTATTCTGTTTCCTGAAACAGAACTGCAGTTGGGAAATACTAATGGGCGTAAGGTATTTCATAATCCTACCCAAATCCTCCATGCCCAGAATGCTGTCTGGCTCAGCAGTGGGTCTGCCCAAGCCACAGAAAGGGGGAGAACTGGGCTTCCTGTGCTCCAATTGCCCAGAAAGCTAAGGAAGTCTTGCTTTGGTTTCTTTATAGCATGCTGCTCCTCTGAAAAGTACCTCTGTACAAACGGCATTGCACGGTTCTAGGTTTGTCTGATTCCGGATCCACTCTGCTCCAGTTGCATGTAAATAGGTAGTTTTTCTAAGTGCTAGCCCTGCAAACTCTACCAAGGGGAACAAGGAGATAAGTGGGGCTCATATATGCATCATTGCCAACTAACCATGAGCCATCCGCGGTGAATTATAGGGGCCACCAAAACTACACCTTAAATTACCTCGACTGGGTCAGGGTTTCCTGATGATGATGTACCCAAGAGCATAGGCGCTGACTCCATGGGTGCTCCAGGGCTGGAGCACCATGGGGAAAAATTAGTGGATGCTCTGCACCCACTGGCAACCAAGTTCCCCCCCACCTCCTTCTCCCTTCCCCCCCCAAGTGCACTGTATCCCTGCTCCTCCCTTTCCCTCCCAACGCTTCCTGCCCCCTAAGCCATTAATCGCACTGTTAGCAGAGTTTAAACTAGGGCGGTCAAGCGATTAAAAAAATTTATCGTGATTAATAGCATGATTAAAAAAATTAATCCTCATTAATTGCACCATTAATAATAGAATACCATTCATTTAAATATTTTTGAATGTCTTCTATATTTTCAAAATATTGATTTCAGTTACAGCACAGAATTCAAAGTGTACAGGGCTCAATTTATATTTATTTTTTTACAAATATTTGCACTGTAAAAAACAAAAGAAATAGTATTTTTCAATTCACCTAATACAAGTACTGTAATGCAATCTCTTTATCATGAAAGTTGAACTTACAAATGTAGAATTATGTAAAAAATAAAACTGCATTCAAAAATAAAGCCATGTAAAATTTTAGAGCCTGCAAGTCCACTCAGTCCTACTTCTTGTTCAGCCAATCACTCAGACAAACAAGTTTGTTTACATTTGCAGGAGATAATCCTGCCCACTTCTTGTTTACAATGTCACCGGAAACTGAGAACAGGTGTTCTCATGGCACTATTGTAGCCAGCATCACAAGATATTTACAAGCCAGATGCACTAAAGATTCATATGTCCCTTGATGCTTCAACCACCATTCCAGAGGACATTTGTCCATGCTGATGACAGGTTCTGCTTGATAACAATCCAAACCAGTGCAGAATGATGGATTTTCATTTTCAGATGCCACCAGCAGAAGGTTGATTATTTTTTTGGTCGTTTGGGTTCTGTAGTTTCCGCATCGGAGTGTTTCTCTTTTAAGACTTTTGAAAGCATGCTCCACACCTCGTCCCTCTCAGCTTTTGGAAGGCACTTCAGATTCTTAAACCTTGGGTCCAGTGCTGTAGTTATTTTTAGAAATCTCACATTGATACCTTTTTGGACTCAGAAGCAATACAACATATTCAGCAAGGGTAG
The DNA here is from genome assembly GCF_003597395.2 of Chelonoidis abingdonii. Taxonomy (NCBI): domain Eukaryota; kingdom Metazoa; phylum Chordata; order Testudines; family Testudinidae; genus Chelonoidis; species Chelonoidis abingdonii. Next base: position 73,730,359 of record NC_133775.1, on the reverse strand, counting down.
CCTCTCTCTGCCATAAGTGAAGGTACAAATCCCTTGACGATGTAATTGAATGACTCTCACCTATGATGAGAACATTTTCTGGCAAATGCTAGAAATAACATGAAATAGCCATAGCACCATAAACATAGAGCAAACAGCTAGAGCCCTTCCCTAATGATCACCAGTGGTGCAGGCGAATTTAAGAGAGTTTCAAGGCATGAATCAAATCCCTCAGTAATAGAGCCCCATAGTCATTATTTGGACTAGAAACTCTTGGGAGGAGTGGCACAAATAACACCGGGCTAAACGACAGCACCATAGACTGTGCGGTTCACCAAAGGAGCCCAGGAAAAAAAGCAGAAAGTGGAGTGCAGCACAATTCCCTAATATGTTCTCTGGTGCAGCCTCCTGATCTACATCCCCAGGGCTCCCCTGACCAACACAGTCAGGGCCCACCATGTCCAGGGGCCTGTCCCCTGGCAACCCGTTTTGTGTTTCAAGGGAACACAGAGCAAAGGGTAGTTTAAAGGGCCTCTCCTGCCCATCCAGGTAGTTTATCCACAGTAAAAATCCTCCATCTAGCTCACGGGTCAGATCTTTAGCATGATTATTGCTAGAGAGAATGTGTCTGACTAGTTGCTGCTTAGTGGCTCTTTACTGAACAGGAGATGTGGGGATGTTTGGCACCAGGTACAGGATGTCTCTTGAAATATCCTTTTTCTGAACTGATGCACCCCAGGACACACCCAACGCCCCCAGCTGGTCAGGAGTCCCCCTCACTGTTACCCAACCCCAACACTAACACACCTGGGACCCCCAACTCCCAGGAGACTCATCACTGACAGGTAGGACCCCAAAACATCCTGGGGACCCCCTCACTGATATCTGGGGTCCCCCAATTTCTGGAGACCCCCAGAGAACCCCCCTCACTGAAACATGCAAGCCCCCCAGGCCCCTGGGACCCCCTCGGGTCCCCCCTCACTGACATGCCAGGAACCCCCAGCCCCCCGGTTACCCCCTCACTGACTCCTTCCCTCCCGCCGACCCCAGCACCCGCGCCTCAATCTCCACGGAGCCCGGGACCCTAGGCCTGCTGCGGAGGCTCAAACCGCGGCCTCCCGTAGACGCAGCGCCGTGACGGCTCGGGCCCGGCTCCCGGAAGCGCGCGGTCCCCGGCCGCCATCTTCCCCGCTAGAGCCGGCGGCGGCTCCCACTCGCCGCCTCGGCCGCGATCGGGATGTGGAGCCGGAGGAGCTGCCGGTACCGGCCCGATGCCAGCGGCCTGGAGGAGCTGCGGGCCCGCCGACGGGAGCAGGAGTCAGGTCCAGGCCCGACAGAACCGCCGGGCCCAGGCCTGGGGAACCGGGCTGGGCCCTGCAGGAGCCAATCGGGCGGGGCGGGGTGGGGGCGGTTGTGGAGGTCCGGGCAGCTGGTTCGGTTCGGGGCAGTTGGCTCTGGATCCTTGTGTCTGGGGGGTCTTGGCAGGGGGATCTGGGCTGAGAGAAGTTGCTCCACTTCTGGGAAGGGGGTTCAGACCCCTGAGGACTCACCTCACTGCCAGGGACTGAGACACAGAGATGCTCTTAGGTCTCAAGAACGAGGAGTATTTGTGGCACCTTAGAGACTAACACATTTATTTGAGCAAGTCTCTAAGGTGCCACAAGCACTCCTTGTTCTTTTTGCTGATATCGACTAACACTGCTACTACTCTGAAACCTGTCACTCTTGGGTCTACTGCTCTGATCCACAAGCTTAGGTCTGGCACAAGGGTCTTGGTCCCTGCAAAGGGGCCAAATTTGCTGTGATCGGAGCCATGCTTCTGGGAGGTGGGGATGGGATGCGCCTTTGGGTAAGAGGTGTCCATTTAGGGTAAGACCTAGTCTATTTGTTTCAATAATTGGGTCTGGGGAGGGGTCTTGTCCTTTTACTCCTCTCCCTCATTTCCCCTCAGCCCCTTAGGAATCAGAGGTGGATTGTTACTGGATTCTCATTCTAGACCATCTTGATATTGCAGCTGGTGGAGTCGTTGACTCTCATTGGCTTGTTCTGGGAATAGTGCAACAAAGCCTGCTTTCATGCTAGGTTTTGATTTGTCCATAGAATGGAAGCTGTCATGGCTCCACTTTTCTACATTATCACACTACTCCCTCTGTCCCTGTCTTTGGTGGGGACAGCAGCTCCTTCTCTTCACAGTCTCAAAAGATTCAGTTCTTAGCCCTCTCCTGCTTCCTTGTCTACCTTCTCTAGCTCAACTTTGACACTGATGATACTCAGCTCATAGACCTCATAGACCTTTGTTGAATTCTCTCATGTCTTGACCAGGTAAACTGGTGGCTTCATCTCAGCATCTTTCACCTGGATGTCTCAGAGTCAGAAGATGCCTCTGCTGCATCTTCAAACATACCTCCATCTCCTCTGTTTTCCTTTTTGGTTCAGATCTTCCCCAAACTATTTTTTCCACTTACGCCTAGTGGCCTTTTACTACCCCTATAACACTCTCCATGTATTTCACTGCCTCAGCTCCACCTCTGCTTCAACTCGTCATCCAGGTCATCGTCACCTCTTGCTTTTACTTGCAGCTTTCAAATCTATGGCCAGCATAAGACCTACCTCTCCAAACTCCATTATGCGCAGATTATTTATTAATAATAAATCTGTGTAAAATCACCTATGCCATTGTCTAGATGTTTTTCCCATAAATTCCCATAATTTATGGGAAGAAACATCTAGACACTGGCATAGGTGATTTTACAGTCACAGAAGGAGACAAACAGCAGCTTCTCCTCACCCCAAAAAAGAGCAGTGTTTTGGGTGGGGTGAAAACTTGTCTTGAGCTGGAAAGCCGTGTTGTTGTCTGTAATCAAAGGTTGGTTTGTTTGCAGCTCTGAGGAAGGCCCGCAGGCAGCAGCAGTTGGTCAGTAAGAGACTTCTGCGAGAAGACAGCCTGGTGAATGGAGATGGGCAGGCTGGAGTGGAGATAGCATCAGAACCTCTCTCAGAGCAGGAGGTGAAGGGTTTATACCATTTGTCCCTGGTTCTAGGTATTCTCTGCAATGTCTTTCACTGGCCTTAGCCTTTGTTAATAATAATGATGATGATGATACGAAGTTTATATAGCTGGTTGGATTCCAAAGTGTTTTACAAACTGCTAGATAAGCTTTAGTTGTAGGACCTAGGTGCCAGGGTTAGTATCAATACCCTTTGGAAAAGTGCCATTGCATCTTGAATGACCACAAGTGATCATGCCTTTAGGCTTGTGATTTTTACCCTGGAGCTATGTGTGACATCCACTCAGCTGTTTGTTTTCCACCAGATTTTGCAGCTGCTGAGGGATGTCCAGAGGGGAACAGAGGAGAGGAAGAAATTGTTGAGTCGCCTTCGACAGGGACTGCAGCACAAAGAGTGCCAGCAGAAATTTGTCAGGTTAGCCAGTCTGTGTTTCCATGCTATGCCCAGCCCCAGGCATGGCTAGTCTGTGCTCATAAAAGCTCCAGCTAGCAGTGGGCCTCTCTGGTAGTGGCCATTGCAAGGACATGGCTGTGGATCCACTTAGGGTTTGTCTCCGCTTACATTTTATAGCGCTCTAACTTGTTGGCTCAGGGGGGTGAAAAATCACCCCCCTGAGCCCAGGAAGTCTGAGCGCTTTAAAGCGCTAGTGTAGACAGGCTCTGAACGCTGGGAGCTAATCCCCTCATGGAGGTGGATTGCCAGGAGTGCTAGGAGAGTGCGTGACCACACTCGCACTTCAAAATGCTGCCCAGGGAGTGTTCCCACAGCACTACTTTGAAGTTTCCAGTGTAGACATACTTTAGATGGAGATGGGCCCGTGTATCCTCTGTAGCAGGGATAGGTGTGGCTATTTCTGTGATGTGGGAAATTTTGCTGTGGTTGGGAGTGTGGCTCACGTATCTGCATTAGAAAATATCTCCATCCCTTTCTTTTCTTTGACCAGTTCCTTTTCCCACTGAGAGAAAAGCTCATGTTCTGTGGGACAGCACCCTAGATAGCCTGGCCTGTATGCCTTTGTGCTCTGCTGGGTTGCAGATGAGACTGAGCTGGGAGACTCCCATTGGAACAGAGGGGGTTTTGCGGGAAAGCTGGACGTAGCCACTCTAGACTGACAAAAGGAGGCTGAGAGCTTGCAGGACTTGACTCTACCTGATTTTGATCAGGGAAATATATTGCAAAGGATTCCTACAAGGCTCTTCACTGTGCTCGAGAGAGCTGTGTGCTGTACTCTCCTGTTTGTGTGGTTTGCTTGAGACTTCATTCTGCTCATGTTCTTATAGGCAGAGCTGTCTGGCTTTGCAGTTTCCTTCTGGCTGGTCAGGGACAGCTTTGTTAGGCTCTCTGCCATGCCACATAGTGGTGGCAAAGTGACTTCAGAAGGCAGCAAATTTGGCTGCTCAAAGACAGGAAAGGGGGGGTGGGGAGGAAAAAGAGAAAATATTGTAAAAGAAATGGGACAAAGTCAATATCCAAACACTGGGCCAAATCCAGCCCTGTGTAACTGCAGTGAAGTCAGAGCTGTGAGAGCAGGAATTAACCTGGCCCTTTCAAGTCAAGTAGTCTGAGGAATGGTAGGCCAGCCCATGAACTGGGCAGGTTTTTAGTGCCTGGTCCCTGAGAGACAACTTGCCCTCCCGACCCCTGGAACATCAGGGTGGGAGGAGTGTGTGTGTTTCTTTCTGCTGTCTCCCCCTCCCCCTTCCCCAAAACACAATGTCCTGTTTTGCTTTTACAGGTTGGAGGGCAGCATGCGGGTCCTAATCGGGCTCTTCACCAGCAGCTTGGCCAACGTACAGATGGAGGCAGCTCGCTGTCTGCACGAACTCTCACACTCCAGTGACCCTTCTGTGGCTGAGGCGTGTTTGCCAGCAACCTCTTATCTCCTGACTTATCTCTCAGGACACAGTGTAGAATTCACAGTAAGATGCCAGCCTGTGTTTCTCCATTGTTCTTGTATCTGCTGGGCTTTCATTAGTGGTTGGACTTCTGAGATTGAGTGGACAAAATGTAGCCCATTGGCCAGATGCTGCCCACAAAGGTCTCCAATAGAGCCCTGCAGTTGCCCACCTCTTCAGGACAGAGCTCCATCTTGTGGAGACTACAGGTGCCCTTCAACACTGCAGTCAATGGCCTGGCTTCCTGGTTGAAGGTAGAACAGTGGCCCTGTAGGCTCTGTGGGATGCATCTCTACAATGGATAAAAGAGAACTGCTTGACACAATGTATTTAGGCTTTCAAAAGGTTTTTGACAAAGCCCTTCATAAGAGGCTACTAAAGAAGCTAAATAATCAGGGGTAAAAGGCAAAGTATTGTCTTGGATCAAAAATGGGCTAAATTACAGGAAATGAAGAGTAGGAATAAATGGTCAGTTTTCATTGATGGCAAAGGTTGACAGCCAAGTGCCTCATGGTTCCATGTTAGGTCTGATGTGGTTTAATATATTTATTAATGCACTGGAAAGGGAGGTGAACAGTGATGTTGCAAAATTTGCAGGTGACACAAAAGCTATTGAGGTTAGTAAAGTCCCGATAAGAGTGTGCGGGACTTAACCAAGCTAGGTGATTGGCAACACAAGGCAGGTGAAGAGCAGTGTGGATAAAGGCAAAGTAATGCACATTGGAGAGGGAAATGTATACTCCTCACACATCTCACAGGGGTCTAAATTAACTATCAGCTCAGCAAAAGGACAGACAGTGCAATGAAGACAGCTAGTGAATGTGTAGCTGCAGTGAAAAAAGCAAGCAGGATGTTACAATGTAGAAGGAGTGGGATAGAGAATAATCCAGAAAATAATCAAATGTTGTTATAGAAATGGATGGTACAGCCTGAGCTGGAGACTGTATGCAGAACTGGCCCCCCATTTCGGAAAGTATGTAGCAGAATAAGGGGGGCTCAGAGAAGGGCGATGAGAATGCTTATGTGCTGGAAAAACTCTCCTGTGAAGAGAGATTGCAATGACTAGGATTGTTACTTTAGAGAGGAGACAAATAAGAGGGAACAAGATAAAAATCTATAAAAGAATGAATGGTTTAAAGAAGAGAGATTGGGGACTTCTGTTCTCCCTGTCTCATAACACAAGAACAAGGGGACACTTAATGAAACTGAATTAAAGGTGGTAAATTCCAAACTGAGAAAGGAAATACGTCTTCACTCAGTGTGTGATCAGACTGCAACTCACTGCCACAGGATTTCAATGTGGCCAGGAAACCAATAAGATTCAAAGACGGTTTGGATAGTCATATGGCTAACAAGAATATCCGAAGTTAATGCAAACAAAGTCTTCGAAGGGATAAAAAACCCACTAGCTCTTCAGGGTTTAAGTCAGTCTCTAGCTATTGTGGATTGAAGTGAGACCTTTATATGGGACAGATTATTCCCAATCTACTTCCCTATTTGCCCCTTCCTCTGCATCATCAAGTCTGAAGCATCTGGCACTGGGTACTCTCAGTGATAGGAAGCTGGATTAAATGGACCTTGAGTCTGATCCATTTGGCAGTCCGTGTTCCTATATTGCAAAGGATGGTAGCTACACCTTGCTCCAGCAAGGATGTCCTTTGGGTTCTTGTTGTTGCTGGTATGACCCTCAGATGGACTACATTTGTGTGCCTGTGTCTAGCTAGCCAGGAGCCTCCTGCACAAGCAGGGAAAGCTGTGCTAGGTAAAGTGACTCGGTTAGCATTAGATCCTCTGGCTCTGCTAGTCCTGGAAATCACATCTCTCTTTCTGTTAGTGCAGCATCCATGCATCTCAAGGTGCTATTTGTTGCTCTCTAGTGGCAGTATCTCCCTAATGCCCGTAGTGGACACTCTCATCTGGTTGGATTGGCCGGGCACTTGTGGCACATAGGGAGCGTAACTGTGGTCCCCTATGTCTGTGTTTTAGGAACTGTGTTTGTACACGCTGGGGAACTTGGCAGTGGAGAGTGACGCAGTGAGGAAGCAGCTTTTACCTCAAGGCATTATTCCAGCCCTGACATCCTGTATCCAGGTGAGTGACCCAGCTGGCCTATCTCCGGCTCTTCCTACGAGCCTTGCCAAGCAGGAGGGGGTATTTCCTTGCATTCTTGAACTAGTGGCTTAGTGTAGTCACTAAGAGCTTGTATGAATGGCACAGCATCTCTTCCTGTCACAGGGCAGGCCATGTGCAGAGGGCTCTCTGCAGAGAGCTGAGCCTAGTTGCAGGTGCAGCTGGGCATACGCTGTGTGCACTGCTGTATACAGTTTTAATTTTTTGGGGTAACATTCTGATGGTGGCTGACATGGTTTTTGTGCTCTTCCCTGGCTAGATCGCTCTGTCTCTTAATCACAAGCAAGTCTGCCTTGTGAGCTTTCTGGGGGTCCTGGAGACTCAGAGAAATGGCTTGGCCATCACATGTACATATTTCCAACTAGCTCCCTCTGCATGGAGCTGCGGTGAGACCAAGTTCAGCCTCTCTGCTTTACGTTGAGTTATTTTGTAGGCACCGTCCTTCCCCCTTTCACCGCTGACTCCTGCTGAGTTTGTTTTTAAAAATCCAACGAGGACTCCTTGTTGTTTTTGTGGATAGACTAACAAGGCTACCCCCTGATACTTGGGTTTGTTCTAGTGGCTCAGCCTTGTGCTCTTTGATTTCAGTCCCCTCACATGGCAGTGCTGGAAGGCCTGGGCTACGTCCTGTCGCAGCTCCTGCAGGCCAGGGAAGCTCCCACCAAGATCATACCGTAAGCATTACCCTCTCACCTTCTTTCTGGACAGGGCACGTAGCTGAGCACAGCTTTTGCATGCCAGGGTCAGTTAGCATACTCCTGGCACATGTTATCTCTGTGACATTAATATGTTGGAGCAGAATCCTGGCAAGGACACTGAGGTTTTGTACAGATTAGGGCACTTTTCCCTGACCCCTCAGCTAATCAGCTTTCAGTAACCATAAGAGGCTGCATGAAACTGAGGGGGCCAACAGAGAAATACTCTGGACACTTATTGATCTCAGTGCTGCTGAAAGGAGTTGGCTTGACAGCCCTGGAGACTGAGGCCATCTACCCCCATGTATTCTAGCATGGGCAGCATCAGTGCAAGCCACCTCCACAACAACCTACTGAGGTTACTCTGCCTTGCCTGGGAAGGACTATGTCTAGGAATGAGGCAAGTTGAGGCTCCGAGGCCTCTCTGCAGAGCCTGCTAATGAGGTGGTCGATGAGTGCCAGCTGTGAGGTTGTCAATGCTAGATGCTTGACCCCCCAGAGAAACTGGACCGACTCCTTTCATGTTATTAGAGTTCTGGCCTCGTTGACAAACAGGAATATGCTGGTACATATTTACCAACAGATCTCACATCTCCCCTTACCTGATGGAACCTGCCCAGTTCTTTGAGCATTGCCTTGGTGGGCATGTTTTCTGGGTCTGTCCTCCCATTTGGGGCTTTGGAAGTGCACTGAGGGTGTTAAACCCGAACAGCTCTGGGGAAAGCGGTACAGTTACCCTCACCAGACAGCCCGGGCTTTTGCCCCACATATGGCAGTGTTGCTTGTACTCTTTTTTAATCCCACCTTAAAATCCATGTTTCTCTTTCTCCTTTCTGGCCCCAGCTTGGTTCTGGACTCAGTTCTCCCCCAGCACATGCTTCGATTGGTTAGCTCCAACCTGGAGCTGGGAATGGGAGTCGCTGTGGAGTTTGCTTGGTGTCTTCATTACATTGTGTGTAGGTAAATGCATTTAGTACTTACTGTCTAGCTCCCCAAAGCCGCCTGGGGCTTTCCAGACCCATGGAAGAAGGCAGGATCCCGACCCCTGGTGTTTGGGAACAGAAAGAGCTGCTCCATAGTATCCTTAGCCAGTTGCTTTAGCTCAGAGGCTACCTCACTCTGTGTAACCCCCTCTCAATCCCTTGGGGAGACCTTGGAAGGAGAGCTACGTGTTATTGGGGGTTGTTCCTTGTGTGTGCATGGCTCTATCCACAGTGGTTGGGACCCATCAGTTCTCAACCCCGTTACTGGCCTCAGTTTGCGGGATTGCTGAGGACTGGCTGACAGTGACCCTGGGGGGGGGTTCACCCAGTGTGGGGTGTGGGTCACCTGCCAGCATTCTCTGAGTATATCTCACTTAATCATTTCCCTGCCATTGTGGGGACCTTGGGCACTGGTGCACCTTAGTCCCTCCTGTTCTCTGCCAGTGGCACATAATATTCAAGTCTCCTGGGGGCTAATTTTGGCTGCTGGGTTTAGTGTGCGGGTGCTAGGAGTGGCCTGTGGTACTCAGGAGTCAGACTAGACAGTCTGGTGTTCCCTGCTGGCCTTGTACTCTATGGCACACCCAGTCTCGTGTTTTTGACATTGAACTACAGACTGTTTCTATTCCTGTGATTCTGCAGCTCTATGAGCTTCCTGGCCTCCACCTGTCTGCCCTCATGGCCCAGGCCCACCAGGTGCATGTAATCTTGAAGCTGTTGCTTTTGTAATCTGTTGCCTGGGATTAGCTTGAGTTGAGGCTCTTGCCCTGTCCTCCTCCTCACCTTCCTGGCTGCAATCGGCGATCTTGGGTTGCACTGTCACATGATAGCTTGCCACACTTGGCGAATTCCGTCTTGCAAAGGGAAGCACGGTGTGAGGCCTGGATACCCCCAGACAGCTATAACCCTCTGTTTCCACATGCTTTTCCCTTTCTGAAATGTTCCCTTTTTAGGCTGAAATGTTCCAGAGTTAGCTGCTGCCCTCAGGAGACCTGCTCTGTAGAAGCAGAGCAAAACCCCTTTTGTCAATGTCACCTTGAGAGAGTGTGAAACAATGCTACCCTCAGTCTTCTGGCTGAGGCTCCAGTCAAAGCAACTGGTGCATGGACATGAGCAGGGTGAGTGGTGCTGGCTGGTTTTGGGGTTGCTCCTTGAATTCACTGTTCCTGTAACGTTCCTTTCCCGTCACAGCCATGTCAACAACGCGCTGTTAATCTCCCAGGGGATCGTGTCAACCCTGGTGCTGCTCTTGCTGGAACTGGCTTCCATGATATCAAAAGCAGCTACCGAGGGCCTGGAGTTGGTAAGTAGAGGCTGTAGAGGGCCTTGGCTGCTCAGCAGTGCCATGCTCCAGACCCCTGCTGTCTGAAGCATTACTGTGCATGAAGGGGAATGCCCCATGTTGCTGTTCTTACCGTTTCAGCTTATCTGTCCCGTGCTGCGGTGTCTCAGCAACCTGCTTGCGGAGGATGAGACAGAGGTCTGCAAAGTGCAGATCCAGGATGAGCGCCTCTTGGTGGCTTTGTTTCTCTTCATGCAGTACTTCCTCCAGCAGCACCCATTCCTAGTGCAGGAGTGTCTCTGGCTTCTCAACAACCTCACAGGTGACTTTCCTATGCACCCTGGCTAGGCATAGCACCTAATGGGAATTCTCCTAGAACGTGCTACAGGACTGAGTGACTAACATAGCTGATGGGTGGGGTTTCTGGGACTCGCCTCAAATCAAAGTCAGGGAGACTCACATTTTTTGTAGATTGCCTCAGAGAAGGGACAGAGCGCCAAAGAGACGTTGAAACAGAACCTATGGTGCTGCTACAGCTCATCATCAGGCTTGGACTAGAGTCATGCAGGAAGGGCACACCAGAGTCTTAATTTGGGAGACATAAGATAACATCCATAGGCAGAACAGAAAACACAGATGTTACCTTAATACCCACTTCATCATCCCAGTGCTCCCCAGTTCTTGAGTTCCTCTCCTTTGCCACTCACAAGTTCATCCATCTCTGCCATGTTCTGGGTGGTGTACTTGATATGAGACTGGATGGCGCTCCCTTCCAGCCTAGATGAACCTGATAATAACATGGCTTTTGTAAAGGAAAATCATGCCTCACCACTCTATTAGAATTCTTTGAGGAAGTCAACAAGCATGTGAACAAGGGTGATCCGGGTGACAGTGTCTACTTGGACTTTCTGAAAGCGTTTGAGAAGGTCCCACACCATAGGCTCTTAGGCGAAGTAAGCAGTCATGAGATAAAAGGGAAGATCCTCTCATGGATCACTAACTGTTAAAAGATAGGAAACAAAGGGTAGGAATAAATGGTCAGTTTTCACGGTGGAGAGAGGTGAACTGCAGGCTCCATTAAGGATTTATACTGGGACCAGTGCTGTTCAACATATTCATAAATGATCTAGAAATGGGGGTAAACAGTGAGGTGGCAAAGTTTGAAAATGATACAAAATTACTCAGAATAGCTAAGTCCAAAGCTGACTGCGAGAAGTTACAAAGGGATCTCATAAAATGGAAAAAACGGCAGATGAAATTCAGTATCGATACATTCAAAGTAATGCACACTGGAAAAAATAATCCCAACTACACATACAAAATGAGGGGTCTAAATTAACTGTTACCATTCAAGAAAGAGATCTTGGAATCATCATGGATAGTTCTCTGAAAACATCAGCTAAGTGTGCAGCAGCAGTCAAAAACTCTAACAATAGGGCACCATTAGGAAAGGGATAGATAAGACAGAAAATATCATGCCATTATATAAATCAGTGGTACACACACCCCTTGAATATTGTGTGCAGTTCTGGTTGCGCCAGAATTGGAAACTGTACAGAGAATGGCAACAGAAATGATTAGGGGTATAGAACAGCTTCCACAGGAGGAGCTTAGAAAAGAGATGAGTAAGGGGAATACGATAGAAGTCTATAAAATCATGATTGGTGTGGAGAAAGTTAATAAGGCAATGTTATTTACGCCTTCATAACACACAAGAATTGGGGATCACCCAATGAAATGAATAGGCAGCAGGTTTTAAACAAACGTAAGGAAGCACTTCTTCACACAACACATACTCAGTCTGTGAAATTGATTGCCAGGGGATGATGTGAAGGCCAAAAGTATAAGGGGGTTCAAAAAGGAATTAGATAGATTCATGAAGGACAGGTCCATCAATGGCTGTTAGCCAGGATTGTCAGGGATGCAACCCCATGCTCTGGGTGTCCCTAAACCTGATTGCCAGAAGCTGGGACCGGATGAATGACTAATAATTGCCTGTTCTGTTTGTTCGTTCTGAAACACCTGGCATTAACCACTGTTGGAAGACAGGATACTGGGCTAGGTGGACCATTAGTCTGACCCCAGATGGCCATTCTTATGTAGAGTCTCTCCCTATATATAGCAGGAAACCCTCCACTTCTCTACCTCCGTCAGTGCATGCTCCTACGCCAGGGTTTCTCAAACAGGGATCACCGCTTGTGCAGGGAAAGCCCCTGGCAGGCCGGGCTGCTGTGTTTACCTGCCCCATCTGCAGGTCTGACTGATGGCTGCTCCGGGCCAATGGAAGCTGCTGGAAGCAGAGACACCTCATCTAGAAGGCCCTTTCTCAGTAATGTTTGGGTTTCCTTAATATCTTTGTCTCCTGATCTTCCTAGCTGATGAGCCCATCTTCTGCTCTGCTGTGCTCACACTGGACCTGCTCCCAGCCCTCCTGCAGCTCTTGTCCTGTTCCCGGATGGTGACCCTGCTGGTAGGGAATCTCACTACATGGGATATTATGTTCTCTAGAGTAGGCAGTTTTCTGGGCCTCTAGTGACAGATAGGAGCCACTGGAAGGGATTGTGCTCTTGTGGTTGGGCCCTGTACATGGGAGGTCCATGTGCATATCGGAGGTTTTATCAGCCCACAATGAGGGTGAGGTAAGTACCCAACACCGAGGGTGAGGTAAGTACCCAACACCTCACCTGGTTAATTTATCTCTGTCCTATTTGGTTCTTCTTAAAGACAGTCTCCTCCCTCATTCCTTATTAGACTCTGTGTTCATGCCTGCATATGGAGGCTCTGACTGCATCCTGCCCTGGGAGGGTTTGGAGCCCACTGAAATGCTTTTCCCCATCCCAATGTGTGTGTCATCGTGGGAGGAGTTGGCAGAATATGAGGGGAGCCGCCTGCCCAGGTTCTAGTCTCCTAATATGCCAGTGGATAATAAGCCATTGCAGCAGAGAGGCAAGTGCCTTCTCGCTCTGAGGGGAAGGGTCCAGCTGAGAGCGGCTGCTGAACTTCCTCTGGTAAGAAAGCTAGTGTAGACCAACTGAAAGATGCTTCAAAATCCAAGCAGTGAAAGAGGAAGACACCCTAATGCAGTGCAGTCAGGATCTAGCACTGCCAGCACTCGGGCTTGGAGGCAGCCAGTTCAAGACAAGTACATGTGAAGGGATTTTTAAGGAAGACTCTCAAAGCTTCCTGAATGCCAACAGGAGCTGCTGCATACTCTGCCTTTCCAGCAGGCTCAGTGAGGGAAAGGCCTGGACCAGCATGTGCTTAAACAGAGAAAACCTGAACTAGTAGCTAGCTATTGCCCTGCTCTAGCGTGTTCTGCTGGCAGGAGACGGCCATAGCTCCCCACCAAGCCTGCAGGGAGCTAACCCTAAGGCCTTTGTGCAACCCAGCCTGGCAAGCAGCTCCAGCACAGAGTGACTCTGGCACAGGGATGCCTGCCAGTGTACCAAGCCTTATGCTAAGCACAAGTTGCAGACTCTGCATGGCCTCAGCAGGGTTGTCACCTGCTCAGAAAGCTCATCTCGCCTTGCCCTAAAGCCATGCAGAGTGGAGATCTAGCATGCTAATCTCCGCCTTCAAAAGGATTATCTCCTCTGAGGGGTGATGGCATTTCCTTCTTCTCTCCATGTCCTCCCAGGAGGTGGAGTTACTGAGACTGCACCATCCTGCAGCAGGGAAACCCACAGGACTGTGACAGATAGTTGGTGCTAGTCAATAAAAAAAATTTGTGATCAACCTCAGTAACATCAGTTCCCCAGGTGTCAGTTACTGAGCCATGCAGCTTGGGATACTCATTTCAGCTCCCTCTCTAGGCTCTGACTGTGCTGTGTAACATCGCTGAGAAGGGCCCTGCCTACTGCCACCAGCTGCATCAGAAGGCTGTGCTGCCCTCGCTGCTCAGCACCCTTGCTCTTTCCGATGCCCAGGTGGTGGGCCAGAGTCTAGAGCTGCTACATCTCCTCTTCCTGCAGCTGCCAGAGGTAGGGCTCAGTTCAGGCCTCCGGTTTCCCTGCATTGTGCAGTGGCCAGGGAACTACTGTGGTAAACTAACAGCTACCACCTAACCTGAGCGGGGAAATTAAGAGGCTATGCTGTGGAAAGATGCCAGGGGGAACTCTGCTCCCTCAAGGCCTCTCTGTATCCAAAGAGCACAGTCCATGGGAACTTTGCTGTGCCTCAACCCAGCACTGCAGGGACTGATCACCTCAGGCCCCAGGGTTCTAAAATGGTTTCAGCTTATCCCCATTAAGTCAACTATTAGTCTGAGCATTTCACCTAGGTCATAGGGGAGGAGGTGCATTAGAAATTAATCCTTCAGCCCCTTTCCCAAGGATCAGGCATGATGGGTTCTATGATAGAGACCATGGAGAACTAGATCCACTGGGCTGCTCAGCCACCTTCATTAGCCTGAGCCTACCTCTAATCTGCTGTCTGTCCTGGAACAGGCTGTTGACGACTTTCTCAGGCAAGCAGGACTGCAGGCCCTAGAACAGCACCAGGACAACCCCCAGCTCCAGGAGCGAGTGAGGGCACTCAGCGAGACATACCTCCAGCCAGCTGCAGCCTCTCTGATCTCCTGTGCTGATGCCTCAGCTGCTGTACTGACCTCCTCCTAGACCATGCTGCATCCACTCCTGCTTCCCTTCCCATTTGCACTAATTCTATCCCATGGACTTTGTACATTGAGAAGTTATTTTGGAATTTAATAAACTGTTTTACATTGTGCCCTCTGCTGTCATAGCGTGAAGCCAAGCCCTAATAGGACAGTGCCAGCTGATTTTACTGCCCTCCAGCTGTCTGGAAAGTCTACGGGATGGTTCCCTAAAGAATGGCAGCCATAACAAGCCCACAGACTGCCAGAGGTTAGCTCACCCTTCTCCATAAAGGTACTGTCCCTCCAGCACAGCAAGCTGCTCACATGGCTGCTCAGGTAAGGAACAGAGATAGGTCTCAACTGAGTAGAAGGGAAGGGGATAAATCCTGGACAAGAGGTGAGTGTACCTCAGTAGATTTTCTCCCTCTTCAGTGCCCCCACCCTTTGTGGGAGGATGAGGTGCTACCTCCCAGCTTAGCATCTCTTTTAGAACAGACTCTCAGAGCACTTTGTCAGACATGCTTTTATATGCGATTAATAAGTTACAATTACAGATATACAGCTTCTCCAGTAAACCCATTCAGGCAAGGGCTTCAGCATATGCAGCTTCAGTTCTTTGTCTTCATGTTTTGCTGTGAACAACGTTCTCCAGGGCCTTGGCCACTTGATCCACATTGAGATCATTCAGTGGCACGCAACTCTCTCTGCCAAACTCTAGGGTAGGAAGGAGAGAGAGAATTAGATGAAGAGGCCACCTTGTCCCCTTCCCCCAGGAGAGGCAGTGCTGGATTTGTTCCCTAGTGCCTTGGCCAGTCTCATAAGTGTAGGTTCTTCTTCGAGTGCTTGCTCATATCGATTCCAATTAGGCGTGCGCGCGCTGCGTGCACGTTTGTCGGAAGATTTTTACCCTAGCAACACTCAGTGGGTCGGCTGAGTCACCCCCTGGAGTGGCGCCGTTATGGCTATGGATATATACCCCTGCCGACCCAATGGCCCCTCAGTTCCTTCTTACCGCTGTGACGGTCGTTGGAACTGTGGAGCACGGCTTTGCTGATCTCCACTTCCCTAGCTTACTCGTCATTCTTTACTGTTAATTGTGTTTATAGTTCGAGCTTTTACAGTTGTAGTTAGTGTATATAGTTGAGGGGGGATCGGGGATTAGCCCCTTTCCTCCACCCCGGTGCCGGGCTCATGCCCAGGTCACCAGGATTCAAACCGTGCTCGGCGTGCCAAAAGCCGATGCCAATATGGGATCCCCACAACTCCTGCCTCAAGTGCCTAGGGGAATCCCACCGTCCTGAAAAGTGCTGCATCTGTAAGTCATTTAAACCGAGGACGAAGAAGGAGCAGGGCTTTCGACTGAAACAGCTCCTCATGGAGGCGGCACTTAGCCTTGCAACATCGGTACTGAGTGCTCAACAGCCTGCATCTTTGAGGAGCGCTCCTTCGGCTCCGGACCGCTCCGGTACTGCGAAGGAGCCACGGCACCGACCCTCACCGGCACTGACATCTGCTCGGCACCGCTCCCTGTCCCCGCGGCCCAGGAAGCAACACAGCGCTCCGGCTGCTTCGGCACCACCCGCACCACAGAAAGAGGGCCCGTCAACGATGGATTGCCCGGCACCGTCATGTGTCGCGGCATCAGTGATTGCGGCACCACCGATTCCAGTCCCGCAAGGGCCGTTGAGTCCAGTGCCCGAAAGCTCCCCGGCTCACACTGTAGTTGAGCTTGCTCTCCCATCCACGCTGGAGACCTCCACGGCACGGGAGTTGATCGCGATGACGGAGACCGTGCTGCCTCAACCCCCGGCACCGCCAGTGTGGGTCATCCAATCTATTGGCAAGCCTGCCTTGCTGAGGCCGCCCTCTGTGGGAGTCGCCAAGAGGCATTGTTCAAGATCTCGGTCCCGCCGCCGATCCTGGTCCCAACGCCGATCCCGGTCCCGGCACTGCTCTCCATCGTGGTACCGGTTGCACTCGCAGCACCGCTCGGCCTCCCGTTCACCTGCCAGATACTCATGGTACCGATCTGACTCCCGGCACCGTTCATGGCACCGCGCATTTCGCAGCTGCTCCAGGCAAAGGGACTCAAGATCCCGGTCGATCTCCCAGCACCGCTTCGGTCGTAGGTCCCGATCTCCCTCGCGGTACCGTTACAGCTTCTGGTACTGCTCCCCGGTGCCGTTCTGGGAAAGACCAACCTGAGACATGGCTCCCTCCCAGGGTCTATCAGCACCGCCTTGGCCATCGAGACACACCTCGGTGTCATCACAGGCTGGTAGCATTTCCTATCCACAGGATTATGACTCGGATGTCCCCAGCCATGTTTCCTGAGAGCCAGAGCCACGAGCAAGGACCTCATCAGTGGTCTTTCTGGACACTGTGGGCATACCACCAAGCCCAAGGTGTTCCCTCAGTTGCACCACAGTCTGCCCCATCAGAACACTGGGCACCAGAGGCAACCGTACGGATGGGGCTTTGGTACCACCTGCAGACACCCAGGTCCCACCTGAGTCTGACGCCGCTCCTCAAGAACAGGAGCCCTCACAGGACCCTCTTGTCCCTGGCCTCTTCTCTTCCTGCTCGTCAGACAAGTCTGTGGCAGGAACATCCTTCTCCGGGCCTCCCCCAATTGACCTAAGGGCACATAAAGACCTCTTGAGATGGGTGGCGCAGAATATGAATCTGCAGGTGGAGGAGGTCCCTGAAATAGAGGACCCTGTAGTAGGCATCCTATCTGCAGACGCACCTACTAGAGTGGCCCTGCCGTTTATCTGCACTATTCAAGCAAACGTGGACACCATTTGGCAATCCCCAGCCTCGATACCCCCCCACAGCCAGGGGATAGAGAGAAAATACATGGTACCCTCCAAGGGGTACGAGTATCTCTACATACATCCACCTCCTTGCTCCCTAGTAGTTCAATCGATAAACAAGAGGGAGCGTCATGGCCAGCAAGCTCCTGCTCCCAAGTCCAAGGAGGCTAGGCGCATGGACCTCCTAGGCCGCAAAATATATTCGGCTGGGGGCCTTCAGCTTAGGGTGGCAAACCAGCAAGCCCTCCTAAGTAGGTATAACTGTAACACGTGGACGTCCTTGGGGAAGTTTACGGAGCTTCTCCCAGAGTCCCACCAGGAATTTGCGGCCCAGCTTGAGGAGATAAGAAGGTTGTGACAACCTCCCTCCAAGGTTCTCTGGATGCAGCAGACTCTGCGGCCAGGACTCTGGCATCAGGAGTGACGATGGGGCGTATCTCCTGGCTCCAGGTATCAGGCCTTCCTCCTGAATTACAACAAACTATTCAAGTATCAGAGGGTAGCTGTGTTAGTCTGGATCTTGCAGTAGACAAACCCAGGAAAAAACCAACAGGACTCCACTGGCCATTCAATACAGCCCCCAAGCTAAAACCCCTCCACGCATCTCAGGATCTACCAACCCATCCTGGACAATTGTCCCACGCTTTCCAACGTCTGGGTGGCAGGCCAATCCTTGCCCACAGGGAACAACCTGCCAACCTGGAAACGTGATTCTCACCAGCAGCCGCCGCCGTACCATAGTAACTCTAGTCAGGAAACCAAATCCATGCAACAAACCGTCGATGACAACTCTGCCCACCATATCTACACCAGCACACCATTTTAAAACCAACAGGAAGCAACCAGTCAGGCCTTTAAACCATCACCGGTCAGTTCACGCTGCCATCCACCAATGTAATATACGCCATCTATGCCACAATGCCCTTGGCTATGCTAGACACTCGCCAAACTGGGACAGTCTCTACGGGAAAAGAGGATAAATGGGACACAAATCAGATATCAGGAATTGCAATAACAAAAAACCTGTAGAGGACACAACCTCACGCCCCATACAACTTCGCCTGAAGTGGCCATCTCGGCAGCAAAAAACTTCAGGGACCAGACTTCAAGAGAAAAACTGCTGAGGCTCATGTCATCTGCAAATGGACACCACAGCTCAGGACTAAACAAAGACTGTGAATGGCTTGCCAATTACAGAACCAGTTTCTCCTCCCTTGGTTTTCACACCTCTACTGCTAGAACAGGGCCTCATCCTCCCTGATTGAACTAACCTCGTTATCTCTAGCTTGCTTGCTAGCATATATATCCCTGCCCCTGGAAATTTCCACTACCTGCGTCTGACGAAGTGGGTATTCACCCACAAAAGCTCACGCTCCAAAACGTCTGTTAGTCTACAAGGTGCCACAGGATTCTCTGCTGCTTTTAACAAACTATTCAGGACTTGTCTGAGAAGAGCCCATGGCCTTCAAAGGGCAAGACTGATCGCAGATTACAAAGTCTGAAGGACAATCGTGTAATAATGCGCTCACTGGCGATGCACACACCAGTGACCCAACACAGGACCTTGCGGCCCCAGCCTCACCGTACCTACTCCCTGCCTAGGCCACGACAGGACTTCAGCAGAAGGCATGGCCGAGGGAATCGATGGAGGCAGTCTGGCCCCCCAAGGGGGCAAAATCAGGGCCCCCCAAACCACCAGCGAGGCCCAAACAGAACTTTTGATGGGACGCCCGAGGATGGCCCACCAGTTGTTTTCCTGGATCCTTCTCTTTCTCCTCCGTTTTACAACCGCCTCTCCCATTTCCTCCCTGCGTGCTCTCACCTAACTTCAGATGGTTGGGTCCTGCTCACGGTGGAGTTGGGATACCACCTTCAGTTTGTTTCAACCCCACCCTCCCTCCTCGTCCCTCTTCAGGGACCCCTCTCACGAGCAATTTCTCTTACAAGAGGTCCAGTTGCTCCTAACTATTGGAGCCATAGAGGAGGTACCAAAAGACCTGAAGGGCAAGGGGTTTTATTCCCGATACGTCCTAATTCCCAAGGCAAAGGGAGGTCTACGACCGATCCCAGACCTGCGAGGATTCAACAAATTCATGATAAAGTTGAAGTTCCACACGGTATCCCTGGGGCCATTATCCCGTCTTTGGATCCCAGAGACTGGTATGCCACCCTCGATATGAAGGACGCGTATTTCCACATCGCAATTTACCCACCACACAGATGATACCTCCGTTTTGTGGTCAACCATCAACATTTTCAGTTCACGGTCCTTCCATTTGGTCTTTCTATGGCTCTGCGAGTATTCACAAAATGCAAGGCCGTAGTCACCGCCTCCCTCCGGTGTCATCGGGTGCACGTTTACCCGTTATCTTGATGATTAGCTCATTCGAGGGATCTCCGAGTCACAAGTGAGACATCACCTGTACATCGTCAAAGACCTCTTCAGGAGCCTAGGCCTGATGATCAACATAGAGAAGTCTACTCTGATACCCACGCAGAGAATAGACTTCATTGGGGCGACTGGTGAAGTATTGGAATGGGTTACCTAGGGAGGTGGTAGAATCTCCATCTTTAGAGCTATTTAAGGTCCGGCTAGACCGCACCCTGGCTGGGATTATTTAGGGAAAGTGGTCCTGCCTTTAGCAGGGGGTTGGACTAGATGACCTCATGAGGTCCCTTCCAACCTTTTGATTCTATGATTCTATGATTCTGGACTCCACTTTGGCCAGAGCCTGCCTGCTGCAGCCTCATTTTCAGGCAATGGCTACAATTATTCAAGGTCTCCAAACCTTCCTGACAACATCGGCTAGCACTTGTCTCAGCCTACTCGGTCGCATGGCCACCTGCACCTTCGTGACCAAACATGCCAGGCTATGCCTCCATCCATTTCAAACATGGCTTGCTTCAATATACCGGCCGGGCCGGGACAGCCTGGACTCGATACTCACTGTTCCCCCGAATGTTTTAGGCTCTCTAACCTGGTGGCTGACTCCCACCCTAGTTTGTGCAAGGATACCATTCCACCCACCGCAACCTTCGATGGCCCTAACCACGGACGCGTCATCTCTGGGTTGGGGTGCCCACCTCGAGGGCCTCCGCACTCAAGGCCTCTGGTCAGCTTAAGAACTAACCTTATACATCAATGTGCGGGAGCTGAGGGCAGTTCGTCTAGTGTGCCAGGGTTTCGAGAGCATCTCCAAGGCCGTTGTGTATCAGTGTTCACGGACAACACAACGGCCATGTTTTACATAAACAAGCAGGGCGGAGCACGCTTCTCCCTCCTTTGTCAGGAAGCCATTCAGCTCTAGGACTTTTGCATAGCCCACTCGATAAATCTGGTAGCATCCTTTCTCCCAGGAGTTCAGAACGCTCTGGCGGATCACCTCAGCAGATCCTTCCTGTCTCACGAGTGGTTGATTCGTCCAGACATCATCCATTCTGTTTTCCAGAAGTGGGGTTTTACCCACGTAGACCACGAGAACAGGAAATGCCATGTGTTCTGCTCCTTCCAGGGGCGCTCCCCGGGCTCCCTCTCAGACGCATTCCTGATACTGTGGACAAACAGTCTACGCCTTTCCACCGTTCCCGCTGGTTCACAGGGTTCTCCTCAAGCTCCGCAGGGACAGTGCCCACCTGATCATAATCGCTCCAGTGTGGCCGAGGCAGCACTGGTACACCGTGTTGTTCGACCTCTCAGTGGCAGACCCAATTCCCCTACTACTCTGGCTGGATCTCATAACTCAGGACTTTGGCAGACGTCACCATCCCGACCTACTGTCTCTTCACCGTACAGCATGGTTGCTGCGTGGTTAAGCCAGTCCGAGTTACATTGCTCTGTCTCGGTCCAACAGGTACTCTTGGGCAGTAGGAAGCCTTCCACTAGGTTGACATATCTGGCCAAGTGGAAGCATTTCTCCTACTGGTGCGCTCAATGTAACACTGTCCCCACGCAGGTACCAGTTCCTACTGTCCTGGAGTACCTCTGGTCCCTGAAGGAACACGGCCTAGCGGTCTCTTCCATAAAAGTGCATCTGGCAGCCATCTCCACCTTCCACCCAGGGGAGAACGGGCGATCAGTCTTCTCTCACCCCATGGTTTCGAGGTTCCTCAAGGGGTTGGAACGTTTGTACCCGCAGGTTAGACGCCCTACCCGTACCTGGGACCTCAGTCTGGTTCTAGCCAAGCTTATGGGTGCTTCTTTCGAACTGCTAGTCACCTGCTCGCTGGTGTACCTCTCCTGGAAGACAGCCTTTCTCGTTGCTGTTACTTTGGCAAGGCGAGTATTCGAGCTTCGGGCGCTGATAGCAGACCCCCCGTATACGGTGTTTCATAAGGACAAGGTACAGCTGCGACCACACCCAGCCTTCCTCCCTAAGATGGTGTTTGTCTTTCATGTCAATCAAGACACTTCCTTCCAGTCTTCTTCCCGAAGCCTCACTCGTTGCGCTGGGAACAACAGCTGCACTCCCTAGACGTCCACGGGGCTCTCGCCTTTTATATTGAAAGAACAAAACCCTTTCGAAAGTCGCCTCAGCTCTTTGTAGCGGTGGCAGACTGGATGAAGGGCCTGCCGGTTTCCTCCTAGCGAATTTCATCTTGGGTGACGTCTTGCATCCGTGCCTGCTATGATTTGGCTTGCGTTCCAGCTAGCCACCCCACTGCCCATTCTACTCGGGCTCAAGCTTCATCTGCCGCCTTCCTGGCCCATGTTCCCATCCAGGAGATATGTCAGGCAGCTACTTGGTCATCGATTCACACCTTTGCGTCACATTGTGCATTGGTGCCACAGTCCAGAGATGACGCAGCATTTGGCTCAGCAGTTTTACATTCTGCAACANCGTCAGATTGTCCTGGTTCCTCAACATCTGGCGCGGACCTTGTTAATCCGGGCGACGTCCGAGCCGGCATGACTCTCCTAGTTCGTGTCACTCTCATATTTGAGGTAGGCAGCTGAAGCGTTAGGGGGTCTTTTGCCCAAGGACCCCTACTGGAAAGTTGGGTACCAACCGGGATTTGAACCCATATATATATATATATAAAAGTATTTAAATGAGTAAAATGTGCTGCACACTCACAATAGACAGACATCTCCCTGAGTAGCTAAACTGGCAAAGTGGTCTGTTGCTTTAAATGCACAGAGTTGTTACTCAGACACAAACATGCTTGACTGCAGGCTGAATGCTTGCAACAGAAAATTCTTGCCTTGGGCTCATGCTGTGGGCAGGAACCTGAACTCTGAAACCCAGCGAAGTGGGGAGAATCTCCAAGCCCAGTCTCCAGCCTGAGTAAGAACTTCTTTGCTGCTATTTTTAGCCCTGTGGTGCAAACTTATCAAATGAGCCAGGCTTTGAGACTAGCTGCCACAGGATTTTGGGTTTTGCTGTGTAGCTGTCCCCTTTGTAGCTATATTATACGTGCTACACTATAGTTGCAAAAAGCTAGCAAGGCTCACAACTACAGCTCTTGAACCAAAGTGGAAATCTCATGGCGCAAACCAACTATATCACTTGCAAGCTTAAACTGCCCCACTGAGGATTAGCCATGAACTCTGGTTGGAGTTCTTTAAAATAAATAAATAAATTAGTGGTGGAATCAGAAGCATAAAGAAGGACAGTTAATTACACAAACTTAATCTCTTACTAAACCATGAGAATGGGGGGATTCTGAAGACTACCACAGGAAACGCTGCTTTTCTGATTTGCGACATTTAGTTAGCATGTAGAACTCTGTTATGGTGGAGGCTCCTTGAGAAC
The DNA here is from genome assembly GCF_003597395.2 of Chelonoidis abingdonii. Classification (NCBI taxonomy): domain Eukaryota; kingdom Metazoa; phylum Chordata; order Testudines; family Testudinidae; genus Chelonoidis; species Chelonoidis abingdonii. The sequence goes on along the minus strand of NC_133775.1, from coordinate 73,707,223 downwards.
CGAGGAGGAAAGCTGCAGTGCCAAATGGCAGTCAGTGCCGTAACCAATCTTTTCAAAAAGCTTTTCCCCAAGCCTTAGTCAGGACTCTGAGATGAACAGGCTGCAGCTAAAAATGAAAACGCAAGTCTGCTCTGCCTTCAATTCAAGTGTCCCTCACAGCTTGGGGTAGAAGGCTGTCTCTTCCTTGCTTCTGGGGGCTTGCCAATGAGACAATTTGCATAGCCATTCGCGGGGGTGGAGCTGACTTACAAGGAAAGTGGGTTAAACATGCAGAGTTCAGATGGGCAAAAACTAGAAAGGAGGGAAAAACTCTGCAAATATTTTGAAGAGTGAGCACCAAGGAGAAAGAGGAGGGTTATAACTAAGAAACAGAAAGGGGAACACTTAAGTTGAATCTGGGAAAGGCTCTTTACAGAGAGGTTATGGGATAATCTAAGGGAAAGGATGGAAGTCCCATGCTATAGAACACTCGAGTTGGGTATCTGACCCATCTTAAAATCAGTAGTCAAATATTTTAGAGCCCTAATTTGTTAGTCATACTCTTTTGTTACTGTTCTATGGTCTGCAGTAGGCTTTGCCTTAGCCACTTATGCCTAACACTTATGTACTTAACTGAGTTATTTTAACTCAGATAAATGCAAAACACAATGAAATTACATTTAAAAAATGAAGGAATGGCTCCATCATGCAGTCACAATAGTCGGCTGTCACCTACATCAGGTATTCCTGTTGGAATATTTGACCATGGTCAAATAATAGGGAGTCAATTGACCAGCTTGTCAAAAAAGATGGTCACTCACCTTTGTAACTGTTGTTCTTCGAGATGTGTTGCTCATATCCATTCCAAACCCGCCCTCCTTCCCCTCTGTCGGAGTAGCCGGCAAGAAGGGACTGAGGGGCCATTGGGTCGGCAGGGGTATATATCCGGTGCCATGGCGACACCACTCCAGGGGGCGACCCAGCCGACCCACCAAGTGTTGCTAGGGTAAAAATCTTCCGACAAACGTGCATGTGGCATGCGCACACCTAATTGGAATGGATATGAGCAACACATCTCGAAGAACAACAGTTACAAAGGTGAGTGACCATCTTTTTTGACAAGCTGGTCAATTGACTCCCTATTATTTGACCATGGTCAAATATTCCAACAGGAATACCTGATGTAGGTGACAGCCGACTATTGTGACTGCATGATGGAGCCATTCCTTCATTTTTTAAATGTAATTTCATTGTGTTTTGCATTTATCTGAGTTAAAATAACTCAGTTAAGTACATAAGTGTTAGGCATAAGTGGCTAAGGCAAAGCCTACTGCAGACCATAGAACAGTAACAAAAGAGTATGACTAACAAATTAGGGCTCTAAAATATTTGACTACTGATTTTAAGATGGGTCAGATACCCAACTCGAGTGTTCTATAGCATGGGACTTCCATCCTTTCCCTTAGATTATCCCATAACCTCTCTGTAAAGAGCCTTTCCCAGATTCAACTTAAGTGTTCCCCTTTCTGTTTCTTAGTTATAACCCTCCTCTTTCTCCTTGGTGCTCACTCTTCAAAATATTTGCAGAGTTTTTCCCTCCTTTCTAGTTTTTGCCCATCTGAACTCTGCATGTTTAACCCACTTTCCTTGTAAGTCAGCTCCACCCCCGCGAATGGCTATGCAAATTGTCTCATTGGCAAGCCCCCAGAAGCAAGGAAGAGACAGCCTTCTACCCCAAGCTGTGAGGGACACTTGAATTGAAGGCAGAGCAGACTTGCGTTTTCATTTTTAGCTGCAGCCTGTTCATCTCAGAGTCCTGACTAAGGCTTGGGGAAAAGCTTTTTGAAAAGATTGGTTACGGCACTGACTGCCATTTGGCACTGCAGCTTTCCTCCTCGGTTCTCAAGGAGCCTCCACCATAACAGAGTTCTACATGCTAACTAAATGTCGCAAATCAGAAAAGCAGCGTTTCCTGTGGTAGTCTTCAGAATCCCCCCATTCTCATGGTTTAGTAAGAGATTAAGTTTGTGTAATTAACTGTCCTTCTTTATGCTTCTGATTCCACCACTAATTTATTTATTTATTTTAAAGAACTCCAACCAGAGTTCATGGCTAATCCTCAGTGGGGCAGTTTAAGCTTGCAAGTGATATAGTTGGTTTGCGCCATGAGATTTCCACTTTGGTTCAAGAGCTGTAGTTGTGAGCCTTGCTAGCTTTTTGCAACTATAGTGTAGCACGTATAATATAGCTACAAAGGGGACAGCTACACAGCAAAACCCAAAATCCTGTGGCAGCTAGTCTCAAAGCCTGGCTCATTTGATAAGTTTGCACCACAGGGCTAAAAATAGCAGCAAAGAAGTTCTTACTCAGGCTGGAGACTGGGCTTGGAGATTCTCCCCACTTCGCTGGGTTTCAGAGTTCAGGTTCCTGCCCACAGCATGAGCCCAAGGCAAGAATTTTCTGTTGCAAGCATTCAGCCTGCAGTCAAGCATGTTTGTGTCTGAGTAACAACTCTGTGCATTTAAAGCAACAGACCACTTTGCCAGTTTAGCTACTCAGGGAGATGTCTGTCTATTGTGAGTGTGCAGCACATTTTACTCATTTAAATACTTTTATATATATATATATATGGGTTCAAATCCCGGTTGGTACCCAACTTTCCAGTAGGGGTCCTTGGGCAAAAGACCCCCTAACGCTTCAGCTGCCTACCTCAAATATGAGAGTGACACGAACTAGGAGAGTCATGCCGGCTCGGACGTCGCCCGGATTAACAAGGTCCGCGCCAGATGTTGAGGAACCAGGACAATCTGACGATAAGTGGGCTACTGGAACAAACCATTCATGGACGAGACAAAGTAACCTGGAATTGATGGAATGCTACTACAACAGTAGACCTAATGAGAGGGATATATGAAACGTATGAGGGACTGGTGGATGGAAAATACCTACATCCACACTTACTGAGAAACAGCTAGTTACCCAACGCTTCAACATAGTAAGAGGAAGCTGCTCTCACAGCTTGAGATAGACAACTCCAACTATTACATCCCAGACTCAAGAAGACTTGGAAGAACAAGTGGATGTGCGGCCCACACCCTGAAGCTGAAACTTCACTGTCACCCCCTCCATTGCAGAGCACAGCAGCTGATATGAGGCATAAGATCATGGAGAAACTAGCTACAGTCAATCCTCGAGACGTATTACCAAGGCTCAGTGGAGAAGTACCATCAGATAGTATGTTAGAAGATGCCAATAGAGCCCTCATCTACAATCCCTACTACCACACATAACTCAAACCAATGAACTGGTATACGCTACAGCCTCTGTAATCCTGGAGATGCTTGGCTACACGATCAAAAGAAGAACAACAGTATGTACCCACCCTGGAAAATGAGGTTGGAGAGGATAAGATCAAGGCGACTCGAGAGAAGTTAGTCAGCTGGTGAACTACAGAAGGGTGTAGAGATTAAGGATAAGACTTGGCTACTGAAAAAATACAAAGGGCCTGACTCCATCTGAAGCCCTAGAGACTGCTAAACAAAGGCTCACAGCACTGGCTACCAGGCTAAGAGATACACTAGAGAAGCAGAGGCCAAAAAGTAAATGCCCTGTTCTCCAAGGAACCATCAAGGTGTACTCCCAACTGCAGTGCAACAACACACAATAACAGCAGAGCCACCAGCAGCAGAAACTGAACAGTACTGGAAGAACTATGGAGAAAGAGAGACTTCATAACACCAGTGCAAAGTGGCTGCAGGACCTGAGAACAGAGCACAGCAATCTCCCAGAACAGAAACCAGTCACCAATCACAGTAGAAGACATCCAGCAGCGGGTCAAAAACATGAAAGGCTGGACAGCACCTGGACCAGACATGATCCACACCTACTGGCTAAAGAAACTAACAGCAGTGCATGAACGCCTAGCAGCACAGATGAACCAGCTGCTAGCAGCAGGCTCCCACCCAAACTGGCTAACACAAGGAAGGACAGTATCTGATCATGAAAGACCCCTGCAAGGGGACAGAACCGTCCAACTACCGGCCAATAACCTGCCTCCCCACAACATGGAAAGTCCTATCAGGCATCATAGCTGCCAAGCTACAGGACCACATGGGCCAGTACATGAGCACAGCTCAGAAGGGCATTGGGAACAACACCAGGGCTCAAAACACCAGTTGCTCATAGATAGAGCAGTCGCCCAAGACTCAAGGTCTAGACAGACCAATCTGAGCACAGCCTGGATTGACTACAGGAAAGCCTATGACTCAATGCCGCACACACGTGGATCTGTGAATGTCTGGCGCTATACAAAGTCAACAGGACACTAAGACCTCCTCAAGAAACTCAATGGGACTATGGAAGACAACACTAGAAGTCAACTAAAGGCAGCTTGCACAAGTGCCATCAAGTGCGGCATATACCAAGTGATGCACTGTCCCCCGCTGCTGTTCTGCATAGGCTTAAACCCCTCAGCCAGATAATCACAAGGACTGGATACGGGTACAGGTTCAGGAGTGGAACTACCATCAGCCACCTCCTCTACATGGATGACATCAAGCTGTATGCTAAGAATGAACGAGACATCGACTCGCTAATCCACCTGACGCGGATCTACAGTGAGGATATCGGGATGTCATTCGGACTGGAAAAGTGTGGGCCGGATGGTAGTGAAGAGAGGGAAGGTAGTCAAGACTGATGGGTGGAACTACCAGCGGGCACATAGCAGGACATACAGACCAGCTACAAGTACCTTGGCATCCCGCAGTCACATGGAAACCACGATGAGGATAGCAAGGAAAGACAGCAACATCCAAAGTATCACCAAAGATAAGACAGGTCCTGAAGAGCCAGCTCAGTGGGAAGAACAAGATCCACGCCATCAACGATACGCCTGCCGTCATCAGATACCCTGCCGTATAGTGAGCTGGCCAAAGGAGGACATGGAGGCTGCCGATGTGAAAACCCGGAAGCTCCTCACAATGCACGGAGGTTTCCACCCCAAGTCCAACACCCAGAGACTGACTGTATACCAGCCGGAAAGAAGGCGGGCGGGGCTTGGTGAGCGTCAAAGCCACTGTCCTGGATGAAAACCCGGAACATCCAGGAGTACATCAGTAAGATGGCCCCAAAGATGAGCTGCTGAGAGAATGCCTGAGGCAGCAGCAGACATGGGAGGAAGACCAAGCAGAAGAAGTGCCATGGCAAACAAGACCGCTGCATGGGATGTACCATCGACAGATAGCTGAGGTGGGCTGACATTGGGAAATCCTACCAGTGGCTGGAAAGGGCTGGACTAAAAGACAGCACTGAGCACTGATCATAGCAGCACAGGAACAGGCACTGAGCACCAGATCCATTGAAGCAGGGGTCTACCACACTAGAGAGGACCCAAGGTGCAGACTGTGCAGAGAGGCTCAGAGACAGTCAAACACATAGTGGCAGGATGTAAGATGCAGGCAGGAACAGCATACACTGAACGGCACAACCAAGTGGCTGGCATTGTGTACAGGAACATCTGCACAGCGTATGGGCTAGACCCTCCCAAGACCAGATGGGAGATTCCACAGAAGGTTGTGGAGAATAAGCAGGGCTAAGATTCGTGGGACTTCCAGATCCAAGACGGACAGGCAGGTACTGGCCAATCAACCAGACATCGTGGTAATAGACAAGGAGCAGAAGACAGCGGTGGTGATAGATATAGCAGTGCCAAGTGACAGCAACATCAGGAAGAAGGAATATGAGAAGCTGGAGAAGTACCAGGCCTGAAAGAGGAACTAGAGAGGATGTGGAAAGTGAAGGCCAAAGTGGTCCAGTGGTGGTAGGAGCACTCGGGCTGTGACTCCTAAAAGCTGGGTGAGTGGCTCCAACAGATCCCAGAACAACATCAGAGCTCTCTGTCCAGAAGAGTTGCAGTGCTAGGAACAGCTAAGATACTGCGCAGGAACGAACCCTCAAACTCCCAGGCCTCTGGTAGAGGACCCGAGGTTGAGGAAGACACATACCACCCATAGGGGTGAGAGGGGAATTTTTTTTTTTTATATAAAGGAAAAATCTGTTCATTTCACAGGCTACCATTACATTTAAGGCTTCACGGAGACACTTCTGCATCAGACAGAGCATTCTAGTGTTAACAGGGTCACAATTTTATTTACTAATTTTTTTAAAACTTACTTTCTGATAGAGCCCTGTCCTGAATGCGTTTTAAAACATTCGTTTAAGAAGTGGAAAGTTTTTCCTGTTCGCTTAGTGTTTATAAGGGTCTGTCTAGCTAGGGATAATTACTATAGACTAGGGAAACAATGAAACCGATTACACAAACAAGTAAAACTGAAAAAAAAAAAAAATAGAAACCTAGCAAAATATCTCCAGCTTTGTTATAGGAATTTTAGATGGGGTAACAACAGTAGGTACAAGGTTTTTAGGTGGACTTGTAATTTTCAGATTGACTATCCTTTTAAAGATCCACATCACAAAGTTCACTTAGCCCCAGTGTGCAGATGCATAGACACATACACACACCATTCAGAATCCCTGTTTAAGCAATTGAACTGATAGGGAAGAGCACCGCTGCTGGTACCCTGATTTCTGAACCTCCTAACGAGTTAATGTATCAGACTCCCATTAGGCAGTTTTTAGCCTTTATTTTGTACAGTGCCTTTTTTTTTTTTTTTTTTTGCTCTTTCCCAACCAAGCAGGTCCTAGCCTCATCTCTCCACATATGGAAATGCCTCCTTGATGTGTAATTTGCACTGCTCTTTCCTGGCTTGTGAGCAGTTTATTGCTGAATTTCTAGTTTGATACAGTCCCCAGTGTTCTTGTCAAACTCGGAGCGAATGACATTGACTAGGGCTCCTTCCAAACTCACCGTATCGAGCCCAAAGCTTAGGCTGCACACCAGAGCACTCTCGAATCAGGATGGGGAAGTCCGGGTTTGCCTTCTTCAGAGTCACGTAGTGCTGTTCAATGAAGTCTCTGTCAAAAACAGAGCTCATTAAAGTTCTGTGTCATTTCCAAGTACTATTATGTCAAACTAAAGAAAATAAGTAGTTTTATCTACTGGGATCTCAGAAGTGTTATATGCACCTGGCCCTTCCAAAGCATCCACAGCCTCTGGAAGCAGGCAGTAGGGAGGACCACAGTCTATGGAAAGGTACAATAACGAACATCTTGTCTGTACACCAATTTCACCCGAGCTCTGCTCCCTGTGGACCTCACCAGGGCTACGTGAAGTGTAGGACAAGCATGACAGAGAAATAGGACATGTCGAAAAACTACAGTAATACCAGTGGTGTTCTTAAACGGAATCCCCATTCTACTTTATGCTTGAATCAAGTCACAAACAGCCCTTTGACCTCAGCCTGAGTGAACAGTCCCCTATCACAACAGTGCCTGGAGAACTCCCTCTGGCATATACAGTGGGACTCAAGCAGGAAGGTGTGGAAACAGCTCAGAGAAGCAATTTGTACATAGCTCCCTCTTGGAGGATGGAAGCTGTGAAAGGGGAGACTCAAAACAACACAGCCTTTCGCTGAGATTTAAACATTCACCGACATCAGTCCATGCAGTCCAGGAGCATCTTTTAATCACTGACCCATATTACTATCAGAGCACCTACAGGACACTGTGTCCACCCAGGGCACCTAGACAGGCCTCTCACCTACATTCACACCAAGCCCCATCTCCATGACATCACCCTCCCTGTCCTAAGTGAGCATGCCATTATTACCGCAGTTATTAGGAGTCTTGGAGGTTTATAGGCTTTAGGCACATTGACAACAGAAAAAAAAATCTAGTTACTCTCACTTAGCTGAGCTAGTGTCAGTCAGTCAATAAACAGCTCCCTAGACACAATCTCTATCCTAAGGATAAGCATAGAAAAATAGGCCTTACAATACATAAAGGAGTCAATAAATCTACGGAGTGTAAGCTCAACCTCCGGCCCCTGATCTATGCATGCATCACCCCCACAATTCATAGGGGTGCTGTCCAAATTGCACAGCCCAGAATCATTTTTCCAGTAAAATCCAATCAAGTGATGCTTTGGAGTAACAAGTAATCACTATCCATTTATTTGAGATATGATGTCCACTCTGGCTCACTCAGCCAGCCTTTGGGAAGGCTGAACAACTGTACCATTACAAGTCAAATGTAAAAACTCAACTTGTGTGTCATCCCCACAGTGACTATACTGCAACTCATCAGCAATGCCCTTGGAGGAGGAAATTGCCCTATAGCCAGGTTGTTCCATAACTGCCCGCTTTGGGGTACCTGCATCTCACTCTGGAATCTCCAGTACTAGCCACTGCGAGACCGTGGACTAGCCAGAACACGCACTTGGTTTGATATAGTTATATTTAGAGTCCTGTTTTTGATTATTGGCAGAGAGAAGTTGTTTACCACCAAGGGGAGTTTCTGTGCAATGCTGAAGCAGACTGAAGGTTGAGAGGAAACCTGTAGATTACAAGTACTGCCCAATCAGTCTCTGCCACCCTCACCATCTCAATTACCTTCCCTGTCAGGGTATTGTGTGGGGTGACCATACTTCCCGTTCTGGACAGGACAGTCCCTTTTTTAAGCCCTGTCCCATTTGTCCCAACTTTTCTGGCAAAAGTGGACATTTGTCCCGTTTGCTCTTGCCAGCTGATCAAGTTGGAAAGAGCAAAAGGGACAAACACACATTTTGTCAAAGTGGAGAGCTGAGGAGGGTGAGCAGAGATGCTAGGCCCACGGAGGGGGGTGAGGCAGGGCTTAGGTGAGAGGCAGACAGGGCTCAAGCAAGCAGTTCATGCCAGCCCCATGTGGGGAAGAGGGGCAGGGCTTGGGCCAACCCCATGCAGGGGAGGTAGAAGCCCTCGGGCTAGCCCCATAGAGTGGCCCATTTTCCCTTTGGGAAATATGGTCACCTAGGCAGAACCCAACTGCAGCTTATCAGGGACAATCAGGTCTCGGTTTTCAGGGTGGCTCCAGACATCTCACCGGACGTGCATCTGCCCATTGTCTCCCTGCTGCCATGTGCTCCCCTGTCTGTCTCGATCCGCCCGGTGTCTCCTGGTTTATGACTGTAAGATCTGTGGGGCAACGGCCCGTCTCTTTGAGGGGGCCATGCAGCACCGGGCACACTGGGGTCCTGCTCCCTGCCAGTGTAGTGTGAAAAACTGCTATCCGTCTTAATTTGCTACCAATAGCAGGTACTGCTATCTGACAAATCTGCTACTGGAACAGGGATAGCAAATTCTAACCAGTAGCATTTACTGATAAGTAAGGTTGTTCTTACTTTCTGACTTGTCCTAATTTGCTAAAACTTGACAGCGATGTGAGATGGAAGCATAAAGTCTTCAGCTTCCAAACGACCCTGCCTGGTGTACATATGTATTAGTTACCTCTTAATTGAAGGAGGTCATTTAAACTTCATTTATTTTGCAGCTTCATTTACTGTGCTAGCAAAACATAGCAAGTGCAATACTAGAAACACAGGTTTCAGAGGGGTAGCCGTGTTGTTGTTTTTGCTGATGCAGACTGAGGAGTCCTTGTGGCACCTTAGAGACTAGCAAATTTATTTGGGCATAAGCTTTCATGGGCTATAACCCACTTCATCAGATGCATGGACTTAAAAATACAGTAGGCAGATATATACAGCACATAAAAAAATGTGAGTTGCTTTACCAAGTGTGGGGTCTGTCCTAACGAGGCCAATTCAATCAGGGTCGATATGGCCTATTTCCTACAGTTGACAAGAAGGTATGAGTATCAGCAGAGGGAAAATTACTTTTTGTAGTTACCCAGCCACCCCAGTCTTTATTAGGACCTAAGTTGATGGTGGCAAGTTTGCAAATTAATTCCAACTCTGCAGTTTCTCACTGAAGTCTATTTTTGACTTTTTTTTTTTTGTTGGGGAATGGCCACTTTTAAGTCTGTTATTGAGTGTCCAGGGGGATTGAAACACAGATATCATTACTAAAACTACTAGCAAGTACTTACTTATACATATTTTCAATGAGTATTATAAAAATATAAATTAAATAGCTCAATGACCTGCATCTGCACAATAACAAAGGTAAATGATGAAGCACTAAGAGTAATTCAGGGAATTCCAGCAGCAGATAAGACAAATTTGTGAATTGCTATGAGACTTTATGCAATCAGATACACTGATAATGGATTCTTGTTTCTGAGGGGGTATATGTAAAATATTTCACTGAATCAAGTCTCCTGCAGCACCCCAATAGGTTACATCAGACCGAGAGGAGCTGCTGTGACTAGGTACTGGGATGCCTGTGTTTTTAAGACCCCAGCCCTGGGAAGCCCATGCTGAGATGTAGTGTCCTCTGGGAGGGGAAATGAAAAAGCCCCTCTGCCCCTCCTCCCCATTTTTGCAAATACTGTTGTAAAGTCCAGTAACTGTTACTCCCTCTGTCCCTGCTTCCCACCCCATTTTGCCCTTCAGCCCTTACCTTAACCCTGCCCCAACTGCTTGAACCCCCCGACCAGTCAATTTCCACCCCCTGCTCACCCCTCCTCCGATTTGCCCCCGCAGAACCTGGGGCCAAGTAAGGGCAGGGTGAAGGGCAATGGCCTCAGCAGACGTTACTAAGCACGCTCAGTTCGTGCACTCTAAGTAGCAAAGTAGGACAGAGCCCTTTTTCACACTACACCGACGCGAGGACGATGGTGACGGTAACTAGCAGATCCCCAGTGTCCCATCGGGAAGGAGGCGCCGCAGCCTGTCCAAGGATCTCGGCCCCCGCCCCCCCAGCGCTCCCGAGGTGCTCCGCACCTGGTGCCCTGGCTGCCCGGCGAGCGCTGACACAGGTGGATCCGAAGCTCCCTGAGGCTCTGGCCCAGGCCGCTCCCGATACTCCGCACAGCCGCGGCCGCCGCCATCTTCCCAGTGTACCGTCCCCTTCCCAGCCAATCCATCGCCGGCAGGAAGGGGAGGCCCGAAGCATGATACGGGGCTCAGCCAATCAAAACACACTTCAAACCTCATCAGCCAATCCGGAGGCGGCTGTGCGGGCAGACAGGGGGCGGGACTTCGGTTCCGTTCCGCTCTGCTCCCTGCGCGGGGCATTGTGGGAAGTAGAGGGTCCAGGTCGTTCCTGTGGTGGTGTCGGTTGTGCGGGGAAGATGCCGGAGCGAGACAGTGAGTGATGGGCCCGAGAGGGGGAGGGGCACTGTCCGGCTCCGCCCTCCCCTCTTGGGGTGGCCCCCGGCGGTCTGTGGAGTGCAGGGTCCCCTCCCTGCCCCAGCGCGGCCCCCGAGCTCTCGCCCCTCCAGGGAAGTCGCTCAGAGGCTGTTCAAAACTAGTTACCCGCGGTGCTGCCGGGCCGGCGGTGGAGCCGCCTGCGAGCGCCCAGCTATGGGGGGAGCGTGTGTGTGTGTTGGGGGTCGCCGTCCGGATGCTGCAGGGTGTTTGCGTTGGGTAGGCGCTGACACAGCTCTTCCCCACTTCTCGCAGGGCCTCGCGAAACTGTTTTGCATCCTGAGCACAACCATTAGGTCGATCTAATCCCTAGTGTAGCCACAGCTAGGGTGATGGAAGGAGTCATCCTTCGACATAGCTACCACCTCTGGAGAGAAGGAATAACTATGTCAGTGGAGATACCCCTTCCATCCATGTAGGAAGTGTCTACCCTACAGCAGCACAACTGTACAGTGCTGCTGTAGCAGCTTTAGTATAGATACTGTCACAGTTAAGGAGATGATAGACAATGGCAAATGCTTCTCCTGTGTTTATTTCCTGTTGGGCTAGCTGAAGGACCACAGAATCTTCACTTCAAAATAGGGCTGGCTTTCCTTTGGTGTTTTTTTTAGGTGCTGGGTAAAAGTCAACATTCTGGGTATTTCCCCCATAATCCAAGAATTTTACTCCTTCACTGGGCCTTTGTGGCTTTGTTGTTTAACATCATTTCTCTCCATTGCCTTGTGAGAGATGATGCTATTTATCAGTGAGGGATGCTCCTTTTGTAGTTCTGACTTCTCTAATGTAACCATCTGTGAGACAAATAACATTCCTGTATACAAGTGCCTTCCCACCTCAAAGTGACTGAGAGTGATTTCAGAGCATTAGTATTCCAGCTCCTCTTAAACTGATGCCAGGTTATAAGGATCAAAGGGTCTTAACAGAGCACTGTTCAGTAACTGACTAGGCTAAGTTTTCAGGGGGCTAGCCACTAGTCTGTATCAGTAAAAACAATGAGGAGTCCTTATGGCACCCTAAAGACTAACATATTTATTTGGGCATAAGCTTTCATGGCCTATAAACCACTTCATCAGATGACTAGGCTAAAAGTGTCAGTTGTGTATTGATGTGCTCTGTGAAGGGAGGAGCTGTCACACAGGTATTTTATTGGGAGGAGTGTGTGTGTTTTTCTGTTCACTGCTCACTCAAATCTGATTTTGAGTCGTCTGTTGTCTAAGATGCAGGGGCTGGTATAGGTTTGGGCTTGGCAGCACAGCATACAGATAGAAGTATCTAACTAGCTCTCTTTTTCCTTCTCCAAGGTGAACCGTTCTCCAATCCTCTGGCCCCAGATGGCCATGAGGTGGATGATTCCCACTCCTTCAATCAGTGAGTATAAAAGCTTTTGCTCTCTGTTTCCTTCAAATGGAAAGGTAGTGGGCACAATATGGTGTACTGTGGGGAGGAAAGATTTAGATATTGTTTCTGTGCTGCAGTCAATCTCTTGGCACCAGTTAATAGATTTCAATGCCAGAAAGGGACCGTTATGCTCATCTAGTGTGACATGCTGCATAATGCAGATAATAGATTTCTCCAGTGTGCCCAAGCCCAATCACTTGTAGCTGAACTAGGACATATCTTTTAGAAAGACATTTAATCTTGATTTAAAACTCCAGGTGATGGAGAACGTACCATGTCCCTGGGTAAGTTATCCTCACTGTTTAAAAATGTGCATCTTATTTCCAGTTTGAACGTTATGAAACTCGGGTGAATATGGGCAATCCAGTGCAGACTGCAGTGTCACAATGTGGCCAAGCACATGCAGGGAAAAATAAAGACAAAACTGCTCTCAGCAGGAGTGTGTGATGGGCTTGTTATCATTGTTACAATGAAACATGATTCTTCCGCCTCCTAGGTCCAAGCTGACCAATGAAGACTTCCGAAAGCTTCTTATGACCCCGCGGGCTGCGCCAACATCCGCGCCCCCCTCCAAATCTCGCCATCATGAGTAAGTAGATTTCATTAATATTTCATTGCTCTTTGACCGAATGTGAACTCATCTGTCTCAATCAGCTATTGTACATCTTACTGTCTCTCCCCAGCACTCCAGTACTGACTGACTAACTTGCTCTGTATGTTGTATATGCATTGCGGGAAACTAGTAAAATCAGGAACACCATGAGTGAGAGCATGGATGCAATAGACTTATTAAAACATGCATGGGAACCCCAAGGTTTGTCTTTGGTTCTCATGTTGAGCCCTTTCACTTTCTCCCTCCCTGTTGATACAACTGAATTAGGTGTCCTTTCGGGCAGAAATATAACTACCTGCTCCAAATATACCTAGCTTTGGACATCTAAGTTTTAGACCTCTCAAGCCCAGGTCCCTGTGTGACTGTCGCCTCTAGTCCCTCCTGCTACTGATTTGTGGGTGTCTGCCATTTGTGATGACTGTGTTTTTTCTCTTCTCTCCAGGATGCCCCGGGAGTACAACGAAGATGAAGATCCAGCTGCTCGGAGGCGGAAGAAGAAGAGGTAAATAGGGAATGTGCTGTAGCAGAAGCCACCTTCACCTGTCAGCCAGCTACTGCCCTTTGTTTAGAATGCAGAAAGGGACCCTAAGTGGCCTGGAATATCCGTGGGCTCTGGACTAATGGCAAAGGAACCAAATGATGTTAGAAACACTCTGATAGGGAAGTTGTCAATTTTCACAAGCAACAAAGTGATTGCACCAGGGGAGCAGTAGGATAGTGCCACAGATTGCTTAGCTTGCCCTTAGGAGGATGTTAGGGGAGAGCACCTAACATGGCTGCCCTCTGTGTGGGTGAGTTAGGACAATATGGGGGTGTAAAGGTGCACAGCCGGGGCTTGACCCTCCCTGGGGAGGAGGGGAGCCATACCGGCCTCGACACATGTCGTCTGAGGCAGCCTCTGTCTTCAGGGGTGAGCGCCGCTGCACAGTCGCTTGGGCTCCGGCCTTCTGCTGTAGGTCGGGGCAATGAATACGAAATTATAGAGGCTCAGGTCCTCGGGGCTCAGGGTTGAGCAGTCAATAGTTCAGACAGCTCGGGTCCTTTGGGCAGGACCGAGCAGTGACACAGTTAAAGGGGGCCCAGCCCTTGGTTTGGGCGGGGCACCAAACACACAGTTACAATAGCTCAGACCGTTGTGGCTCAGGGTTGAGCAGTCACCACTAGACTTGATGGCATCCTTAGGCCGGGAAGAGAGGGATTCTGCCACCCGGGTACGGGTGGCCGGGGGAACACAGGCCCACCCACTCCACTGTGTTCCAGCCCGGGGCCCTAGTAGCGGCTATCACCGCTGACGGTCAGTGGGGTTCCTGGCCGCAACGCACTGACATGGGTTCCGGCATACCTGCAGTCTGACTGGAGTCAGCTGCCCCTGGGCTACTTCCAATCTCCCCCTCTGGGCCTACCTGACCTGGGGCGTCAGTCCCCGGGAAGTCTAGTAGCATGGGCTCCTCCCGGCCAGGGCTGGGCGGTAGGTCCGGCAGTACCTCTGGGAAGTCTGGCCAGGCCTGGTCCGAGGATTCCTCGGGGTAGTAGCAGGGACGGGGCGGCTCTGGCAGCTCCTCGTCGTAGCGGGCGCGGGGAAGCTCTGGCAGGTCCTCGTCGTAGCGGACGCGGGGAAGCTCCGGCCAGTCAGGGCAACGGCCCTGGGCCTCAGCAGCTTCCCAGTCACGAGCACCCTCTGGCAGGTCCGCTCCAGACAGGGACAGTGGCTGGGCTCCAGCTGAGAGCAGAGGGCCGGCTTTTATACTTCCGGGTCACCTCCTGACCCTCTGAGGGGCGGGCTCACTGCTCAGTGGCCCCGCCCCCTTAGGTGTCTGACGGGGCTCGACCCTCCCTGGGGAGGAGGGGAGCCACACTGCCTCGTTACAGGGGGTATTCGCCCCATTCAGCATTTTCTTTCAAGTATTGAACTCATTATGGTGCATTTACACCGTTTGACTGTGTGCAGAGTGGGTTCTTCACTTTTAAAGCTACTTTGTTCCTCAGCAATATCTTGCTATTATAATGTTATTTTGTTTACCATTTTCCATACAAACTGTATGTAGAGGTAAAAATACAAACAAATGCTGTAGAGATAAAAATATGAAAAGTGGTAAGTGAGGAAGAAAAGTTGTTTTGTCTTCCACGGAGATGTGAGGACATAGAACTGTTGGAGCTGAGAATTACAGGAAGACTGTCCTGGACAAGTGTTGCTGCTGAGGGGAAAACTATTGCACCCTACAGTGAAGAGATTCTGGAAAGGGACAGATGAGGCCAGTGCCCGATGAGCAGAAAAAGTGAAAAGGGCAGTAGAGAGAGACAAGGTCTAGGAGAGTCTGCAGCAAGCCCATTAGGGGTTTTTAAATCAAGCATCT
This sequence comes from Chelonoidis abingdonii, assembly GCF_003597395.2. Lineage (NCBI taxonomy): Eukaryota > Metazoa > Chordata > Testudines > Testudinidae > Chelonoidis > Chelonoidis abingdonii. The sequence continues at coordinate 73,691,679 of NC_133775.1, read as the reverse complement.
TCAAATGCATTGGGAGCCACTGGAGGTGTCTTTGGATGAGGTTCCATGGCTGAAGGAAGGCACCAGTATTTTCTACGTGCTGGAGTCTGGAAAGTTGGGACTTTAGGGGACCACGGAGAAGGGAGCTGTGCCAGATGAGGCAGAGCAGCTAAAAGCATGGCTGAGAATTGAGGCGGAGGTGGAGTGGAAGCAGTGGCCCACACAGGGCAGTGCTGTGGGAATGGGATCAGACTGGTGGTGTCGCCTGGTCAGTATTTTATAAACACAATCCAGTAGCTCAATCGCTTCTCCCTTTCTCTGCCCCCAGCTATTATGCGAAGTTGCGGCAGCAGGAGATTGAACGAGAGAGGGAGCTGGCTGAGAAATACAGGGATCGAGCCAAGGAGAGAAGAGACGGAGTCAACAAAGACTATGAGGAAACGGAGCTTATTAGCACGACTGCCAACTACAGGGCAGTGGGACCCACTGCAGAAGCGTAAGTTAGCCTGTATCCAGGCATTGTCAGGAAGCTCCAGCCCAGAGCAGAGCTTGTGTAACATGCTCCCTTCTTATTGCACAGGGATAAGTCAGCAGCTGAGAAGAGGCGACAGCTGATCCAGGAATCCAAGTTTTTGGGTGGTGACATGGAGCACACTCACTTGGTGAAGGGTCTGGATTTTGCACTGCTGCAGAAAGTGAGTGCAGATAATACATCAATAGGTTTTCCTTCTGAGTAGCAGTGTACTTTTCTCCGAGCTAAGCCATTGACTTCCACCCAGAACCGTCCCTTCGATACAGCAAATTGGGGCGAATGCCCCATGCTTTGGGGATTCCCCACTGGAGGGGAGGCAGGCAAGTGGGGTGAGGAGGCGAATAGGGTGAGGGGCAGGTGGGCACGGGGGGTGGGGTGAGGCAAGGAGGAGCCCTCCTATCAGAACCTCCTTCTGCCCCTGCACCTCTTGCCTGCCAGTGGGCTCTGCCAGTCAGCGCCTCCCACTCCCTCCCGGCGCCTACCGCCTGCTGCAGGTCAGATGTTTTGCAGCATCAGGAGGTGCTGGGGGAGAGAAGTGAGAGGACAGCGTGCTTGGGGGAGGAGGCAGAACTGGGCGGGGACGAGATGGGGCAGAAAGGAGTGAGAATGGGAAGAGGCGGGGTGAGGGTGGAGCCTTGAGGGAAGGGGTGGAGTGGGGGCAGAGCTGGGGGTGAGCACCCCCGGGAGACAGTCGCTGAGTTTCTAATGTCCCGGACCCCACACCCTCCTAGGGACAGCCCTGTCTCCACCCCTCAGTGCAGTAAACAAATATTACCCCTAGTTTACATGGGGAGACCAAGTCACAAACTACTCAAGTCTACATAATGATGCAGTGGCTGAACCAGGACTAGAACCCAGGAGTTCTCTCTCGCGATCCCTTGCTCCCGTCTAGCTAGTAGAGCACACAGGGAAATAGCACGGTCAGGTTCTACTCTGCATCTGTTCAGCCAGTTTTTTGGTTGGAGTCATCCTGCATGAGGCTGGGGCAGAGCACTGGCTGGTCCACTGAAGGTATTGGAGCTCAGGGAGAAGGGCTGGATGCCACTCTTCTGGTTACAATGAGCCAGGGGCTAGCATTTTGACAGCGTTTTCCCTTTCCGTCTGTCTTGTTGTTCTGATCAGGTGCGTGCTGAGATTGCCAGCAAAGAGAAGGAAGAGGAGGAACTGATGGAGAAACCCCAGAAGGAAACCAAGTGAGTGTGAGAAGGCTGAACCCTCCTTTGAGCACAGTGTAGCCAGCTCCGCAGGGGCTGGAGCAGGAATGGAAATGGCCATTCTTCTAATACTTTGTTTTCTTTTCAGAAAAGATGAAGATCCTGAAAATAAAATAGAATTCAAGACTCGTTTGGGTATGAATGTGTCCATGTGGCCACTTGGGTGTATTACGCGGGTTGTGCAGAGAATAGGAAGGGGCTTGGTGCATGGCTGAGGATCATGCCCTGGGTTTGGTGGTGAGGAAGCCTAGCAAATTGATTGGGGAGTTGTGGAGGACTCAGTGGATTGGTGAGGAGCTGGCAGATCGGTTGGGGCTCTCAGGAGAGAGGGTGTGAATGAGATTCTGCAGCCTCTGAGCACAGGGGTAGTTTAGCTCTTGCAGTCAATAGACGTTTGGGTATTTTGGTTTCCTCTTCTCCTGAGCCACTTTGTTTTACACTTCTCTCTCTTCCCCAGGTCGGAATATTTACCGCATACTGTTCAAGACAAAGGCATATGAGCGGAACGAGCTGTACCTGCCGGGGCGGATGGCCTACGTAGTGGATCTGGATGACGAGTACGCAGACACAGATATCCCAACCACCCTGATCCGGAGCAAAGCTGACTGCCCCACCATGGAGGTAACTGCCTATGCCGTCCTGGTCTTCTTACTGCACTGTCTGACAGCACTGGCTCTAGCTCGGCAGGGGCATAGCTGGTCAGAGTCCTGCCTCATGGAGGGGCTGCAATTCTCAAGAGTTCTCTTTCTGGAGAATCATTCCTTCTCTCGGCGCTTTCTCTTCCAGGCACAGACCACACTAACCACAAACGACATTGTCATCAGCAAGCTGACTCAGATCCTCTCCTACCTGAGGCAGGGGACCCGCAACAAGAAGCTCAAGAAGAAGGACAAAGGTAGCCCTGAGGGGAGGAAACATCAAGGAGACAGTGTCTGGCAGAAGCAGGAAGGGGTCTTAGGAACTGGCTGCACAGATAGAGCCAGTGTGGGGAATATGCAGGGCAGAGCACAGACCGGGTGGGTATTGGAGGGGGCTGAGATGGTCAGCGGAGCCCCTTCTCTGGTGGGATACAGTGTCGTAGCCAGAAAAGTTACTGGCTGGGTTTTGGTCAGCCACAAACAGGGCTTGATCTCAGCGAAATTACAAAGGAGTGAAGGGAGCTGTGTGTATCGTAGCAGGGCTGGATTTCCATCGTCTTGTGGGGTGGAATCGGGGTGGGGCTCCTGTGGCCCATGAGGGGATGGATTTGGGAGGACAGTTCTTAGGAATGAAGTGATGGATTCTGGCTAGTCTAAAAGTGCAGGCTCTAAATGGGGGTTGCACTGTGCCTTTCTTGGTTTCATCTCCTTTCAGGCTGAAGAGAAACTGGTTATTTCCCATCCCCAGCTATGCAAGGGGGAAGGGAAAGCTGTCTGGAGGCAGCTCTGCCTACAGAGGACTGTATAGATAGCCGGGGTCCTGCTGGAGGCTAGTATGGGAGGCTCTAGGAGCATCTTGGAGCCCTGCTCAGAAGCTCTGTGGTGATTCCACGAGCCCCTCTTATGTGCACTTCAGTTGGTTGGGCAGGGCACGGGACGCAGAAAAAGCAGGACAGAAGTATGCTGACTTCACTGACTGCTGCCTTCTGCCTGCAGGAAAGCTGGATGAGAAGAAACCCCCTGAGGCTGATATGAAGTAAGTAACTTCCTCTGGGATGAGGGACTGTCCTCTGGGCTTTCTCTTGACTGCTCACACTAAGGGATTTGGGAATCAGGAAGTTGCCTGGTGCTTCTAGGGATAGCTGTTGGGTCCGTTTGGGGAATTAGGGGGAGCCTAGGGGCTCTGTTTGGCCCATTACTTCTTTACACCGGGCTTTAGAATGGAGATTCTCCCCCCCAGCCCCCTATTCCCTTTAGGGAGAGAGATGAAGAGGCCCAGACAAGGGAGAGGAGATGTTTTTGGTTGAAATTTGAAATGACTGGAGCATCTGAACCTCCCTGGGGCACAAAGGGGGGCCAGTACAGACAGCAGGAGCTGCAGAGCAAAAGGCTCTTGTTTTCAGTGGAAAAAAAATGTGTGCTAGATGAGCATAGGGATGCTGCTGGCTGAGACTTCTTCGATGCTGTAGTCTTCTCTGGATTCATGCTGCTTGTTACTGGTTAGCCTCCAGCTCTGAGGGGCTGATCTGTTTGCCTTTGCCGAGACACCAGTGGTAACTGTAACGTCCATTTCACCTGCAGTATCTTTGAAGATATTGGTGACTATGTGCCATCCGCGGCGAAGGTGCCACGGGAGAAGGAGCGAGAGAGGTACCGGGAACGGGAGCGAGACCGGGAGAGGGAGAGAGACCGGGAGAGGGAGCGAGAGAGAGAGAGAGAGCGGGAACGGGAGCGAGAGAGAGAGCGGGAACGGGAAGAGGAGAAGAAGAGACACAGCTACTTTGAGAAACCCAAAGCTGATGACGAGGTGAGTTAAAGAAGGTCCCCTCAAATGGGCTAGGGTTATCACGGAGCAGAGGGGATTTTATACTCCGCGTCTCTGTTCCAAAGCGGGGATATGGCATAGGAGAGTCATAGCAACACCTGCATCTTCTGCTGGCTCCTCATGCTGCAATGAGAATACACCCTCCCAGGAGAAAAGGGAGCCCTGGGTATTCTGCTCTCCATCTCCCCATGCCGAGCGGGAACAGATCCAGCGTCTTGTCCAGAATCTGTTCTGTGATGAGACTTCCTGAGGGAGGGGTGGGGTATGTTAGCTCCAGGTCAGTAGTAAGGCTTTTTCAGAGTTATAGTAGTGTGTGGGCTGGATTCTGACCTGCGATGCACTGTGGGAAATCCATACTGACTGCACTCTGGTCAGTCCCGGTGGATCTGAGTTCAGAATCAGACCCTGCAGCTTTGAATTGCCCCAGCGCCTAGGAGGAGGTTGCCTGCTCTTTGGGGCAGGAATGTGGCTGGGTCATCTAGTGCTGTCATAAACAGATAGCTGAGGGTTAATGTTTCTTTCACCTGTAAAGGGTTAACAAAGGGAACCAAACACCTGACAAGAGGACCAATCAGGAAACCGGATTTTTCAAAGCTTAAGGGAGGGAATTTGTGGGTGTTTCTTGGTCTTGGGTCTTTGTCTGTTCTGTGCTCTCTCAGCTATGAGAGGATCTATTTCCAGTCCTTCTAATCTTCTGTTTCCCAGTTGTAAGTACAAAGGTAGCAAAAGTATAGTCTTTTAAATTGTTTTGCTGTATTTGCATCTTTGTATCTGGCTGGTGGAGTCTTTATGTGTATTTGGCTATAAGTACTTTAAATTGTATTGTTTTTGGATAAGGCTGTTTATCCCTTTTCTATTGTTTATTCATTTTCTATAAGTTGAAAACCCTGTATCTTACCATCTAGATTACAGAGAACTGTTATTCTATTCTTTCTTTTTTTTTTTATTAAAAGTTTTGCTTTTTAAGACCTGTTGATTTTTTTTTTCTAGTTGACCCACCAGGAAATTGGTGGGAGAAAGGAAAGACGGGGGGAGGGAGAAACTGCTCTCTGTGTTTAACTCTCCTAGTGTCCCAGGGCGGGAAGAAGCTACGGGGGAAGAGAGATAGAATCTTTTCTGTTTCCTTGTCTTTGGGTTTGTCTCTTTGTGGAAGAGAGGAGACATGCTTCTTGGTATTGTGATGTAAAGAGGTTGCATCAGTAACTCTCAGGTTAGCCCAGAGAGGAAATTCTGGGTGGGAGAGAGAGGGGGAAGGGAAGTGGGTTATTTCCCTTTGTTGTAGACTCAGGGCATCTGAGTCTTGGGGGTTCCCCAGGGAAGGGTTTGGGGAGAGCAGAGTGAGCCAAAACACTGGAATTTTTGGATGGTGGCAGCGATATCAGATCTAAGCTGGTAATTAAGCTTAGAGGGTTTCATGCAGGCACCCAGATTTCTGGAGGCTAAGGTCCAGATTTGGGAAAGATGCTTATGATAAGTGCCCTACAAGCTCACAGTGGGATCGGAGTGCTAATTGGAGGGGGATGTTACAGCTGCTGCACCTGTAGCTTTTTGCCTTTTGGTGTGTGACCATCCTCCGAAGTCTCCAGAGTGATCTCTGATGTGGGCAGAGTCTTGCTGATCAGCTGATTGATGGGAAGGCTGGACACCTCTATTCTCCTTCAGTTGCCTTGGAAAACAGGACTGAAAGGAGCTTTTTACTCTGTCACACACTGAAGGCCCAATCCTGCATTCCTTGTGCCGCTTGGGAACAGGATTGGGCCCTCAGACCCAGGGTTCAGGAGCACTGTCATTTTCAGTTGTTTTCTGGCCCAACATAGTAACATTCTCTTCTTTCCTTCCCTTTTCAGCCCCTGGATATTGACAAAGGTGAGTTGCTGTGTTTTGTGTGGCATGAAGCAGATGGGACTGAATTCCAGCCTGTAGCAGAGACCTCCTAACCCTACTGGCTGCATGGCGAGCAGAGCTCCTGGCACTGCCAGTCCAGCCCAATAGGGTTCTGCTTTAGCTCTTGAAGCCTCTAACGTTGCTATAAAATAGTGGGGGCCTATCTGGCTCCAGGGGATTGGAAATGGGATAAAGAGCCATTCATCCTAGGGCACTGGTGTGCATCCATTTGGAGCTGGCAGTGCCTGAAATTCATTCCCACTGGGGCATGGCTGGCCAGGTGGGTCTCAGTTTTAGCCCCTGGTTGAACAGAGGCCCCATCCCACTGGCACTAGTCTGCAGGTCTCAGCAGGAAGGCCAGGGACTCAATGGGCCCTGCCTGGACTGAACTTTACCCTACAGGCTGCTAATCTGGGTCGGGTTTCTTTCCTCCTTTGTGGATCTCCTCGTCCCCAGGCCCTGTCCCTGGTGGATGATCTCTGGGTCATGCACTTTATTCCATTAGCTACCAGAAGGGGGCAGTGCCTCTCCCAGATGCTGTTGAGAAGCGGCTTTGATCATGGTGACAATATGGGGGTTATGTCTTGCTCTCATGTGAGAGGTCTCCAGCCAGCCCTGTGTATGTTGCAGATGGGGAGCTGTACCCCAGCTTGGTGTCCTGGTTAGGATGGAGTCTAACAGCTTTTCTCTTGCGCCCAGGGCCAGGCTCAGCCAAGGAGCTGATTAAATCCATCAATGAGAAGTTTGCTGGAGCAGCTGGCTGGGAGGGAGCAGAATCATATCCTTTATGCTCACACATCAACCACCCTGCCTCTGGGCTTCTCTCGCTGGCAGCCTGCTGGTGTGCCTGGGCATCTGTGCTGCAGGAGGGCTCCTCTTCCCCCAGCATGTCTCTCCTTCTGCAGGGGTTGTCTCTCTCACACAGGCACTTTGCTGTTGGGAGAGGAGAGCTGGGTGGGAAAAGCCACCTGAACACTGTGTCCCTTGTGGTATGTTGTGTCCAAACCACGAGCCATTGCCTGGTGCATCCCACCAGAGAAGGGGCTCCGGTGACCATCTCAGCCCCCTCCATTTCCCACCCGGTCTGTGCCTTGCCCTGCATATTCCCCACACTGGCTCCATCTGTGCCACCAGTTCCTATGCCCCCTCCCTGCTTCTGTCAGACACTGTCTCCTTGCTGCATTTTCTTTAACATATGACACATTAAAGAAGCCTGAAGATAAGAAGCAGTTGGGCGATTTCTTCGGGATGTCGAACAGCTACGCTGAGTGCTACCCTGCCACGTAAGGGCTCTCCGCTCACTGGGGGAAGAGGGTCACTGTGCAGCTGCTTCCCAGGCAGCTGGGGGTTTTGGTCAGAGGTGAGGAGCCCAGACAGGCACTTGCCTGGCCCTGCTTGGAGAGCACCCTGCAGGCTGGCTGTGAGCGCTCAGCTTGCTGGAGGGAGCAGATGCTGTCATCTGGCCCAGGGAGCTGTCCAGCTAGAGTTAGTCAGATGTATATAGAGTCCTGCATTGCCAGAACAGAGAGTACTTGAGTACCTTTGGTCGAACTGCGTGTGCTGCAGGGTCTCAGCGAGTGCCCCAGCTGACTCTCCCCCTCCCCTTTCAGCATGGATGACATGGCTGTGGACAGTGATGAAGAGGTGGACTACAGCAAAATGGATCAGGTATTCCTGGCTAGCTCATGAGGCTGATGTAAAAGAGAGGCTCCAAAGAGCCATGGGACAGAATCTGTGCAGGGTTGGTCTGGACATGGACTCCTGGCTCCACAGTATAAATGTTTCTCAGATAGATGAAAGTGCTTGTTTTCTCTGCCCTGCAGCTGGATCTTTCTGACCTGTTTGCTATGGGGGAGAGGAGGGTGAAAATTACCTGCCATCTGGTGCTCAGTGAATGACTAGGGGAGGGATTCTAGCTGGATTGTGGCTGCTTGGCTCCCTGGCCCTTCACTCCTCTTAGCTTTGCTCACTGGCCAACACTGGAGCCAGGCCTTTGCATCCTGTCTGCCTTCAGGACTTCCTGTTTCAAAGGAGGTGGGTGAGCAGGGGCTAGCTAGCAAGGAAAGATAAATTAGAGAATCCATCTAAAGACTTGCCTTTCTGCTGCCTCTGAGAGCTGGGGGGAGGAAAACCCCATGGATGCAGTGACTGGCATCTCGTACCAGCTCTCTAGTTCTGGGCACACTCATGGAAGCGTCTCCCATGTGGAGATATGACCTTCTCAGAGATGGTATCCAGGAGCTCCCAGAACTACGCGTCCCCACAAAATGGGGGAGATCAGACTGCTCTCTGCTCAAGCCTGGCTTGGTTTGGAATAAGATCCGCAAGGGTGTTCGTCTCCCCGGGCCTGCGATCTGCATGGGGAGTATCAGCCAGCTTCCTTTGATGAGCACCTAAGCCCCTTTCTCCTGCTGCAGGGTAACAAGAAGGGACCTCTGGGCCGCTGGGACTTTGACACACAGGAGGAGTACAGCGAGTACATGAACAACAAAGAGGCTCTGCCCAAGTAAGTCTGGTGCTCCCCCAGAAGTTGGGTGGAGTGGAAGGGACCCCACCAGGATGGAGAGAGCAGAGTGGGTGATGGGGCACAGCCGCTGCCTAGGACCCTTGGAGAGGGTGGTCCCTTGGCAGTAACCCTCAGGGGATTCCTACCTGGCCCAATGGATATGAAACCTAATCTAGCCCAATAATACAGGCAGCCTGGCTGGTCTGCAGCCACCTGCCTAGTTGTCCTCCACACCTGAGCTCCCCTCTGTTCACCTCTTCACCCCAGAGCGGCTTTCCAGTACGGAATCAAGATGTCAGAGGGCCGTAAAACACGCCGTTTCAAGGAGACCAATGACAAGGCCGAGCTGGACCGGCAGTGGAAGAAGATCAGTGCGGTGAGTGTCTGGGGGCAGGACACAGCAGTTTCCCTGCTGGGGGTGCTGTTTGTCTAAGACTTGAACAGTCAGCACCCAGAGGAAGGATCCCTTGGGTTCTGGGATTGGTTGAACTATCTCCGGTGTTGTCCAGGAGAGGGGACCTGACTTCATTCCTCTGGCCTCACCCACTTTCTCTTCCCACCAGTACAAATTGGTTTGGTTGAACAGAATTGTCCCTGAGCTGATCTGGCAGCTCGGAAGCCCTAGCTCCTGCTCCACCCTTAGCAGGCCAAAGAACCTGCAAACCAGCTCCCTACCCTATGGAGCCTTCACCTTTCACTGTGGGTAGGGATAGCCTCCTGCCACAGGATCTCTGGGCAGCTTGTGTTACTCTCATGTTGCAACATGGTCTCTGTGCTTTCTCTGCAGATCATTGAGAAAAGGAAGAAGTTGGAGGCTGATGGGTGAGTGGAATCTCCTCCTCATTAATGTGACTTCGCTGCAGGAGAGAGCTGCAGCGCCCGCACTGGGGCCTTGTCAGCCTTTGTCCTGAGCATAGGGGACAGCAGGACTGGATGGAGGAGGGGCTGAGGCTCTGCGATCCCCAGTCTTCATCATTGAGAGACTACCAACCAGGGAGCCAGCTATTTTATTCTCGTGTCCCGCAGGCCTCTCCCCAGCGCTAGGCTCTGTGTACTGAAGAAATCCATTCCAATTGATAGCATTAAACTCTCCAGTCCTTCCCATCCCTATTCTCCCTTGCAGCTCACTCCCCCTCCACCAGAACTTTCCCAGACGGCTCAGCCCCCACAGCCCTCAGGAGAAAGTTGCCATCATGCACACGTCCTCTGGGACGTGGATCAAGACCCCATCTTTCAATTGTTAATCTGGGCTGGGCTGTCTCCTCCACCCCTAGAGATATGTTCTTAAATGCCCTGAGCACAAGCATACTGAGCCAGCCTAGGAATCTGAGAGGCTCTGAGCTAGCAGGATCAGAAACGGTTATCTCCCCAGATCCTTCTGTGCCGTCACTGCATCTCTAATGCCTCACCCAGCCTGGCATGAAGGGCTCTCTTAGAGGCCGTACTGCTAAGTCCCTCCACTCTTCACATAGCCCCGGGGAGCTCCAAAGAGAAGATGCGTTTGGGCTCAAGTCTGCACCAGGGTTAAACTGAGGGACAGCTTGGGCTCATGGTTCTGATGACAGCCAGCCAGAGCACCCCTCAGTACACTGCTATTCCCTGCATTGCAAGCTCCAGTCCTCCAGCTTGTATTTGTACCAAGCAGGACGCAGTGTCTCTTCAGTAGTGCTGCCTTGCTTTGGAAGGCAGAATGCCTGCCAAATTAAAAAACAGTAAAAGAACTAAGAAGAGCCACTGTGGCTTATCAGCCATGTAAAAGAAGCAGTGAGAGATAAAAGGCATCTTTTTAAAAGTGGAAGTCAAATCCTAGTGAGGTAAATAGAAAGGAGCATAAACACTGCCAAATTAAGTATAAAAATGTAATAAGAAATGCCAAAAAGGAGTTTGAAGAACAGCTAGTTAAAAACTCAAAAGGTAATAACAAAATGTGTTTTAAGTACATCAGAAGCAGGAAGCCTGCTAAACAACCAGTGGGGCCCCTGGATGATCGAGATACAAAAGGAGCGCTTAAAGATAATAAAGTCATTGCGGAAAAACTAAATAATACTTTGCTTCAGTCTTGATGGCTGAGGAGGTTAGGGAGATTCCCAAACCTGAGCCATTCTCTGTAGGTGACAAATCTGAGGAATTGTCACAGATTGAAGTGTCATAGGGAAGGTTTTGGAATTAATTGATAAACTTAACAGTAACAAGTCACCGTGACCAGATGGCATTTACCCAAGAGTTCAGAAAGAACTCAAATGTGAAATTGCGAAACTATTAACTATGCATTGTAACACGTCGTTTAAATCAGCTTCTGTACCCAATGACTGGAAGATAGCTAACGTAACGCTAATATTTAAAAAGGGCAGTAGAGGCGATCCTGGCAATTACAGACCAGTAAATCTAATATTAGTACCAGGCAAATTAGTCAAAACAAAAGAATAAAATTGTCGGACACACAGAAGAACATGACTTTTGCCCAACAAGTTAACATGGTTTCTGTAAAGGAAAATCGTGTCTTACTAATCTATTAGAGTTCTTTGAAGGGGCCAACAAACATGTGGACAAGGGGGATCAAGTGGACATAGTATACTTAGATTTCCAGAAATCCTTTGACAAGGTCCCTCACCAAAGGCTCTTACATAAATTAAATTGTCATGGAATAAGAGGGAAGATCTTTTCATGGGTTGAGACTTGGTTAAAACATAGGGAACAAAGGGTAAGAATAAATGGTAAATTTTCAGAATGGAGAGGGGTAACTAGTGGTGTTCCCCAAGGGTCAGTCCTAGGACCAATCCTATTAAACTTATTCATAAATGATCTGGAGAAAGGGATAAACAGTGAGGTGGCAAAGTTTGGAGATGATATTAAACTGCTCAAGACCAAAGCAGATGGTGAAGAACTTAAGATCTCACAAAACTAAGTGATTGGGCAACAAAATGGTAAATGAAATTTAATGTGGATAAATGTAAAGTAATGCACATTGGGAAAAATAACCCCAGCTATACATATAATATGATGGAGGCTAATTTAGCTACAGCTAATCAGGAAAGAGATCTTGGAGTCCTCGTGGATAGTTCTCTGAAGATGTCCACAAAGTGTGCAGTGGCAATCAAAAAAGCAAACAGGATGTTAGGAATCATTAAAAAAGGGATAGAGAATAAGACAGAATATCTTATTGCCCTTATATAAATTGGTAGTGTGCCCACATCTTGAATACTGCATACAGATTTGGTCTCCTCATCTCGAAAAAGATATATTGGCATTAGAAAAAGTTCAGAAAAGGGCAGCTACAATGATTTAGGGGTTTGGAATGGGTCCCATTTGAGGAGAGATTAAAGAGGCTAGGGCTTTTCAACTTGGAAAAGAGAAGACTAAGGGGGGATAGGATGAGTGGTGTGGAGAAAGTGAATAAAGAAAAGTTATTTACTTGTTCCCATAATATAAGAACTAGGGGCCACCAAATGAACTTAATGGGCAGCAGGTTTAAAACAAAAGGAAGTTCTTCACACACCGCACAGTCATCCTGTGGAACTCCTTGCCTGAGAAGGTTATGAAGGCTAGGACTGTAACAGGGTTTAAAAGAGAACTAGGTAAATTCATGGAGATGAAGTCCATTAATGGCTATTAGCCAGGTTGGGTAAGGAATAATGTCCCCTAGCCTCTGTTTTTCAGAGGGCGGAGATGAATGGCAGGAGAGAGATCACTTGATCATTGCCTCTTAGGTTCACTCCCTCTGGGGCACCTGGCATTGGCCACTGTCAGTAGACAGGATACTGGGGTGGATGGACCTTTGGTCTGACCCAATATGGCCGTTCTTATGGAAGTAGGTGCTTCAGCCTGGGCGTGGGGGGTGCTCTCCCAGACTGGTGCACCTTATGGGAATACATGGGTAGCGTTCATTCTCCATAAGGAAACAGGTTGAGAGGAAGCCTCAGATTAGCGCCCCAGGGCTGCACTGACATGCTGATTGATGTTTGACAGCTGGCTCATGTTTCTCTGGTTTCAGGGTGGAAGTGAAGAGACCAAAGTACTGATGTCCCAGCCAAGTGCCTGTCTCTCATCCTTGGAGCCCCTGGGGCTTTGATTTCTGGACACTTCATTTCTGTTAAAAATTCTGCAGCTCTGATTCCTGTCGCAGGCTCTGGCACAAAGCTGCTCTGCTCTCAGGAAAGAACAGGGCTTGTGGCATAGGAGGGGTACATGTGCACTTTGGTGAAGAGCTGTCCTCTGTCTAGAGGAGCCTGAGGCCCTGGACTGCTGGTGGCTATGCATCTAGACTGTGCCCATTCTTCTAGAGTCTGTGCTGCTGCGTCATGTGATTTGTAATCCTTGTCGATGCAATAAAATTGTGCTAACTCTGTGTGTGTCACTTTGGGCTTGGCCTGTTGGGTTGCAGCTGGAATGGATAGGATGTGCAGAGGCTGCCTGTGGAATGTTTGAAAGGCTTCTGCTTCCTTTTTCTCTCTCCTGTGGACAATCACTGTGCATCACCTCTTTCAAACAGAAGGAGGCAGTGTATGGCTAAAGGGGCTTATCCCCTCCTGGGGGCTGGCTCTTGAGGCAAATGCTGCTTTTGCTATGGTGTCCAAAGAGTCAATGCAGCGGTGACTGTATTTAATCTTAGCCTGGCTGGGCCACTGATGGTCTACTGCTGGGGTAGGCAACCTATGGCATGCGTGCCAAAGGCACCACTGGAACTGATTTTCAGTGGCACACTGCCTGGGTCCTGGCCACTGGTCCAGGGGTCTCCACATTTTAATTTAATTTTAAATGAAGCTTCTTAAACATTTTAAAAACCTTATTTATTTTACATACAATAATAGTTTAGTTATATATTATAGACTTATAGAAAGAGACTTTCTAAAAATGTTAAAATGTATTACTGGCACGTGAAACCTTAATTCAGAGTGAATAAATGAAGACTTGGCACAGCTCTTCTGAAAGGTTGCCGACCCCTGGGCTACAGTTACATTCTGAGCAGTCAGTTGAACCTTTTTCATAGTGTCTGTCACTAGGACAGAGAAAATCCCAGTGCCCTCTGTGTTCAATGGGAGGAAGGGAAATGCTGCCCTTACCGGGTCCCAAAAAGCAGCTGAGCTTCTTGGCAGAGAAGAGAGAGGTCCCAAAAGTTCAGGGACTCCCTAGAAAAGCGAGTTAGAAAAACATGAATGACTCCTGCCAAAAATGGGATCTAGAACCATTCCCTGGGGTGTTTCTCAGCCTTCTGCTGCTATTTTCACTGGGGTCACTGCACACTGGGCTACTGAGCTGTTGGTTGTCACTAGCAAGGTGTAGATCCAAATGAAGACTAAATTATGGCACTTCTAGTGCCATGCCCTAGATTCCAGCCGAGGAGGTGTTACTGCTGTTACGTTCATCTGTTCTCCTGCTCCCCATTTCCTCCAGCTGTGGACTTGGCAGACTTTTGCACCCTTGAAAATTGCTGAATCTTCCACTGAAGGAGAGAGGCTCTGTGGGCACAGGGCCTCCACCCCATGGTTTGTACCCAGAAGAGATCAGGCTGCACCCAAGTTCTCAGGTGCTCAGTTGATTTCATCTGTTCCTCTCCCTCTCCAGTGTTTTCCTTAATCTCAGGCCAGTCCTAAATCAGTGGAAACCATCTTAAATCTTCCCAGCAGGAGGCAAAGGAGGGGCCACGGGGAGTTTGGGTCCTGGGCTGTAGCTGGATTGTGGGTGCGTGCTCTACCGCACCCCCTTTCCTAAGGCTGAAGAGGGTTTGGGCTCCAGTCACTGAGAGTTTGGTCTTTGGCAAAGGCCCTTGGTGCCCCTTATTAATCATCAGTCTTCACTCTCCTCTGGGGGCAGAAAGTTGCACCCCTGGCCAGGTCCCCACACTCCATACAAATGGCCAGATATGTCGCTAGGCCTGAAGACAGGCTGGGATGTCAGAAACTGAATGAGTGAAGTGCTGATCTAGGAGCACTAGGAGGGGAACTGAAGCACATACGTGGCAAAAACTAGCATCTGTCTCCAAAGCTTCAGCTTTCAGTGGCTTGTCTAGCATCTCCTGGGAATCAGGGCCAGAACACAGGCCTGTAGGATCAGTGGTATAGCCAGGTTCTAACATCAGGGGGAGCAAACACATAAAAAAAGGCGCCATCCGACATATCAAATTACTAATTACATACTATGTTATACATATTTATTTTGTACTTAAAATAAAAACACAAGAATGATCCAGCCACAGAAGGGTTTACACAGCTGGCATGTCACAGGAGAACTTCAGATTATACTTAGATATACCTTAGATTCTAGAAAGTAAATGACAGGTTACAGTAGTTTATAATTGTCATAGGTTTAAAAAAAAAATACTGGCCACTTTTTCCAGTTACTAATTTCATTTTAAAATCAATCAATGAAATGCACTTTATTTACAATAGATCGTAATACTAAAGTCACCAAAAAGGCATGACAAATACAAGTTTTATGAGAATTGGTGAGCAAAAATCTCATAGCTATTCGGTGTTGGACAAAGCAATACTTTCCCTTAAAGTAGCTTTATTCATGGGGGTTTTTAAACAAACGACACAGGTTGGCAGTCTAACATTTTTGAAACACTTGAGTACTGAAAGGGGTTTCAACCAATTTAAGCTGCGCACGCGCGCGCGCACACACACACTCTCTCAATTTGTGCAAGCGTTTGCCCAGGCTGAGTCCCAGCACCTGCAGGCTTGGCAATTCATAGCTCTGGTACCTTTGGGCTTGCTGCGTCAGTTATGAAAGAAAAAAAATTGCTTGAGCCCTGGCACCTTTCATTACAAATTAAGCACCGATCTAGCGACATTTATTATTCTTTTTAGAGCCTCACCTTGTAGACACCTGTGAATATGTGAGAATCTCAGCTATCATTAACAACAACAAATACAAGATACTAGCCCTCATGGGAGAGTGACAAAGCTGGAAAACAGGACCCCTAAAAGCTCAAAAACCAGAAGGCAAATAAAAAGAATCCCAACTGTATTATATTTTAAAATCTCATGACTTTTAAGCCAATTTTGGGATATTTGGGGGCTTGCCTCATAATTTTTTGAGTGCTTGGCATTAGCACTAGTAAGGGAATCATCTGCTTTTCAAGGCCATCCAGGATACATCCCTATGAAAAATCAAGGACAAAGGTTATTGTTGGGAGACCTGGCACCATAAGATGTTGTGTGGTAAGTCACAGACACTGCTCAGAAACCAGGAGAGGTGAAATCCTGCCCCTTCCCTTATTGAAGTCAAGGGCAAACCCCGCATTGGTCAGCACAGACAGAGACAGGCTCCCCACCAAGCGCTGGAGCTGGTCAAATCCTTGATGGGCAGCAGCATCCTAATGCACCACCTCGGTGCAGGGCATAAGGCCCCACCAGCTCTTTTGATACTGAAGAAATTTTGCTTAGAAATAATGGTCGTAAAAGCCAAGTTCTGCATTCTGGCTGCATATACACATGCACCTGGCACTGACTTAAAAAGTTTAGTAAAAAGCAGTATAGTGAGCACGTGCTGATTTATTTTAAGGAGGTGCAAGGCTCCAGAAACGTGCTCACATGTATGTATCTGTGGTAACACACTATGAAGCACAGTGCAAACCCGCTGAAGAGGTGGAAAGGTACAACAAAAACAAACAGAGTATGGACACTGAAATGTAAACATAAGACTTAGCATACAAAACTCACCCATGATTTACTGATTATATCCTGTCATATGATGGGCTCTAAGCTAGTTAAAAAATAACAGCTTTATTTGAAAGCAGTCCAGGAAAGAAAGAGAGGAGTCTGATGCCAAAGCATCCATTATTCTATATCAAAGATTTGCATAATAAAATATGTTCGGGGGACAATGGGGGCGGCTATTAGATAACCATATATGGAAAACTATGTATTACTGTTACTTGATGTCAGACTGCCTATGCTCTATAGAGACTGAAATGCAGGGGATGTAAATAATCATATAGCTTCTGAGAGAAGAAGGGGTAGATCCAAGACTTGAAACAGATTTCAATTTTTTAATTATAGCTAATGTTAAAATTATATAATACATAGGTTAAGAAAAGAGTGGACAGCTGGGTATAGTGCTTAAATTATGTGAAAGTACAAAGGTTGGTTTAAAAGTCATACAGTACAGATCGTACCTACTCAGCAATAACTCATATTTAGATGACCATTTAAAGATACAGTTCAGTTATTAGCAATACTAGATAAAGAACTAA
Organism: Chelonoidis abingdonii; assembly: GCF_003597395.2. NCBI lineage: Eukaryota > Metazoa > Chordata > Testudines > Testudinidae > Chelonoidis > Chelonoidis abingdonii. The sequence continues at coordinate 73,674,907 of NC_133775.1, read as the reverse complement.
TATAAGTACCCCAAGGATAATTCCTAAAGAATTACCATACTCTTACGCAGGATCCTGGCTCCTAGGCCCATGCAGCAGCCCAACGTTGATATTCCTTTGACTTAGCAGGTTTATTTTTCTGCCTAATGCATACTTGGTACATTTTTTTCATGCAGTGGTTTTTAAATGACTCTGTGTTCGGAGGAATTAGGAGATGGGCTGGCTGGGCTGGGTGTGAAGAGCATCTGGGGCAATCAAGGTTTAGATGGATAAACTGGGCACAGCCTGAAAGCTCCATCAACTGGTTTTCCCAGGAAAATCACATTCAGACAACCTGAACAAGATCATTTTCACTTCTTTAGAGCCTTCCAGGGCAGGGCCGCAAATATGAATGAATTACGCTTCTGTACAACCCTAGGAGTCAGGTATTACTCCCACTTTAAAAATGGGTAGCCTGAAGTTCAGACAGGTCAAGTGACTTGTTCAAGGTCAAATTGTGAATTTATGTCAACGCTAGGAAAAAAACCCAAATCTCCTGATTATAAATCCTGTGCTTCCCAGTATCAAATTCACATAACCCATCCATTCACATGTTGACAGATATGAAGAACCAAAGTTGCTTCTCACATCGACAGATCATGAACTTTCAGCTGGTAAATGGAACATCAAAATCAGACCATCAGGAAAAGTTTTTTTATGGATAATCAAGCACATAAGGATTAGAATAATAATTTCTTAGTTCCTTAGTTCTGGAGGATTTTAAAAGTGCATTTGAGTCCCTTATTTCCCACCACTTTCCCCCGAATATTTAGTTAAATGGATCCACACGGGGCTGGCGGGGCTGCAGGAAGCTCACTGCCCATGGTTGGGAGTTTGGTAGAGAATGGTGTATTTTGCATGCTGGTAAGTAAGGAGCAGTGCTGTATTCGACTCCTGTGCTGAATGCGTGTGTGTTATGCCCCTGTTCTCAGGCCTCCTGAGAGAAGACATGTGGCACCTAGTGGGCTCAAACCTTTGGTGGGACCCCGGAAAAAGGTGTGTTTAAGCTCTGGAGCATCCTGAGGGTCAGCACAGGCTCTAGGTCAAACTGTGGGGCACACCCCTTAGGGGTCACAGAGGAATGTTCGGGGGGGGGCACAGTGGGCCAGGAAAGCCTCCACGGGGCGGGGCAGGAGGGAGCGCCATGCAGCCCTGGCCTGCCCCAGTCACAGACCCAGCTTCTAGCCCCGTGCGTGACTCCATCCCCAGCTTTGGACCCTGGGACAGATGAAAAGGTGGGGAGGAGCAGGGGTGGACTGTGGGCAGGGCTGTGGGTGGAAGAGACAGGA